>NC_135572.1:212328001-212674155 GCF_965152235.1 Eretmochelys imbricata | reverse complement strand
ATTCAGTGTCTTGTTGATTTTTATCACTAATTTTCACCATTTCTGGCTGGTGATGAAAGTAGACTTCTCACGGAATAGGAACTCCAGACAGTCTGTTGCATTCCAGGACAGGGCATACTTATTAGGTCCCACTTTATAAGTTATGAGCCCCCTCTCCTGCCCCTCCATTCTGCAATGTGGTATTCATAGAATCATAGAATCTCAGAGTTGGAAGGGACCTCAGGAGGTCATCTAGTCCAACCGCCTGCTCAAAGCAGGACCAGTCCCCAATGTTTGCCCCAGATTCCTAAATGGCCCCCTCAAGGATTGAACTCACAACCCTGGATTTAGCAGGCCAGTGCTCAAACCACTGAGCTATCCCTCCCCCCCAAGTCACTAGATGCTGAAATAGTTCCTTAGTACAGATGGCTATCGTGACCTCCAGAGCTTGCCCTGCCTGACAGGATTGAACAATCATTGCTTATAACTAGAGCACTCATAAGTTGTCTCTCGCCCCACACCCCAACTTTCCCTCATAGACTCCACCGTCCTCCCGCAAAAAAGGGGGATAGAGAAGTAATTAGAATTGAGTTTTGTATGTGTGTCTTAACATGATGTCTTCTGGTTTTCATTGCTGTTCCAAAGGATTTCTGAAGTGGACAGCATTTTGTGTAAATAGAGTAGAATACAGCCCATTGATTTAAAAGTATGCATCTTTTGACCATGAATGAAAGTAGTAGTTGTTCCTTTAATAAACTGTGAACTGTATTTTTTTTTTTTACCATGCTCAGAAAATAATGTTCTGTCTTTCTCCTTTCAGTGCCACAGAGATAACACATGGCACCAGGAGCCTGGTTCTGCAGACCATCCATAGCAGGGGAAGAGAAAAAGAGCCCAAGATGAGCAGATCGGAGACCTGCTCAATAAAAATGAATTAGCAGATTCAGGTCCAGGAGACCCAGCTCGACTACCAAAAAGATAAAGATGCTTGCAGGGTGGAAAGACAGAGAGAGAGGCTGCACAGTGCAAGGAAAGCATAGCAGACAGATTCATGAAGCATGATGGTCTGTTGAGGAAGGAAGATAGCGCGCAGCAGAATTAGCTGTTCAAGTACTTACTGCAGCTGATGGCTACCAGACTGCAGACTCCAGTACCAACCAGTGTCTTCTGCTCCAGACCCACAGCCTGAGTCCCCTTACCACTATCGATCCCTCCAGAGCACCCATTCTTTAGACAATTCAGGGGGTGCCTGGAGCATGTCACAGGCAAGCCACTGGCACATGGAACAGACATATGCACCCTGTGCACTCATCCTCTCCTGTCCAGGTGCAGCTTGTACATCCAAAATGTGCCAGAAAGGCCAACATGGACCTTTTGAGTGGGTTTTTTGGGGTCAAAGTTAGGTTATACTATTGTGCTGAACACCATAATGGCAGCTGGTCTGCATTACTGATTGTTGCAACATTTAAATAAACTGTGTGAAATAAAATGTTGGATTGTGTAGAGCACAGCAAGCCACAATAACACAGACTGTACTAGTGACATTGGCGCCCAGATTATTTTGAAGGCAGCACCAATAGGATGTAAATCTGCCAAATGCACATTCTACCACCATCCTACGGCAACTGACTGTGCATTTGAACCTTTTTTTGCCAGATCCTCTGAAATTAGGGCGGGTTTTACACGGTACGGCAACAAAGGGTAAGCAAGGTTCCCTAGAATAATCATGGGGACAGTAATTTTATTTATAACAATAAGAAAAGGAGTACTTGTGGCACCTTAGAGACTAACCAATTTATTTGAGCATAAGCTTTCGTGAGCTACAGCTCACTTCATCGGATGCATGCAGTGGAAATGCTCAGATAAATTGGTTAGTCTCTAAGGTGCCACAAGTCCTCCTCTTCTTTTTGCGAATACAGACTAACACGGCTGCTACTCTGAAACCTGTCATTTATAACAATGAATTTGGTGGGAGTAATGCCCTATTTTCTCAATTAAGGTAAAGTCCCGATCTCTGGAACACCCTGGCATCATGCACCCTGCTAGTGCATCCCATGTTAATGTCCATGAATCTGCCCCTGTGGTCAACCTGCATAATGGTGGAGTAGTGTTCCTTGCAGTGGGCAAACTATAGGCACATAGAATATCATGGTTGGAAGGGACCTCAGGAGGTCATCTAGTCCAACCCTCTGCTCAAAGCAGGACCAATCCCCAATTTTTGCCCCAGATTCCTAAATGGCCCCCTCAAGGATTGAGCTCACAACCCTGGGTTTAGCAGGCCAGTGGTCAAACCACTGAGCTATCCCTCCCCGACCTCATCAGGGCCCCAGCAGTTTGAAAACCCCATTCTCTGAAAACCAGCAATTATTTCAGGAATGTTTCTTATGCCCACCACCCTTGGGTAAGTCACACTCCTGATGGACTCTCAACAATCCCCAGAGTTGATTTGCCAACTGCAAACTGGTTAGCCATGGACCTGGAGCAGTCTGGGGTAGCCAGCTTCCAGATGGCTATAGTGACCTGCTTCTGGTGTAGCATGGCTGTCCGTATGTGGGTGTCCTCGTGCTGGAGGGCAGGGACAAGCTGATCACAAACCTCTAGGAATGTCCATTTCTTCATGCGAAAGTTCTGGACCCACTGCTGGTCATCCCCGTCCATATGACAATGTGACCCCACCAGTCTGTGCTGGTGGCTCTGCTCCAGAAGTGCCAGTCTACGCAGAGGGAATCTGCACGTAAGGCAACAGCAGACATGAGCAGCATCAGCTGGTTTGAAACTGGCATGTCAGTATCCTCCTCCGAGAGGTGCCTCCCACAGTTCAAAAACTGCCACTGAAATGTCCATCAGCATCTTGCAGACGCTTTGCCTGTGTCCCAAAATAGGACTGAGAGCATGAGATAGAGAAGTTCTTCCACCTGGGTGGGATCCATGATGGCTCCTGGCTGCAAGAAGAGTGCAGACACAAAATGGCTTGTCTGGATGCGTTCCTCAGCTAAAACTACCCAAAACATTCCCAGCCATCTCCCGCAGGATGGGCAGACAAGTTCTTTCACAACCCCTTATAGAGAAAACCACAGAACAGCGTAGGCTGATGAGGGCACAGGAACTTGGGGATATGGTAGTATATGCCTACAGAACCTGAAGTTTTGAGTCAGGTCATGTAGTGCAGTATGGATGCTCCAGCACAGTTGTGAGGCCCCAATGTGAACGCTCAAGCACGGGCTTGGAAACACGAGCCCACAAGTCTGGGTCCCACAGATCTGGGCTTCATGCCCTTTGTAGACATACCCTATGAGTTTTCTTGGTGGCACTCAACAGCAATATTTTTCCTTCATAAGCAGATGCAGTTCAGGATCTCTGCTCCCTTTATTTAATCCTACAGTTACAGGGCCTCTTTCATTTGTTCCAACCTCCTCCTTCTCCCACTTCTGGTCTGTGGAATCCAGGCAGGGAACAACTCCCTGTCTTGCTTGTAGCATAGCTTATGATCTGCTGCTCTTGTTGGGGGTTCCTGGCGGGTGCTGATACCACTCGATCCTGGGGCTGTAATAACAGCTCCGTAGATTCAGTGTGGCTTAGTCTCTGCCACCCTTCAGCTGTCTTCCTTATTGGGGCATCCTGGTACCTTCTAGCTCAGGTCCAGCCATCTCTTGTCTACAGCTGATTCCTCACCCCCTGGGCCAAGGTGAGAGATATTCTGGGTTCTGACTATCTCCTACAGTTGTGGGAGGGCAGGGATGGGGGAGGGCTTGTAAATTATCTGGCCTTTAATACCAGCTCTTTGCTTCTGGGTCCTTCCATACACCCTCCTTTTCCACAAAAACAATGAGGAGTCCGGTCCGTACACCCTCATTTTCCATGTGCCCTCATTCAGGCAGTGCCAGATATTCTAGTTTTCTTCCTATTCCCTCAGACTCACAGGGACAGTGGGGTACTACCATGTGCCTGCTAACCTCACTGTCAGATTTAAGGGGTTTACGTACTTCAATGAGGTCCTTAATTCCAAGCCTTTTTCATCAGTTGCATGAAGTCAAGGTCCCTCTTCCATCCAGCCTTCTGCTCTGACTTGGTGCATTCTACAGTGTCTGCCTTGAATCTCCTTCCCCTTTAGATTCCTTTGTACTCCCTAACAGGACGTCTAAAACATCCTCCACAACACTGAAATGCCAGCACTCCAAAGAGGCAAAGGCGTTGTCCTCAGGATGGAGAACTCACCCCACTCCTCTGAGTCTGATACTGGTGAGGAGTAGGCTTTGATCCTAATGACCTGAGGGGGCTGATGGACAGGGTGCAAAGCACCGTAGATAGCTTGGAGGATGCATGAAACGCTACTGTGCTTCCTGGAAAAGGGCCCTCTCTTTCTGTCTGGAACACAGTCACTTCCTGTATGTGATTTTTTTTTTATTATTTTTTTTTTAGCTTATTCTCTTTTCTGAGGCTCTTTGAAAATAATATGGGCACACTCACAATAGCTGTCAGTGAGGGAAAAAGGATCCATATTTTCCAGTATTTAGCCAATATTTAGTATTCCTGGAAGCCTTCCAGGTGACATAAATGAGTAGTTTTGGTGCCTCAAGTTCCAGACAGTATGTTGGGAGAAATGTTCCCTGACCTTTTACTCTACTGGGCAATCCATTTCCTTACCAGCCAGGGCTTAGTACTATTTCCATCCGACAAGTTTGGAGTTGCCTCCATTGGGTTTCTGGACTGTCAAAATTGGGTTCAGAGAATTTGGACCATTCTAATTGAACCAGATTGATCACAGATGGTTCAGTATATTCACATTAATTGTGTTAATCCAACGTTAAGGGCATCTGCAGGTTTGTTTTGTCTCCACATTAGTACTGTTCTAATTGGTTTCCAGTGCAGTGCCTGTCTTTTAGTTCCTGGCAAGTCTCTGAGAAGCTGACTACCATCTGTGTATTGCTGGCATTTTAGTTCATGCTGTTTCCCTGCCTCTTAGCATTAAATGCTGAATCCCATAGGTGAGCAATTTGAAGCTGAAGGAGTTTATGCCCATCAGGACAGTCTGGATGAAGCCCAAGAGAAACAGTTGTACCCAAAACTGGACACAGTTGGAGTCTCCTCTCCTGCTCAATGTATGAGAGTCATTTTGTTTCAGTGTATCTTTTGTATGAATGTAAACCAATGAGGGCTCCGCAGATGTATCCGCTCATCAGGCAGAGATGGCCACACAGGTGTGCCACATTCTGCTTTCTTTGCTCACGCTTCTCTTTGGCTTTTTCTGTTCTGCTATTCTTGATGGCTTTGACTGCAGACCAACAGCTGTACCCACCATCCTGATCTGGCAGCAGCTTCTCATGTGTTTGGATTAACTTGGGCACCTTTTAGATGAACTTTGAGAGTGTCCTTATATTGTTTTTACATTGGCCTTCCAGTATACGAGAAGCTGGATATGAGTCAACAGTGTGCCCTTGTTGCCAAAAAGCTAACAGCATTTTGGGCTGTATAAGTAGGAGCATTGCCAGCAGATCAAGGGACGTGATCATTTCCCTCTATTGGGCATTGGTGAGGCCTCATTTGTAGTACTGTGTCCAGTTTTGGGGCCCACACTACAAAGAGGATGTGGCAAAATTGCGAAGAATCCAGCGGAGGGCACCAAAAATTATTGGGGGCTGGAGCACGTGATCTATGAGGCGAGGCTGAGGGAACTGGGATTATTTAGTTTGAAGAACAGAAGAATGAGGGGGGATTTGATAACTGCATTCATCCACCTGAAAGGGGGTTCCAAAGAGGATGGATGTAGACTGTTCTCAGTGGTGGCAGATGAGAGAACAAGGAGTAATGGTCTCAAGTTGCAGTGGGGGAGGTTTAGGTTGGATATTAGGAAAAACTTTTTCACTAGGAGGGTGGTGAAGCACTGGAATGGGTTACCTAGGGAGGCGATGGAATCTCCATCCTTAGAGGTTTTTAAGGCCCAGCTTGACAAAGCCCTGTCTGGGATGATTTAGTTGGGGATTGGTCCTGCTTTGCGCAGGGGGTTGGACTAGATGACCTCCTGAGATCTTTTCTAACCCTGATATTCTATGATTCTGTCAGTGCTCCCTTTTTCAGCTGTCCATAAAACATGGCTTTGGGGATCACATATCATCCATACGTACAAGGTGACCAGCCTAGTGAAGCTACTCCTCTATGATTAGTTACTCAACACTAATCATGCAGTAGTGGTCCAGGACTTTCATGTTTGGTATCCTGTTC
The DNA here is from genome assembly GCF_965152235.1 of Eretmochelys imbricata. Lineage (NCBI taxonomy): Eukaryota > Metazoa > Chordata > Testudines > Cheloniidae > Eretmochelys > Eretmochelys imbricata. The sequence goes on along the minus strand of NC_135572.1, from coordinate 212,667,957 downwards.
TGCCCGCTTGATGTTACAGATAAGATTCAGACAGCGCTTCTGAAAATGCTGTAGTGGCTTCCAGACTAACAGGCCTGATTTTGTCATGCCTCTGTGTGCAATGCACATTTTTAATACTGCCCTGGGGAAGAAAAGGAGTACTTGTGGCACCTTAGAGACTAACCAATTTATTTGAGCATAAGCTTTCGTGCCAATACCATTCTCACAGGAGAGGAGGAGGGAGCAGCTATCAAATCCCCCCTCATTCTTCTCTTCTGCAGACTAAACAATCCCAGTTCCCTCAGCCTCTCCTCATAAGTCATGTGTTCCAGACCCCTAATAATTTTTGTTGCCCTTCGCTGGACTCTCTCCAATTTATCCACTTCCTTCTTGTAGTGTGGGGCCCAAAACTGGACACAGTACTCCAGATGAGGCCTCACCAATGTCGAATAGAGGGGGACGATCACGTCCCTCCATCTGCTCGCTATGCCCCTACTTATACATGCCCCTACGTATACATCCCAAAATGCCATTGGCCTTCTTGGCAACAAGGGCACACTGCTGGCTCATATCCAGCTTCTCGTCCACTGTCACCCCTAGGTCCTTTTCTGCAGAATTGCTGCCTAGCCATTCGGTCCCTAGTCTGTAGCTGTGCATTGGGTTCTTCCGTCCTAAGTGCAGGACCCTGCACTTGTCCTTATTGAACCTCATCAGATTTCTTTTGGCCCAAAAGAGGGGGGATTTGATAGCTGCTTTCAACTACCTGAGAGGTGGTTCCAAAGAGGATGGTTCTAGACTATTCTCAGTGGTAGAAGAGGACAGGACAAGGAGTTATGGTCTCAAGTTGCAGTGGGGGAGGTTTAGGTTGGATATTAGGAAAAACTTTTTCACTAGGAGGGTGGTGAAACACTGGAATGTGTTACCTAGGAGGGGGTAGAATCTCCTTCCTTAGAAGTTTTTAAGGTCAGGCTTGACAAAGCCCTGGCTGGGATGATATAATTGGGGATTGGTCCTGCTTTGAGCAGGGGGTTGGAGTAGATGACCTCCTGAGGTCCCTTCCAACCCTGATATTCTATGATTCAAAAACAGACTCCAACGAGAGACTGCTGAATTGGAATTAATTTGCAAATTGGATACAATTAACTTAGGCTTGAATAGAGACTGGGAGTGGTTGAGTCATTACACAAAGTAAAACTATTTCCCCTTGTTTCCCCCCCCCCCACACACACTGTTCCTCAGACGTTCTTGTTAACTGCTGGAAATGGCCCACCTTGATTATCACTACAGAGGGTTCCCCTCCCACCCCCCCACTCTCCTGCTGGTAATAGCTCATCTTAAGTGATCACTCTCCTTTCAGTGTGCATGATAAACACCCATTTTTTTCATGTTCTGTGTGTATATAAATCTCCTCACTGTATTTTCCACTGAATGCATCTGATGAAGTGAGCTGTAGCTCACGAAAGCTTATGCTCAAATAAATTGGTTAGTCTCTAAGGTGCCAAAAGTACTCCTTTTCTTTTTGCCCTGGGGAACTGTTCCTCTGCTTAGCTGCTTTCCCAACTTGCCCAGTTCCTGGGGAAGAGCAGCTAATCAGACCTACTGCACAAAACAGCCAGAGTTTTCCTCTGGAACCAATACCATTCTCACAGGAGAGGAGGAGGGAGCAGAAAGAGCCCAGCAGTTCTGCTCCCTTCTCCCCACTCTCCTCCTGTGAATGATGGGACAGCTCCTCTGTTCCTCTACTGGCCTTGGAAGTGGGAGAAAGGGATCACCACTGCAGTCCTTCCATGCCTGGGAGAGAGAAGTGAAGTACCCAGGAGCTGCAGGAGGAGCAGAGGTGGGGCTGTTTGGGGCAGAACTGATGAGTGCGGGAATGGAGGGAGCAGAATTGATGTGGGGATAGCATTGATTTGGGGGTGGGTTAACATAATTAATTGCTGAGCTGGAGGACAGGCAGATGAGAAGGTGACAGACCCACACACACACTTTTTTTCAGACCACTTTAAACACTGTTTGCAGTAGTTCAGCTGCATTATACATGCAGAGTAATGGGTCCAGCACACAGAAGCACTGTGTGAACACTACTACAGCAAGCATACCCCCGACATAGTCTAATCATGAAAATGTTTCCAGGCTTTGCTATTCAGACCCTCAGAGCTTCAGTTCTTGATTTGGTTGTGCAATGGGAGACAAAGAACTTGTGTAACGGAACCTGGTCTTTTTGGTTGTCGTGGGAGAGAGAAGAACTTCTGTGATAGACCTCTTTCTGGAGGTGCGGAAGCTTGTTATCTGTAGCGGGTGGGATGGGGAGAACATATCTGTCTGCCGTGGACTGACCTTTGCTTTTTGTTTGCTTCTTTCCCATATAGGCCTGGATAAGATTGAATTCTTGCAGAGCCATGAGAACCAGGATATCTATCAAAAGGCCTTTGATCTGATTGAGCACTACTTTGGGTCAGAGGACGAGGACAGCAGTATTGCCCCACAAGTGGATCTCAGCCAGCAACAGTACATCTTCCAGCAGTGTGAGGCTCCCATGGAGGGTTTCCAGCTCTGAGGTGCCCCATCCTATCTGTTCCTCCACCCAGACAGTCCTCATGTAAAGCCTTGAGTCACCGTTGGAGTGATTTCAATGTTTTCCATAACCCCTTACTGTCCCCATCTACCTGAGTTCCCTTCCCATATTCTTCCCTGGGTGCCTCCTTGAATGCCTTTGTGAGGTGTGTTCAGTCCTGGCACAAAATGTATCAGATTGATTACTTTGCTTAATGTGCCAGCCTGGGCCATTGGCATATGGAACACTTCACAGATATTGGAGTAAACTCTCTGTCCCCTGCAACTACAGCCTCCAGTGGACATGCTTTCTAGTTACTAGGTACATTGAACACAACTGAACCTGTCCCATTATAAAACAGCTCCCAAATTGGTCTCTACAGGCCACTTTGGAGATCTGGACTCCATCATTCTTTCCTTTCAACCCAAAAAGGACTTGTGAGTAGGTCAGTCTTCTCACCTCCCTAAAAGCAAGTTTTGTACCTGGCTTCTAAAATGGAGAAACTACCACACTGCCCAGTCCCTAATACAATGTGGCCTCTGTTAAAGTTGAACCCTTCCTCACTTCATGCTCCTGACTCTGGTCCTCACTAGCTTAGTGACAGATGATATGTCTCTACCCACTCATTCACCCTTTACATTATTCTATGCAGCTTAACTTGAACTGGTTTCTGTTCTGTAAATTACCATGTGATGTAAAATCTTAGTGTGCTAAACTGTCAGCATGAGGAGGACTCTGTAGTGATAGCTCTCCTTACTACTTTCAGTCTCATGAAGTAGAGCTTCCTGTTTAATGCCCCTACCAGCCAACTGATAAAATAGAAACATCCTGATCAGGGTGTGTTTAACAAGTATACTGTGATACTACTTCCCATCTTTCCATTTTCCTTCCCCTCACTACTCTCATGGCCCCAGATGAATTAGCATGGGATAAATGGTTCCTGTAGGCCACATTTGTAAGGCATTGCTGAGTGCACGACCGCTGTAATTTACACCTATAGTCAGCCCTTCTGCTAGCAGTGTGTTTTTGACTCCGCAGCCTGTTTGGATCATAAGCATCTAATGCAAAGGTGGCAATTCAATTTCTGAATGTAATGGATTCTTTGGGCTACCTACTCCTTTCTGCATTGGGCTACATTCTCTCAAGCCATTTGGGACCTTTGGAATACACATTTTCCCTAGGGTAAATGTTTCCAAAGTTGCCCCTACTACAGTGTCATGCATCTGTGGTAAATCCTACTGGCAGAACTGTCTACAAGATCTTTCTTATGGCTTCATTCAATGACAAGCCCCTGCAAGAGCTTCAACCACTCACAGGATACTGGTTTAAAAAAAGCATTTATCAAGCTGCTGAAAGGCCTAAGCATCAGCTCTGTGTGACCCCTTCTTTAAACATAGTCTTCATTTGAGCCTGTGCTTTAGGATGGAAACTGACCTGTGTGGGCATTGAAGAAAGCCACCTGTTGCATCCCTTTCTAATCCAATCAGTCTCCACCTTCCCCGTTACTTTCTCTAGTGCTGCTTTGTACTCAAGGAACATTTAGTTTACTGCACTTGACCTGTAAATTGACTTCAATTCTTTGTAATTTTAGAGATTAAATTAGGTGATTAATTTAAAAACAAAACAAAAAACCCCTGTGTTGCATTTACATCATATGATAAATTACTGTTTCTCTTTCTTGAAGGGTAACTTGAACTGTTTCTCTTTCTAGAAGCACTGATTAGTAGCAAAATCTTGTTTTGTCATTTGGATTTTTTGTGCTAGATTTTAAGTGTAAATTACCAATAACGTCATCTCTATAGAATTTATTTAAAATCATGTACTTTTTTTGGATGGTATGAAAATGCTACATATTTTGTAAACAAATCTAGGCAAAGTGTGTGTGTGTGTGTATATATATATATTGTGTATATATAGATGTATTATTCTGTATGTGTATACATACACACACACACACAGTGTGTTTTCTCCCCCAGGCTAATGAAAACAATGTGGTGCATTGTTGTATATCTTCGCCCTCCCCCCCCCCACCACCCTAAGGAAATAATTACAGTTGCCTCTAAATAAGTGAATTAAAACAAAGTCCATTTAAACTGAGTGGCTTGCCTTTCTATGTAAGGAACTTGGCTAGTGTTTCTGTTACTTATGCCACTGGGTATGTGAATTCAGAGCAGAAAGGGATCCATTTTTAATGGGCGGCAACATAGTCTAGTGCATGGAGGAGGAGACTGAGAGTCAGGACTCTTAAGTTCTGTTCCCATTTCTATCATCTAGTATGTGTCGCCTTGAGGAAGTTACTTTATCTGTTTGCACCTCTCTTTATCTATCTGTAAACGGAGGTACTCACATTTGAGATCCTCATCCGAGTACCTTCCTCAGCCTATGCTCTTATTTCAGCTCTGCCTAACCCTTTTTGGCCTTGCCGCTATTGCTCACCTTCTAACAGTATCAGTGCTTTAAGCGGGGCATTAGCCCCATTTCACAGTAGGGAGAATGCAGGGCGGCCAAATGTCACACATCTGGTCACTTTGTCCTCATCCCTGCAGCTCAGCCTGTCACACACTTGGTTGAGCTATAGGCAGGAGCTGCATTTCCTCCTCTAGCCACTAAAAGCTGCTGTGGAACCTGGCAGGAAACTAGGCCCCTGCTTGATCCAAGCAGGGAAGGAGCAGCAAAGGCGACGATGGTTGTGGTGGGTGGTTGGCAGGGACAGAAGGTGAGGGGGACTCAAAACTTCACAAGCTTCAGCCAGCATCTGATCTCCTTGCTGGAGCACAGGCCCTCCAGCTCGCATCTTTTTAAGACCTTCTCTGCAATTTGATCTGTTCCAGGACCAGCACAAGGGCCCATCAGTGCCATCTGGAGTGGGTTTTCTGGGGGGACCCCATGCCAGTCTTTTCCCTCTCAAATGCCTGGGACCTGGAAGGATGGTACACTCTGGCTGTATTTGTGGCCATAGGCACAGGGCTTCTAGATTGAGGCAGCATGGTTCAAGCCTCTAGTTCTTCCACCTCATATAGCTCTGGAAGACACCTGCTACCTTCAGCCAGACTGGGCTATGGGACATGTGCTGTGGATGATTATTTTACTTCTTAAGGTAATTGTGACCCTGAGCCTTGTTATGGACCAACCAAAGAGCAAGATGGATATGAAATAGCATTCTGTAGATGATCTGTGCTCCCCTCAGTCAGTCTTGATTTAGAGTTGTAGGCCCAGATAAGGGGTTTTGTTGGGGTGTATTGAGGGGGCCTCCAATCAGCCAAACCAAGTATCTAGGCCAGAAACCCACTTTCCAGCTCTTAACCATGGGTTGTTGAATAACACTGTCCTGGAAGCCATCACAGTAGGAGAGAGGGTATATTGTTTGGAGACCACATCTGGAAACGGATTCCTTCACTACCCCCATGAGAAACATGGAGTTTACTTTACCTGTGCTGATGCTCAGGTGCCTACAAAAACAACACTAAATCAGCAACAGTTCAGAGGAGGAGCATAAGGACAGCCCTATGGCCCAGCCCTTGTTTGAAACTCTAGAACCCAACCAGGACTAGAACAATGTAAATATAAAATGGCAACATCTTCTACATTAACATTAATTGTTTGTAAACTAAAATTGGTTTTGCATTATTTTTCTCAGATACAAGAAAACATATTGGTATGACTACTTGTGTTTCAGCAAAACAATCAAATAAACTTTATACCTTCAGCTGAAGGTCAGCACCTTGGTTTTACATTAAGCTGGTACGATTCAATGTTGATTGTACATAGAACAGCAAATCAAATTCATTTATCATGTCTTAAGGGTAAACTATTTTAGACACTTTTATTGCAGGGTTGCCTAAAACAGAAATAAAGTAAAACCCTTAAAGTCAGGTTGCAGCACACCCACAATTTCTTGTCAGATCATTGAATTATTGCTCTGTAGGTGTTGTTCCCTTAATGGTAGATTGAAACTATGAACCATTGGGGCCTGAAGATTCAGGCCACATGTTTTTGCTCTTTTTGGCTTTCGAATGTATTTCTTTACTCCTCCCCGACGAGGGGAGTAGCGCTAAAAATCTACCTTGCTGGGTCGAATTTGGGGTAGTGCAGACGCAAATCGACGGTATTGGCCTCCAGGAGCTATCCCAGAGTGCTCCATTGGGACTGCTCTGGACAGCACTTTGAACTCCGATGCACTAGCCAGGTACACAGGAAAAGCCCCGGGAACTTTTGAATTTCATTTCCTGTTTGGTCAGTGCGGCGAACTCAGCAGCACAGGTAACTTTGAGTCCCCCCAGAATCGTATAGCATAAAATGTTTCTACGCTAAACCTATCATCTCCATCCCTGAGGTTATCGCAGATTAGAAAGTGAAAAAAACGCACTCGCGATGACGTGTTTTCTGAGCTCATGCAGTCCTCCTGCACTGTTAGGGCACAGCTTAATGCATGGAGGCATTCAGTGGCAGAGGCCAGGAAAGAATTCAGTGAGCGCGAAGAGCGGAGGCAGGACACGATGCTGAGGCTAATGGGGGAGCAAACTGACATAATGAAGTGCTTGTTTCAGGAGCAAACAGAGATGATAAAGCGTCTGTTGGAGCTGCAGGAAAGCCAACAAGAGCACTGACCCCCCACTGCATCCACTGTATAACCGCCTCCCCTCCTCCCCATGTTCCATAGCCTCCTCACCCAGACGCCCAAGAACCCAGGGGGTGGGGAGGCTCCTAGCACCCAGCCACTCCACTCCAGAAGGCTGTCATTCAAACAGTTTGATTTTTAGTCTGGCTACAATAAGTAATGTGGCCTTGTCCTTCCCTCCTCCCCAACCCCACCTGGGCTACCTTGTCCGTTATCTCTTTTTTTTTTTTTTTTTTAAATTAAGAAAGAAAAAATGCATGGTTTCAAAACAATAGTGACTTTATTTCGAAGGGGGAGGGTGGTTGGCTTAAAGGGAATTAAAATCAACAAAGGAAACTGGTTTGCAACAAGGAGAAACACACACAACTGTCACACCAAAGCCTGGCCAGTCATGAAACTGCTTTTAAAAGCCTCTCTGATGCACAGCATGCGTTGCTGTGCTCTTCTAATCGCCCTGGTGTCTGGCTGCTCAAAAGCGGACACTAGGAGATTTTCCTCAACCTCCCACCCCACCATAAACGTCTCCCCCTTACTCTCACAGATATTGTAGAGCACACAGCAAGCAGCAATAACAATGGGAATGTTGGTTGCGCTGAGGTCTGACCTAGTCAGCAAACAGTGCTAGCGAGCTTTTAATCGTCCAAAGGCACATTCTACCACCATTCTGCATTTGCTCAGCCTATAGTTGATTTTGGAATTGGGGAGCTCGTGTGGGGGAAGATTTTGGAATTGGGGAGCTCCTGGTGGCCTGCAATCATCGTCTCCTACAGAGTCACGACCAAACATCAGGCAATCTCTGGAATGCGCTGGGTGCAATGTTTTGGGGACGGGAAGTTCTCAGAGGTTTCAGCAGACAAGCTGGTGGGTCTGATGGCTTTTAGGCAGCATTTCAACCACTCCACATTTAATGAGCTGGTCTCCTATTGACGAGCTGTACACCATGACCTGGAGGTTGCTAGGAGCCGGGCAGGGAAGACGTTCCCAGAACCCCCAGCCAAGCGGCTAAAGACTATCTTCTGCAACAACAGCAAGGAGCAAATGGTTTCTGAAGTCATCAACAACAGGAGCCTTGAAGACAGTTGTTTATCATGCGGGATTAAAAACCCAGCCACATTCCACCCGCTGTTTGAGGGGGGCCTTTGCCAGACTTGCAGGGATCGATTCCTGGAGCTCTTCTACATGTACAACGAGGACGGGTACCAGTCCCGCTGCACCGTCTGCTGCGAAGACAAGGAGCTGCTGCTGTGTAGCAATGCCAGCTGCTGCAGGTGCTTCTGTGTCGAATGCTTGGAGGTCCTGGTAGGGCAAGGTACCTCAGCCAAGGCAAAAGAGCAAGAGCCCTGGAGCTGTTACATGTGTCAACCACAGAAGTGCTATGGGGTGTTACAGCGCCAACCAGACTGGAATGTATGGCTTCAAGACTTCTTCACCAGCGACAAAGGACAGGAATATGATGCACCTAAAATGTAAAAAGGCCCGCACATTTCCCAGAGTCACTACCCTTGATAACAGAACGTCAATGATTACATTGGCTTCTTGGATCACAGCAGCCCCCACAGTAGACTTGCCCAGAATAGAAGCGGTGACAGTGAGCTGAGTGGGCTCCATGGTATGGCGTCTGCACGGGTAACCCAGGAAAAAAGGCGCGAAACGATTGTCTGCCGTTGCTTTCACGGAAGGAGGGGCGACTGATGACATGTACCCAAAACCACCCGCGACAATGTTTTTGCCCCATCAGGCATTAGGAGCTTAACCCAGAATTCCAATGGGCAGCGGAGACTGCAGGAACTGGGGGATAGCCACCCACAGTGCAACGCTCCGTAAGTCGATGCTAGTCATGGTAGTGAGGACGTACTTCGCTGACTTAATGCACTTAGTGGGGACATACGCAATCGACTATAAAATCCATTTCTAAAAATTGACTTCTATAAAGTCGACCTCATTTTGTAGTGTAGACATACCCTAACTCTTGTGCCCCAGAATTGGAATCTACAAATTTGATCTGATCAGACTCCATAAGTACTTTGAATCCTTCGAACCTAGCGAAGCGTGTAGTTCAGAGCTTACTGCTACCTTTTGCCCCTTAAATATATCTGCAAGTTGGACCTTACCTTTCATTGATTTCTGCTCCAAGGAATACAAAATCCTTTTCCCCAAGGTAAAGCAACAGTCCCTTTGGAAGTAATCAGATACACTTCATACAGGAAGGAAATGTTATTTCTTACGCCCTTTACTTTGTTTGTCATATTCATCTACTTTAAGGTTGTGTTAATTAGCCACCATTTAACCGTAAGAGAGCCCACTACTCTCTCTCCACGAGCTTTAGCCAGACTCATTCCACCCTTTTCAACTGTGGCTTGGAAGCTAAGACCACATAACGAATCATTTAAATTACCCTCATATATCTAATCCACTGGATTTATTTGCCTACATGCTTCTAAATCAGAACTAAATAATCCTCTGTGTTGTTCATATCTTCACAATGGGCACACTTGGCAGGGGTAACCATCTTAATATGTAGGACCTTCCCACATTATGAACTATTTGGAGCAAGTAAATATTTCCAGGCTCGACATAAGGTATGCTGACAATACATGCACTCTCTAATTTTCCTTTATTAACATAAATGGGTGTCACATCTTCTACCCTGGAGGTTACACCTATTGCTTAAGGCCTATTTTCTTGGTATTATCTTTATTTACTATTTACTTTATCATCTCAGCCGATACCCAATATGATGGTATTCAGTTGCTTTTTACATTTTTAATGCTGGTGCTGGTTTGTCTCGTTAAATTCTCTGTTATACTTTTGATTTTCTCCATTTGGGTCCTCTTGGGTAAATAACCGTTGAGTCATTTTATTAGCGGTATTGCTTAATGCAATATGGAACCTCTATCAGATTCTATTCTCCAGGGCCAGAGGTGCCGACTTTCTAATGTGCTGGAGGTGCTTCCCCCTGGCTGCGCCTCTGGCCCCGCCGCCACTCCACCCCTTGCCCAAGACCCCACCCCTGCCCCACTTCTTCCTGCCCTGCTTCTTTCCTGAGCGCACCCCAGCCTCCTCCTTTCCCCCTCCTCCCCAGCGCCTCCTGCATGCTGCTGAACAGTTGATCACCAGTGCACAGGAGGTGCTGGGAGGGATTGGGAGGCACTGATCGCTGGGGCTGCCAGTGGGCAGGAGGCACTGGGGGAGGAGCTGCTCAGGGGGGCTGCTGGTGAATGCTGAGCAACACCATTTTTTTTAGCACCCATGGAGTCGGCACCTATGTCAAGGGCAATCTCTACCTGGTAAAAACATTATTCACCAAAAGAAATGTGATGACAATAGTTTCACTGGGGGCTGCAAAGCACTCCACCCATTTTGTAAAATGACAAATCACAACTAATAAATATTTGTTTTCCTATTTGGATGTTGGCACAGGTCCAATCCAATCCACCTTGTTGGGGTACATTAAAAACAACTGAATATTAAAGCCCTAAAATTGAGGCACGCTTCAAAACGGAACACAGGAAAATTTGTAATGACTTTTTTCGTAAGAGAGGCAAGGTGGGTAAGGTAATATCTTTTACTGGACCAGCTTCTGTTGGTGAATGAGATGAGCTTTCGAGCTACACAGAGCTCTTCTTCAGGTCAGTTGGGTTTTTTTGTAATGATTCACAAATAAAACTGGACTTTGAATGAAAAAGGCCTTTGACAAACCTATGTTTGCAGAAGATAAAAACAATGTTGACATTAAACAATCATAGCATGCTCTCCAAAACCCTCCTTAACAGATTAAAGTGTAGAACAGAATAACATAATGTGACCCCACACCAGCCCCGATAGGGGTAACAAAGGCCTGAGAGGCCAATTAGATTACTTGCTGTCACCTGAAAGAGTGAGGGCCAACCTCAATTGAAAGTGAAGCCCAGCTGGAAATGGGCTGGGACAGCACTGTAAAGCCAGGAGACAGAATGACCTGCAGTGGAAGGAGGATACAGTCACTCCCTGAGAGAAGGGAGGCCACCGGGAACAAGGAGGAAGTCTAGGGGACGAGTAAGCCCTGGGATCCTACCCTTTCATAAGGAGTTTGGCAAGAAGCTAGGAGGGCTGAAGCAGCCATAGGGAGCAGAGTAAGCTCCAGTAATAAATCAAAACAAGCAAGATGATAGGCTGAGTAGGAAGGAGCCAGCAACAGGACTGGGACTGAGCAGGCCTGGATTGCTGATTTTGGGATCCCTGCGCAGGAGCCTGGTGTGTTGGATGGGCCTGGGTTTCCCTGCCACCCACTGGTACAGTGGCACAGACCACCTAGCTGGGACAGAACACTGGCTGGAGACAGCATTTGGACAGTTGTCCTGTTTGACTTTGTAACTCCAGAAAGGGTGGGATAAATGGTGATCCAGCCAGAGAACCAGAAGTACAGAGCAAGCAACAGGCACCAGGGGGGCACCTGATGCAGTGAGAGCTACCTTCCCAGACCAAGACACAAGCAGGCATGCAAGTGGTGAGTGGAACCCTGTTACCCATTCATATACTGAAACAAAAGTGAAGGGTTGCTAATGGGAAGACTGAAAGTGTTGTTAGTTCTATTTCAATGGTTTGTAATTATGGATAGCGAATGAGTTTAGGTGAGGTAACACTTAGGCCAAGACCTTGCCTGGCTTGAGTGCATGCTTGGAAATTCTTCTTTGATATAAATTGCTGATTGGTTTAAAATAATATTGTTATTGGCACGATGAGTAATGTGTCATGTTGGAGGCGGAGTGAGAGGTACATCAGTATGTAATGATAAATATAAAATCCCTTCTTTCTGGGAATGCGCAGGAATGGGGTAACATAAAACAACGTGATTCAGAATCTGCAAAACCAGCAAGAAAAGTGCAGAAGTTGGGTAATGAGGCTTGTGCATGCGTAATGTACAGTTTACATAAAAAAGAAAGGGGTGTTGTGCTAAAATCTGATTGGATAAACATTACTTAATCTGTAATTTAAAAATATATAAAAGACCCAAATGAAGATGGCCCAAATTAAAGAAACACCAGACCAGAAACCGAAGGATGGGACTGAAGGATCAGAGGAAATGACGATCGTCAAGAATTGTAGGAGGACTTGCTCGTGCCCTGGAATGTGGTAACTTGGGCCATTTACCAATTCCATCTTGTCTGTGGTTATTGTGTGCCATAAATGTATGTTCAGATATTATAAGTGACAGTAATTCTATCTGAAGTTGTATAAATAAAGGCAAAAACTGATTAAGCCTAAATTGGTTGGACAAAGCACTGAGATTCAAGCAGTAGGAAGTAGAAGTATTGGATACAAATGGTTACCTATAAAACAAAATCCTAACACATATTCTAGAGCCTAGACTTAATTAACAAGATACTCTCATGTATTGTCGAATATTGCTCACCAAAAATCCTAGCAGTGCTTTACAGCCAGGGTGGCTGTGATCCTCTGTTCATGAGACAAGTACATTGTCAGCTTGATTCACAGATGAAGAATTTGTTGTGTTTCTTTGCCACCCCCACCCTCCAGCTATATTAGTTCCAACCTTTGTCTTATTCATAAACAGGATGTCCCCTGCTGTTTGTTTCATCCCGTGGATTTCCTTTTTTTTAGATTTCACAATCTTTCATTTTGCAACTGACTTAGTATGCAGATAAACCTACAATGTGAGGCATACAATACCCAAATGGCCAGACAGAGAGAATAGGCATCTGTTACCTCCTGCCTGAAAGGAACATTTCTGAGTTATGTCATCTAGTAAGAACATAATTTTCCATATAGATACACAACTGCTTAAATATTACCCATCCAGCCATCCATACATTTTGCAGTGATTATGAGGATCAATGAGCTACTGTGTCTCAGTGCAAACCTCACATGCCACCCTTTGATGAACTCCTATGCATATTTCTGACCCAGGGGATCCCTGCAAAACCCTGTGCACCTTGTGCTCTCTGTCCCTTGGCATGAAGGGGTCCATGAATCACATTCTCTCCTTTTTCAACACATTCATTTGAGAGTCCAAATTAATGTACTCAGAGTTTCTTTTGGCCAGTCCTTCCTGTACCACCTTCAAAATCTCCTTCATAAAAGCCAGTTCCTCACCCTTTTCTCTCCACATCCTTCCTAGTTCTGTTTGAAACATACCTACTCTTCCTCTCAACTTACAATTCTTTAATACACTGTCCAGTGCCGGAGAAAAAGATGGTAACTGATCTCTATGCATCAGTCTGATGAACAAGTATTAGCTGCCAAACCTTGCACAAACAGCAATCAACTGTTTCTCCTTTTTACACAACCAGTACTTTTGCAAATGTGCATAATTACTCTCAAACAAATATAACTTTTGTTTATGTGCAAACCATACCTCAACAGAATCTGCATCTCTGGGAACACTCTCATATACACTGAGGACAAAATTTCCAACTCCTTCTCCAACAAATCCCTATTTGTCTTATCACCCCTTATAGTAGCTAATTCAGGTGGAACAGCCTCAGAACTAAAACTGCATGAACAATTTGAATAATCTTTTAAAGGGGTTACACCTGATGGTAAAGAAATCATATCTCTCTGGAGCTGCAGGGGGAATTCCATCACTTACTTTGCTCTTTTGAGAGGTCTTTCTGGAAAAGACCCTGGATTACAAATATTACAGACCTCAAGAAAGCAAACAGGGTGCAACAACATTCAAAATCAAAACACCAGGGGAAAAAACCCACAGGTCATAAATAAAAAGGTGAAGAGGAAATAAAACAATTTAAATAAGGAAATCTTAAGAAGTGCCAAACAAAATGAAAAGAAATCCTTGTAGCACTGACGGGAAAGAGAGTGTGTCACTCTTTGAATTCCTGATAATTTTCAACCTTTGTTTTTTCAAGCCAATTCTAAACTCATCCATCTGTTCTGTTTGCTAAGGAAACCAACTGCCAAGTATATATTAAATCTTTAAGCCCTCCCAGGGACACCAAAAATGTATTAATTTAGATGAAATTATATAAGTCCACATTGTTAAAGGTGTTAACATGACTCTGAAATGTTCAACATTAAATAGTTTTAAACAAGGAGAGAAGGCTTTGGATTCTTTGACCATGGGATGGTGTTCCATGAAGGAGGAGTGCTGGGCAGAGACGGGCTCCATCTTACGAAGAGAGGGAAGAGCATCTTTGCCAGCAGGCTGGCTAACCTAGTGAGGAGGGCTTTAAACTAGGTTCACCGGGGGAAGGAGACCAAAGCCCTGAGGTAAGTGGGAAAGCGGGATACCGGGAGGAAGCACAGGCAGAAATGCCTGTGAGGGGAGGGCTCCTGCCTCATACTGGGAATGAGGGGCGATCAACAGGTTATCTCAAGTGCTTATATACGAATGCACAAAGCCTTGGAAACAAGCAGGGAGAACTGGAGGTCCTGGTGATGTCAAGGAACGATGATGTGATTGGAATCACAGAGACTTGATGGGATAACTCACATGACTGGAGTACTGTCATGGATGGTTATAAACTGTTCAGGAAGGACAGGCAGGGCAGAAAAGGTGGGGGAGTAGCACTGTATGTAAGGGAGCAATATGAATGCTCAGAGCTCCGGTACGAAACTGTAGAAAAACCTGAGTGTCTCTGGATTAAGTTTAGAAGTGTGTGCAACAAGAGTGATGTAGTGGTGGGAGTCTGCTATAGACCACCAGACCAGGGGGATGAGGTAGATGAGGCTTTCTTCCGGCAGCTCACGGAAGCTACTAGATCGCATGCCCTGATTCTCATGGGTGACTTTAATTTTCCTGATATCTGCTGGGAGAGCAATACTGCGGTGCATAGACAATCCAGGAAGTTTTTGGAAAGCGTAGGGGACAATTTCCTGGCGCAAGTGCTAGAGGAGCCAACTAGGGGGGGCGCCTTTCTTGACCTGCTGCTCACAAACCGGGTAGAATTAGTGGGGGAAGCAAAAGTGGATGGGAATCTGGGAGGCAGTGACCATGAGTTGGTTGAGTTCAGGATCCTGACGCAGGGAAGAAAGGTAAGCAGCAGGATACGGACCCTGGACTTCAGGAAAGCAGACTTCGACTCCCTCAGGGAAGGGATGGCCAGGATCCCCTGGGGGACTAACTTGAAGGGGAAAGGAGTCCAGGAGAGCTGGCTGTATTTCAAGGAATCCCTGTTGACGTTACAGGGACAAACCATCCCGATGAGTCGAAAGAATAGTAAATATGGCAGGCGACCGGCTTGGCTTAATGGTGAAATCCTAGCGGATCTTAAACATAAAAAAGAAGCTTACAAGAAGTGGAAGGTTGGACATATGACCAGGGAAGAGTATAAAAATATTGCTCGGGCATGTAGGAATGAAATCAGGAGGGCCAAATCGCACCTGGAGCTGCAGCTAGCGAGAGATGTCAAGAGTAACAAGAAGGGTTTTTTCAGGTATGTTGGCAACAAGAAGAAAGCCAAGGAAAGTGTGGGCCCCTTACTGAACGAGGGAGGCAACCTAGTGACAGAGGATGTGGAAAAAGCTAATGTACTCAGTGCTTTTTTTGCCTCTGTTTTCACTAACAAGGTCAGCTCCCAGACTGCTGCGCTGGGCATCACAAAATGGGGAAGAGATGGCCAGCCCTCTGTGGAGATAGAGGTGGTTAGGGACTATTTAGAAAAGTTGGACGTGCACAAGTCCATGGGGCCGGACGAGTTGCATCCGAGAGTGCTGAAGGAATTGGCGGCTGTGATTGCAGATCCATTGGCCATTATCTTTGAAAACTCATGGCGAACGGGGTAAGTCCCGGATGACTGGAAAAAGGCTAATGTAGTGCCAATCTTTAAAAAGGGGAAGAAGGAGGATCCTGGGAACTACAGGCCAGTCAGCCTCACCTCAGTCCCTGGAAAAATCATGGAGCAGGTCCTCAAAGAATCAATCCTGATGCACTTGCATGAGAGGAAAGTGATCAGGAACAGCCAGCATGGATTCACCAAGGGAAGGTCATGCCTGACTAATCTAATCGCCTTTTATGATGAGATTACTGGTTCTGTGGATGAAGGGAAAGCAGTGGATGTATTGTTTCTTGACTTTAGCAAAGCTTTTGACACGGTCTCCCACAGTATTCTTGTCAGCAAGTTAAGGAAGTATGGGCTGGATGAATGCACTATAAGGTGGGTAGAAAGCTGGCTAGATTGTCGGGCTCAACGGGTAGTGATCAATGGCTCCATGTCTAGTTGGCAGCCGGTATCAAGTGGAGTGCCCCAAGGGTCGGTCCTGGGGCCGGTTTTGTTCAATATCTTCATAAATGATCTGGAGGATGGTGTGGATTGCACTCTCAGCAAATTTGCGGACGATACTAAACTGGGAGGAGTGGTAGATACGCTGGAGGGGAGGGATAGGATACAGAAGGACCTAGACAAATTGGAGGATTGGGCCAAAAGAAATCTGATGAGGTTCAATAAGGGTAAGTGCAGAGTCCTGCACTTAGGATGGAAGAATCCAATGCACCGCTACAGACTAGGGACCGAATGGCTAGGCAGCAGTTCTGCGGAAAAGGACCTAGGGGTGACAGTCGACGAGAAGCTGGATATGAGTCAACTGTGTGCCCTTGTTGCCAAGAAGACCAATGGCATTTTGGGATGTATAAGTAGGGGCATAGCGAGCAGATCGAGGGACGTGATCGTTCCCCTCTATTCAACATTGGTGAGGCCTCATCTGGAGTACTGTGTCCAGTTTTGTGCCCCACACTACAAGAAGGATGTGGAGAAATTGGAGAGAGTCCAGCGGAGGGCAACAAAAACGATCAGGGGGCTAGGTCACATGACTTACGAGGAGAGGCTGAGGGAACTGGGGTTATTTAGTCTGCAGAAGAGAAGAGTGTGGGAGCATTTCATAGCAGCCTTCAACTACCTGAAGGGGGGTTCGAAAGAGGATGGAGCTAGGCTGTTCAAAGTGGTGGCAGATGACAGAACAAGGAGTAATGGTCTGAAGTTGCAGTGGGGGAGATCTAGGTTTGTTGGATATTTGGAAAAACTATTTCACAGGAGAGTGGTGAAGCACTGGAATGGGTTACCTAGGGAGGTGGTAGAATCTCCATCCTTAGGGGTTTTTAAGTCCTGGCTGGGATGATTTATTTGGGGTTGGTCCTGCTTTGAGCAGGGTGTTGGACTAGATGACCTCCTGAGGTCCCTTCCAACCCTGATATTCTATGATTCTATGCTAGACCTAAAGAGTATTCCTCCATGAACTGTTCTTCCTCCTGTAAGCAGAGTCTGAATGAGCTCTCCCCTGACATCTCGTGACGCTCTGGGGGAAAAAGAAAAGGAGTCCTTGTGGCACCTTAGAGACTAACCAATTTATTTGAGCATGAGCTTTCGTGAGCTACAGCTCACTTCATCAGCTGTAGCTCACGAAAGCTCATGCTCAAATAAATTGGTTAGTCTCTAAGGTGCCACAAGGACTCCTTTTCTTTTTGCGAATACAGACTAACACGGCTGTTACTCTGAAATCTGGGGGAAAAGACGTCAGTTGCAGACTCTGTTTTCATAGACGTGCCTGGTGCAGCATGATGCTTTGCCAAAATGATCAATTTTGGCTGGTTTTGGATTACAAATCACTCTAGTATTTGAATGCAGGGGTAAGGAAATGTTGTCATGCTTACTGTCTGAGTTAAAGGGCAGCAGAACTGTGCTTGGCCTGCCCTGATTGAGGGATTTATCCTGAACTGAACCTCACTTGCTAAGCAAAGAGAAGGGATGCCAAATTCCAGGGAAGCTGAGAGTGGGTGGGACAGGTGTTCCTCATGGTGGATTGGTCTCTACCTAAAGAGTCCTAGACACTCTTTGACCTGCCCCTTTCTAGTGGTTAATGGCAGAGCTAATTAGACTCAATTAAAAGCCATTGTTTCTTGTTGGTGATTCCTAGTGCTGACATCACTGCTGAATGGGTCTAAAAGCTAATCCTTAGCTCTTGCCTGGGAACAGTGAAAGAAAACACAGAGACTTCACTAGCTGTGAGGTTCCTCATTCCCTGCTGAATTTACTAAGAGCCATGTTAAGGGGTGGAACCTCAGCCGGTGACATCGCAGAAGCAGCAAACAGTGGTGACCAGTGGCAGCAGAGTGGCAGTGGCTAGCAGTGGTATAGAGACAGTGGCAGCTGTGAGCCAGTTGCAGAGGCAGCAGCAGAGGCATTGTTTGATTCCCCCTCCCCGCAGGGGTGGGAGGTGAACCCCTGTGAACACAGCTCTGAACTCTGGGTCTTTGCCAACCAAGTACAGCAACTGTGAGTGGGGTGCAGCAGAAGGAGAGGGGAGTGATGTGTTAAATCATTTGTTGGACTTTCACACACAAGATTGGAAACTGAGGCAAAGGACCCAGCCCAACATACTGTGCAGTCGGGTTTGCTTATGGTCACATGCTTTTGAATGTGGTTGTGGCATTTTCCCAAACTAATGCTGGATTCCCTTTCCCTTCTAATAAAAGTTCTCATTTGTTGACACAGACTCAGTGCTTGGGAGTGGGGAAGTATTGCCTCTTAGAGGTGCCCACGGGTGGTGTGACATTTTCCCAGACCACTGGGTGGGGGCTTGAGCTAGTTCTGTATTGTATTATTAAGAGGAACCCCTAGATATTGAACCTGGCCCTTGTTGCTGCTGACTCCACCTGGTAGAAGGTTATACTCTTGCATGCATGGGGTGGGGCTGGGGTTTGCAGGACTGGTTTGAGTAGATGTATATGGAGATGGGGCCACATCATGACCCTTCCAGCTCAGGGGAGGTTAGTCAGAAAAATTAATCTGGACTGGGGTAATCACAGCTCTTTTGGAATTGCACTACAGGGGCTCCTCCTCCTACATCTTTCTACAACTCTCCGCAGAGGCAGCCTCAGACATGGGAGGTCATGGGAATGCAGTTCCAATGGAGTTGTGATGCCAGGAACTGAGGAGGGAGGAACCAGAGGACCTTGAGTCAGTACAAAGAAACATAGATGTTGTGACTGGGGTCCTGGGGGGACACTCTGAGATTGGCAATCAGGGCAAACTGCAAAGAATGGGGCAGACAATCCCCAAACTGGTGGTTATTCTAATAGTTAGATTCACCAAACTAGTAACAAAACAGTTTCCACAATACCTTACTGGTTACCCAGAAGCCAGAACTACAGTTCCCTTAAAGCAGGGGTTCTCAAACTGGGGGTCAAGACCCCTGAGGGGGTCGTGAGGTTATTACATGGCGGGTCGCGAGCTGTCAACATCCACCCCAAATTCCACTTTGCCTCCAGAATTTATAATGGTGTTAAATATATAAAAAAGTGTTTTTAATTGATAAGGGGGGTCACACTCAGAGACGTGCTATGTGAAAGGATTCAGTGTAGCAGCCGTGTTAGTCTGTATTCGCAAAAAGAAGAGGAATACTCGTGGCACCTTAGAGACTAACCAATTTATCTGAGCATAAGCTTTCGTGAGCTACAGCTCACTTCATCGGAAGTTTGAGAGCCATTGCTCTCAAATCAAATATTGATGAGGGGATTACTGAAAATCCTATTCATCATATTAAAAAGTTCTACCAATCTCAAAGGATCAGACACATTACCCACCATAAATACACACTTACAGCCAATTCTTATTAACTAAACTAAAATTCATTAAAAAAGAAAAGAGAGAGAAAGCATTGGTTAAAAAATCATTATACATACAGATGTGAATAGAATTGTTAGGTCAGTTTCATAGTAGAGATGGTGAGCTTTACAGTTGCAAAAAGTCCTTTCAGAATTAGTCCATAGTTTACAGTTCAATGTCCATGTAGCGGGGCAGCTGCACCACTCTTGGAAAACAAGGGTTAGAGAGGGCTGCGGCTGTGAAAGGCTAGGCTGATTGGGGAAGCAGCCACTGCTGTGGCCAGCTCAATCAGGGCCTAGCTGGCCCTTATAAGAGGGCTGGGGGCCAGGAGCTAAAGGAGTCTCACTCTAGCCCTGGAGTGGGAAGGGCTAGCTGCCTGGGAGCAAGGCACCTGAAGTGGAGCAGTGTTGGGGAAGGGCCCAGGGAACTGGAGAGCTCCAGGCTGGCAAACCCCCAGGCTGCAGGCCTTGTTAAAGGCCTATCAAAAGTACTGGGGCTGCAGAGATACAGCCCAGGAATAGGCAAAGGCAGCAGGTCCTAACCCAGGGGTTGGCAACCTATGGCAAGCGTGCTAAAGATTGCACGTGAGCTGATTTTTAATGGCACGCTGCTGCCTGCTGGGTCCCAGCCCTGCTCAGCCCCCTGTCGAACCCAGACCAGCAGCGGGCTGAGCGGGGCCAGTGGCCGGGACCCCAGCAGGCAGCAGCGTGCCATTAAAAATCCTGCCCGCCCCCGTCCGCTCTTCTCTCTCTTCCCCCTCTCCCGCCCAACCTGTGGGGGCAGGGTGAAGAAGCTTGGTCCTGCTGTCTGCTGCTGCAGGGCAGGCAAGCTTCCCCCCTCCACCGCCTCTTCCCCCACCTTGCTGGGTTCCTACCCCTCCTCCTCTCCCTCCCTGCCGCTGATCAACTGATGGCCCTTGTGCGGGAGGGGGAGAAGCAGAGCCGTAGCACACTTGCTGCTCCGGGGAGGAGGCGGAGAAGAGGTGGGGAAGTGGGGTGGAATCAGGGCATATCCCCTCCAGCCCCCTGTAATGAGCTGCTCTGGGCAGGGGGCTGGGAGCACCCCCATGACCCTAGCCCACATCCCCAGCCCTCTGCCCTGACCCCTGTACCCCCTCACACCCCAGCCTCCTGCCCTGACCCCTGCATCCCCCCACGACCCCAGCCCTGACTCCTGCACCCCCAAACATACCCAGCCCCCCATGCCCTGACTCTTGCACCCATTCTCTTACACATGCCCTGACTCTTACACATTCCCACCCCCATCCTGAGCACCAAACAGGAGTACCCCCCCCAAATTCCCACCTGCAGCCTCGCACCAAATGGGAGATGGCCAGGTAAGCGCTCCACACCCAAACCTCCTGCCCCAACCCTGAGCCCCCTCCCACATTCTAGCTCCTGGCCAGACCCTGCACCCCAAGCCCCAGTCTGCTCCTTCACCCCCAGCCCTGTGCTCAGTGCACTCCCACCCTCAGCTCAGTGCAGAGAGAGAGGAAGAGAATGGGCTAGAACCAGGGAGAAGGTAGGTACCCACTCTATGTGGTCAGGGCCAGGATCCCAGACTGGCAGCAGGCTGAGCAGGGCCGGGACCCCGGCTGGCAGGAGCTGGTGGATGCAACCCCAGACCGGCAGTGGGCTGAGTGGCAGCGGGCTGAGCTGCTCAGCCCACTGCCGGTCTGGGGTCCCGGGTGCCGGCCACGCTCAGCCTGCTGCCGGTCTGGGGTTCTGGCTGCCTGCCCCATGCCAGCCAGGGTCCTGGCTGCAGGCCCCACTCAGTCTGCTGCCGGCCTAGGTGAACGGAACCCCAGGCCGGCAACGGGCCGAGCGGGCCGGCGGCATAAGATCAGCATTTTAATTTAATTGAAGCTTCTTAAACATTTTGAAAACCTTGTTTACTTTACTTATGACAATAGTTTAGTTATATAATATATAGACCTATAGAGAGAGACCTTCTAGAAAACGTTAATATGTATTACTGGCACGCAAAACCTTAAATTAAAGTGAATAAATGAAGACTTGGCACACTACTTCTGAAAGGTTGCCGACCTCTGTCCTAACCCCTTGCCCATGATGAATGGCCATTACACTGCAGTCTGCCCCAGTGAGTGGGGACTAGATTATGACTGGCAGTAGCCACTGAGGCAAGGTGGGGATAGAGGGTTGGGGGTTCCCATGAGAGGGGAGACCCAGAGTGTGGGGGCACTGCCAGGGGGCAGCATCCCAAAGTAAAGGGGCCCCGGGGTCTGGGAGGGACACGGGCCAGCGGCAGGCAAGACACCAGCCAGGAGGAGGTGCTTCATATGCTGGGGAGCTAATTCCCAAAATGACCAACAGGAGGCACCACGCCGATGAGTCATCGCATCGCTACAGTCCAATAGCAGGTTGATCCAGATGAGACTGGAGACCTCAGTCTTGTGTCTCAAACTTCCCCTGATGCAACTTAAGCAGATCTGAGATGAAAGGATCAGGGCCCTAGAGTTCTTTTTATAGTTGTTTAGCAGCCTCTTGACAGCGTGCGGTCCTGAGGTGAACAACAGGCAATTATGCTAGCTTTGAAGTAGACCTCCTATTTCCTAAGCATATACAGGTAACTCCTTACACTGATGAATGCAAGGTAATTATCCATTAAGCAGTTCATAGACAGTTTACTACAAACTTCAAAGAGAGATCTAGACAACAAAATTATTACACCCAAGTTTCATCTAAATGTTAATATTCCCTTTTGATCTCTGAATCAATAAATATAGTAACAATCAGGAACCATTTGTTTATATGGTTAACAGCTTACAAGATGTAAGTAAACACATACAATTAGTATTCCCTTTAATTCGCTAACAGTACAGGTTTGCATTTCAAAGCTCTAGTCTATCTAACATGGAATGGCCCCAATTAACATTCATACACTTTTCTAATATGTTTTTAAAGGTTGAATTTGGGTCATTTAGCCTGCTAATTGCTTAACCCTTTCTGGCTCAATGTCACAGATATGCTCTACCAATTAGAAATATATTGTCTAGAAATTATTTCAGGGAAGTTCTGTGGCCTGTGTTCTACAGGAGGTCAGACTAGATGATCACAATGGTCCCTTCTGGCCTTGGAATCTATGAAGGCTCATTCCTCACATATGTTTGTGGTGTCAAATCCTATCCCCTTCATGGAAAGATTTTGGAAGAGACTCTGTTGGGGACCTTTGTAGAGTTTTCCTCACCCTGAGCCCCTTCCCCCAGGTAATTCCATGGGAAGGGGTGAGCCAGCTCTGGAGCTGGCCCATAGTATGTTCCTTCTACATGGGTGATGCTCCAGTTAGACATCTGAGCTGATGTTTTAGTTGATATTGTGGTCCAGGATGGGTCCAGGGTTAGCCACAAGGCCTCCTGTGGATCTGTAATTTCAGGAAGTCAGCAAAAGAGTTTAGAAACTCAGGAGCCAAGTTAGGTGAAGTCATAAGTCATAAGGGACATTATGTCCGCCCAGGACATAATGTCATTCCATAAAGACATAAAATTATTATGTCCGCCCAGGACATAAAATCATTCCAAAGAGAAGATATTTGCTGGTGAGGAAGAGGAACAGGAAAAAGAAATGTCCAGGGGACCAAGTTTATAGCATACTTACATCAGTAAGGAAATGCCTGTGCCCGGTCCCTTGCCTCTCCAAATATATTTATTTTTTTGGAATAAGAAGTGAGACATGTACTAGATTACATGAAAAAATGATTATTTCCATAAACTTCAGGTTGTGAAGTCCACATCAGAAAGAAGGGCTGGCTCAAGTCACTCTCTCCAAGCAGGGAGCATGTCAAGTAATGAAACCGGAGAATTAATTATTAATAAAATAAAATAATAATAGTGGTGATTTTTTTATCAAATGTGAAATACCAGTGCAGGAATATGAGCAAAATAATAAAAAAACAAGAGACAGAAAAGGAGATGGCAAAAGAGGGACCATAAAAATTTAGAAATAAGAAGGGAAGAGGACGTTTGGTGGTAAGAATGATGTTATTTATTCCTTGCATATGAAGCCATATTCTGAAAGGTGCTAAAATCAGTGGGAGTTTGGGGTTGCTACTTCTGAGACATGAAACGTTATTTTTATTGCCCTTAGGTCGAATCTCTGCCCACAGCCTGAGCAGATGGGATGTGCACAGAGGAAGTGAGTTTGCATAGGGTCTTTGTAGATGGAATCCAAGTCCTCACCTTGCTGCACTTGCCACTAGCCTGCCAGTAGTCTGACAGGCAGCAGCTTCTTGGCTCCTGATTGGCTCTCCACCCTATATAAACCCACAGAGCATTCCAGGAAGTGCCCACAGAATGGCATGGATCTCCAACCCGGACCCTGAACCCATGCACTGTATAGCAACCACTCTGACGGGAAAAAAGCGCCATCACCACCGCAGGCTGTGTTTCTACTGTGGCGGATCTAGCCATGCTCTGGCCAACTGGCCACCCCGCGGTCTCGTACTATGCAGTTTGGGAAACAACCACACCCAGACCTGGTAGATGTGGTTGGTCAGGGTGAGTCCTGAAATAATGCCCCTGTCATAAATATAAAGGGAAGGGTAAACACCATTAAAATCCCTCCTGGACAGAGGAAAAACCCTTTCACCTATAAAGGGTTAAGAAGCTAGGATAACCTCGCTGGCACCTGACCAAAATGACCAATGAGGAGACAAGATACTTTCAAAGCTGGAGGTGGGGGGAGAAGCAAAGGGTCTGGGTCTCTCTGTGTAATGCTTTTGGCAGGGACAGAACAGGAATGGAGTCTTAGAATTTAGTAATCTAGCTAGAGATGCGTTAGATTCTGATTTCCTTAAATGGCTGAGAAAATAAGATGTGCTGAATGGAATGGATATTCCTGTCTTTGTGTCTTTTTGTAACTTAAGGTTTTGCCTAGAGGGATTCTCTATGTTTTGAATCTAATTACCCTGTAAGGTATTTACCATCCTGATTTTACAGAGGTGATTCTTTTACTTTTTCTTCTATTAAAATTCTTCTTTTAGGAAACTGAATGCTTTTTCATTGTTCTTAATATCCAAGGGTTTGGGTCTGTGGTCACCTATGCAAATTTGTGAGGATTTTTATCAAACCTTCCCCAGGAAGGGGGTGCAAGGTTTTGGTGAGGATTTTGGGGGGAAAAACATTTCCAAACGGGCTCTTTCCTAATAAAATAAAACCAGTTAGACATTTGGTGGTGGCAGCGAAAGTCCAAGGGCAAAAGGTAAAATAGTTTGTACCTTGGGGAAGTTTTAACTTAAGCTGGTAAAACTAAGCTTAGGAGGTTTTCAAGCAGGTGCTCACATCTGTACCCTAGAGTTCAGAGTGGAGAAGGAACCATGACATGGTGGCAGAGCAGTGAGATCAACTTGAAATCATTTTGAGATTTTTTGAACCAGAAGCACAGATTTGAAGAGGATTTTTTTTTCCTTGGGCTGCTGGAAAGCAGGTTAAACTGAAAGCAGTTAGAGGTTTTTTTGCTCTGCTTTGGGGCCAGAGCAGAGACAAAAAAAGACTACAAGAAGGATGTCATCACACTACAAGAAGGATGTGGAATAATTGGAAAGAGTCCAGTGGAGGGCAACAAAAATTATTTTAGGGGACTGGAACACATGACTTATGAGGAGAGGCTGAGGGAACTGGGATTGTTTAGTCTGCGGAAGAGAAGAATGAGGTGGGATTTGATAGCTGCTTTCAACTACCTGAAAGGGGGTTCCAGAGAGGATGGATCTAGACTGTTCTCAGTGGTAGCTGTTGACAGAACAAGGAGTAATGGTCTCAAGTTGCAGTGGGAGAGGTTTAGGTTGGATATTAGGAAGAACTTTTTTCACTAGGAGGGTGGTGAAACACTGGAATGTGTTACCTAGGGAGGTGGTGGAATCTCCTTCCTTAGAAGTTTTTAAGGTCAGGCTTGACAAAGCCCTGGCTGGGATGATTTAGTTGGGGATTGATCCTGCGCTGAGCAGGGGGTTGGACTAGATGACCTCCTGAGGTCCCTTCCAACCCTGATGTTCTATGATTCTATGATTAAAAGGGAATTGTCTTTTGTGAGCTGGAATTTTCTCTACCTAAAGGCAGGGTAGTTAACCTCCTGCAGGGAAATTCACAAGTCTTCACAGACCAGAAGTTTGGGTTTTTTTTTACCTAAGAGCAACTAGAGGGGTTTTCTGCCTATTTGCCTGGAGACAAAGGTGTAAGGGGGTTTGGGTTGTTGTTTTTTTTTTAGGATTTCTCTGTAGGCTGACAATCACTGTCAGAGAATATAGGTATCATATTACAGCACACCAAAATTTTACAAGCCAAGGGTTTTTTTTGTTTTCTTTCTAACTCTCAGGTGTAAAGTTAGTTAAAAACAGAGAGGTTAGGATGACAGACTCCACGGTTCAACAAAAGCTAGAATTAGCCAGATTTGAGGCTGAGGAAAAACAAAAGGAACACGAAAATCAGGTAGGACTCAGATGGATGGAGATGGAGGAGAAGGAAAAAGAGAGGAAGCATGCATTGGAGATGGAGAAGGCAAAGGCTCAGCAGAATATACCAACAAACCCTAGCAATCCTTCTCCAGGTACCACTTCCCATCCCAGAAAGTTCCCCACCTACAAGGCAGGCGATGATACCGAAGCCTTTTTAGAAAACTTCAAAAGGGCCTGCCTTGGGTACAGCATCTCTACAGACCAATACATGGTAGAGCTGAGGCCGCAGCTCAGTGGACCCTTAGCTGAGGTGGCGGCTGAAATGCCTAAGGAACACATGAATCAGTATGAACTGTTTAAAACCAAAGCAAGAGTCAGAATGACCAAAGCAAGAGTCACCCAAGCATTCCTGTCAGCGGTTCAGAGCCCTAAGGTGGAAACCAGATGTGTCATTTACCCGACATGCCTACCACATTGTGAAACATTGGGATGCCTGGATATCAGGAGCAAGTGTTAAATTTCCAGAAGATTTGCCCTTCCTAATGCAAATGGAGCAGTTCCTAGAGGGTGTTCCTGAGGAAGTAGAAAGATACATCCTAGATGGGAAGCCCAAAACTGTAATCGAGGCGGGGGAGATCGGAGCCAAATGGGTGGAGGTGGCAGAAAAGAAAAAAAACTGGTCACAGTTGGAGCGGATCCAGAAGGGACAACCTCAGACCACCCCCTACTACCGGGGGCCACCCAAAGCCCCAACTACCACCCAAGGAACCCTCCAGACACCTTATCGTCCCGCCACCCCGTTCTCCAGCAACCCACCTCGCTCCAGTGACCCATCAGCTGGATGATGTTTTAAATGTAATGAGCCAGGGCATGTAAAGGCCAACTGCCCCAAGAACCCCAACAGATTACAGTTCATTGCACCGGAATCACACCAGAGGTCCTCAGGCCCAGATACCTCCCAGATACCCTTGGAGCAGAGGGAAACTGTGAGTGTGGGCGGGAAGAAGGTCACCTTATGGAGGGACACCGGAGCACAAGTGTCAGCTATCCATGCTTCCTTAGTGGACCCCAATTTAATCAACCCAGAGATCCAAGTGACGATTCAACCCTTCAAGTCCAACTCTTTCAATTT
This sequence comes from Eretmochelys imbricata, assembly GCF_965152235.1. Taxonomy (NCBI): domain Eukaryota; kingdom Metazoa; phylum Chordata; order Testudines; family Cheloniidae; genus Eretmochelys; species Eretmochelys imbricata. The sequence goes on along the minus strand of NC_135572.1, from coordinate 212,640,712 downwards.
GCCTTCAGCCAAGTTGCCTCTCCAGTACAAGGGCTGGTCAGGAACGTGGACTTTTGCAGTCTATGATGATTATCCCATCCCCATGCTGTTGGGGGAAGACATGGCCAATCATGTGAAGTCAGCCAAGAGGGTGGGAATGGTCACCCGCAGCCAGGCTAAACCAGCCGTCACGCCTAGCTCTGTTCTGGAAACTTCTACCAGGGCCCGGTCAGGGGTGATGGACCCAGACCCCAGGCCAATGTCTGCAACAGCAGTAGTGGATCCAGTCCCAGAGACACAGATAGAGCCAGTTCCAGAACCGGAACCGGCGGAACAACTAGCAACAGACCCATTGCCAGCACTGAACCCAGTACTTGTAAATCCAACATCAGAGGGCCCCACCGAACCTGAACCGGCAGCAGCTGATAACCCTACACAAGAGGCTCAGCCGGAGCCTGAACCCCAACATAGTGCACCAGCGGAGAGCGGTTCACAGTCAACGGAAACAGCCCCATCCCCTACATCGCTTCCAGAGGGACCAAGCATAGGTCCACAATCCAATGAGGAACTGATGTCTCCAGCATCAAGGGAACAGTTCCAGACCGAACAGGAAGTAGATGAAAGCCTCCAGAGAGCTTGGACGGTGGCACGGAGCAACCCACCGCCTCTCAGCTCTTCTAATCGATCCAGGTTTGTTGTAGAAAGGACTTTTATACAAGGAAACTCTTTCTGGTGGACACCAGAAAGACTGACATCCTCAGAGACAGTTGGTAGTTCCAACTAAGTACCGGGTCAAGCTCTTGAGCTTAGCCCACAATCATCCTAGTGGCCATGCTGGGGTGAACAGGACCAAAGACTGGTTGGGGAGGTCATTCCACTAGGAGGGAATGGGCAAGGATGTTTCTACCTATGTCCGGTCTTGTGAGGTATGCCAAAAAGTGGGAAAACCCCAAGACCAGGTCAAAGCCTCTCTCCAGCCACTCCCCATCATTGAAGTTCCATTTCAGCGGGTAGCTGTGGATATTCTGGGTCCTTTTCCGAAAAAGACACCCAGAGGAAAGCAGTACATACTGACTTTCATGGATTTTGCCACCCGAAGGCCGGAAGCAGTAGCTCTAAGCAACACCAGGGCTAAAAGTGTGTGCCAGGCACTAGCAGATATTTTTGCCAGGGTAGGTTGGCCCTCCGACATCCTCACAGATGCAGGAACTAATTTTCTGGCAGGAACTATGGAAAGCCTTTGGGAAGCTCATGGGGTAAATCACTTGGTTGCCACTCCTTACCACCATGAAACAAATGGCGTGGTGGAGAAGTTTAATGGAACTTTGGGGGCCATGATACGTAAATTCGTAAATGAGCACTCCAATGATTGGGACCTAGTGTTGCAGCAGTTGCTCTTTGCCTACAGAGCTGTACCACATCCCAGTTTAGGGTTTTCCCCATTTGAACTTGTATATGGCCGTGAGGTTAAGGGGCCATTACAGTTGGTGAAGCAGCAATGGGAGAGATTTACACCTTCTCCAGGAACTAACATTCTGGACTTTGTAACCAACCTACAAAACACCCTCCGAAACTCTCTAGCCCTTGCTAAAGAAAACCTACAGGATGCTCAAAAAGAGCAAAAAGCCTGGTATGATAAACATGCCAGAGAGCGTTCCTTCAAAATAGGAGACCAGGTCATGGTCTTAAAGGCGCTCCAGGCCCATAAAATGGAAGCATCGTGGGAAGGGCCATTCATGGTCCAGGAGCGCCTGGGAGCTGTTAATTATCTCATAGCATTCCCCACCTCCAACCGAAAGCCTAAGGTATACCATATTAATTCTCTAAAGCCCTTTTATACCAGATAATTAAAGGTTTGTCAGTTTACAGCCCAGGGAGAAGATGACGCTGAGTTGCCTGAAGGTGTCTATTACGAAGGGAAAAGTGATGGTGGCGTGGAAGAGGTGAACCTCTCCATGACCCTTGGGCGTATGCAGCGACAGCAGATCCAGGAGCTGTGCACTAGCTATGTGCCGACGTTCTCAGCCACCCCAGGACTGACTGAACCGGCATACCACTCCATTGACACAGGTAATGCTCACCCAATTAAAGTCTAACCTTACCGGGTGTCTCCTCAAGCTAAAACTGCTATAGAACGGGAGATCCAGGATATGCTATAGATCGGTGTAATCCGCCCCTCTGGCCGTGCATGGGCATCTCCAGTGGTTCTAGTTCCCAAACCAGATGGGGAGATACATTTTTGCGTGGACTACCATAAGCTAAATGCTGTAACTCGCCCAGACAACTATCCAATGCCACGCACAGAAGAACTATTAGAGAAACTGGGACGGGCCCAGTTCATCTCTACCTTGGACTTAACCAAGGGGTACTGGCAGGTACCGCTAGATGAATCTGCCAAGGAAAGGTCAGCCTTCACCACACATGTCGGGCTGTATGAATTTAATGTACTCCCTTTCGGGCTGTGAAATGCACCCGCCACCTTCCAAAGACTTGTAGATGGTCTCCTAGCGGGATTGGGAGAATATGCAGTTGCCTACCTTGACGATGTGGCCATATTTTCGGATTCCTGGGCAGAACACCAGGAACAACTACAAAAAGTCTTTGAGCGCATAAGGGAGGCAGGACTAACTGTTAAGGCTAAGAAGTGTCAAATAGGCCTAAACAGAGTGACTTACCTTGGACACCAGGTGGGTCAAGGAACTATCAACCCCCTCCAGGCCAAAGTGGATGCTATCCAAAAGTGGCCTGTCCCAAAGTCAAAGAAACAGGTTCAATCCTTCTTAGGCTTGGCCGGTTATTACAGACGATTTGTACCGCAATACAGCCAAATCGCCGCCCCACTGACAGACCTAACCAAAAAGAAACAGCCAAATGCCATTCAGTGGACCGAAGAGTGTCAGAAGGTCTTTAACCAGCTTAAAGCGACACTCATGTCTGACCCTGTACTAAGGGCCCCAGACTTTGACAAACTGTTCATAGTAACTACAGATGCGTCCGAGCGTGGTGTGGGAGCAGTTTTAATGCAGGAAGGACCGGATCAAGAATTCCACCCTGTAGTGTTTCTCAGCAAGAACCTGTCTGAGAGGGAAAGCAACTGGTCAGTCAGTGAAAAAGAATGTTACGCCATTGTCTACGCTCTGGAAAAGCTACACCCATATGTTTGGGGACGGTGTTTCCACCTGCAAACCGACCATGCTGCGCTGCAGTGGCTTCATACGGCCACGGGAAATAACAAAAAACTTCTTCGGTGGAGTTTAGCTCTCCAAGATTTTGGTTTCGACATCCAACACATCTCAGGAGCTTCTAACAAAGTGGCTGATGCACTCTCCCTGTGAAAGTTTCCCAGAATCAACTGGTTAAAATCGTCCTTGAGATGTGGAAAATATTGTTAGTCTTTATGTACTTGGTAGTATATTTAGAGGTGCATGTGTCTTAACTCTGTTTTTTCCTAGAGCTCCAGGAAGAAATCCCAGCCAGCGTTTCATCCTATCTGTGATTTGGGGGCGTGTCATAGATATAAAGGGAAGGGTAAACACCTTTAAAATCCCTCCTGGCCAGAGGAAAAACCCTTTCACTTGTAAAGGGTTAAGAAGCTAGGATAACCTCGCTGGCACCTGACCAAAATGACCAATGAGGAGACAAGATACTTTCAAAGCTGGACGGGGAGAGAAACAAAGGCTCTCTCTGTCTGTGTGCTGCTTTTGCCAGGAACAGAACAGGAATGGAGTCTTAGAACTTAGTAAGTAATCTAGCTAGGTTTCATAGTAACAGCCGTGTTAGTCTGTATTCGCAAAAAGAAAAGGAGTACTTGTGGCACCTTAGAGACTAACCAATTTATTTGAGCATGAGCTTTCGTGAGCTACAGCTCACTTCATCGGATGCATACCGTGGAAACTGCAGCAGACTTTATATACACACAGAGATCATAAAACAATACCTCCTCCCACCCCACTGTCCTGCTGGTAATAGCTTATCTAAAGTGATCATCAAGTTGGGCCATTTCCAGCACAAATCCAGGTTTTCTCACCCTCCACCCCCCCACACACAAACTCACTCTCCTGCTGGTAATAGCCCATCCAAAGTGACAACTCTCTACACAATGTGCATGATAATCAAGGTGGGCCATTTCCTGCACAAATCCAGGTTCTCTCACCCCCTCACCACCCTCCAAAAAACACTCACACAAACTCACTCTCCTGCTGCTAATAGCTCATCCAAAATGACCACTCTCCCTACAATGTGCATGATAATCAAGGTGGGCCATTTCCAGCACAAATCCAGGTTTTCTCACCCCCCCACCCCCATACACACACAAACTCACTCTCCTGCTAGTAATAGCTCATCCAAAGTGACCACTCTCCCTACAATGTGCATGGTAATCAAGGTGGGCCATGTCCAGCACAAATCCAGGCTTTCTCACCCCACCTCCCCCTTTTTTCCTGGACACACACACACACACACACAAACTCACTCTCCTGCTGGCAATAGCTCATCCAAACTGACCACTCTCCAAGTTTAAATCCAAGTTTAACCAGAACGTCTGGGGGGGGGGTAGGAAAAAACAAGGGGAAATAGGCTACCTTGCATAATGACTTAGCCACTCCCAGTCTCTATTTAAGCCTAAATTAATAGTATCCAATTTGCAAATGAATTCCAATTTAGCAGTTTCTCGCTGGAGTCTGGATTTGAAGTTTTTTTGTTGTAAGATAATGACCTTCATGTCTGTGATTGCGTGACCAGAGAGATTGAAGTGTTCTCCGACTGGTTTATGAATGTTATAATTCTTGACATCTGATTTGTGTCCATTTATTCTTTTACGTAGAGACTGTCCAGTTTGACCAATGTAAATGGCAGAGGGGCATTGCTGGCACATGATGGCATAGATCACATTGGTAGATGTGCAGGTGAACGAGCCTCTGATAGTGTGGCAACATCAGCACATTGTAGGGAGAGTGGCCACTTTGGATGAGCTATTACTAGCAGGAGAAGTGAGTTTGTGTGTGTATGGGGGTGGGGGGGTGAGAAAACCTGGATTTGTGCTGGAAATGGCCCACCTTGATTATCATGCACATTGTAGGGAGAGTGGTCACTTTGGATCATAGAATCATAGAATCATAGAAAATCAGGTTGGAACTGCTGCCTAGCCATTCGGTCCCTAGTCTGTAGCGGTGCATTGGATTCTTCCATCCTAAGTGCAGGACCCTGCACTTATCCTTATTGAACCTCATCAGATTTCTTTTGGCCCAATCCTCCAATTTGTCTAGGTCCTTCTGTATCCTATCCCTCCCCTCCAGCGTATCTACCACTCCTCCCAGTTTAGTATCGTCCGTGAATTTGCTGAGAGTGCAATCCACACCATCCTCCAGATCATTTATGAAGATATTGAACAAAACCGGGCTAGGTTATGGATGGGCTATTACCAGCAGGATAGTGAGTTTGTGTGTGTGTTTTTTGGAGAGGGGTGAGGGGGTGAGAGAACCTGGATTTGTGCAGGAAATGGCCCACCTTGATTATCATGCACATTGTAGGGAGAGTGGTCACTTTGGATCATAGAATCATAGAATCATAGAAAATCAGGTTGGAACTGCTGCCTAGCCATTCGGTCCCTAGTCTGTAGCGGTGCATTGGATTCTTCCGTCCTAAGTGCAGGACCCTGCACTTATCCTTATTGAACCTCATCAGATTTCTTTTGGCCCAATCCTCCAATTTGTCTAGGTCCTTCTGTATCCTATCCCTCCCCTCCAGCATATCTACCACTCCTCCCAGTTTAGTATCGTCCGCGAATTTGCTGAGAGTGCAATCCACACCATCCTCCAGGTCATTTATGAAGATATTGAACAAAACCGGGCTAGGTTATGGATGGGCTATTACCAGCAGGATAGTGAGTTTGTGTGTGTGTTTTTTGGAGAGGGGTGAGGGGGTGAGAGAACCTGGATTTGCGCAGGAAATGGCCCACCTTGATTATCATGCACATTGTGTAGAGAGTTGTCACTTTGGATGGGCTATTACCAGCAGGAGAGTGAGTTTGTGTGTGGGGGGGTGGAGGGTGAGAAAACCTGGATTTGTGCTGGAAATGGCCCAACTTGATGATCACTTTAGATAAGCTATTACCAGCAGGACAGTGGGGTGGGAGGAGGTATTGTTTTATGATCTCTGTGTGTATATAAAGTCTGCTGCAGTTTCCATGGTATGCATCCGATGAAGTGAGCTGTAGCTCACGAAAGCTCATGCTCAAATAAATTGGTTAGTCTCTAAGGTGCCACAAGTACTCCTTTTCTTTTAATCTAGCTAGGTATGCGTTAGATTCTGATTTCCTTAAATGGCTGAGAGAATAAGCTGTGCTGAATGGAATGGATATTCCTGGTTTTGTGTCTTTTTGTAACTTAAGGTTTTGCCTAGAGGGATTCTCTATGTTTTGAATCTAATTATCCTGTACGCTATTTACCATCCTGATTTTACAGAGGTGATTCTTTTTTACTTTTTCTTCTATTAAAATTCTTCTTCTAAGAAACTGAATGCTTTTTCATTGTTCTTAAGATCCAAGGGTTTGGGTCTGTGGTCACCTGTGCAAATTTGAGAGGATTTTTATCAAACCTTCCCCAGGAAGGGGATGGAAGGTTTTGGTGAGGATTTTGGGGGGAAAGACATTTCCAAATGGGCTCTTTCCTAATAAAATAAACCCGGTTAGACATTTGGTGGTGGCAGCAAAAGTCCAAGGGCAAAAGGTAAAATAGTTTGTACCTTGGGGAAGTTTTAACCTAAGCTGGTAAAAGTAAGCTTAGGAGGTTTTCATGCAGGTCCCCACATCTGTACCCTAGAGTTCAGAGTGATGAAGGAACCTTGACAGCCCCCCTACTCCTTACTGAGGCATGCCCCTGGCATGGTGAACCATTCATCCACCTTAAAGTCCAGGTCTTCCTTTGTGTTCCAGGGAAGCCTTACTAAATTCTGCCACAGTGGGCACTGGTGGATTCCAGGGAGGCGGACAGCTTCATAGATGCTGATACAGCCCAAGCCCTGGGTATTCTGGTTCAACCAAAGACTGCCCCTGATCTAGTTAAAACTAAAGATGGCTCACTCCAGTCATCAAGGCAGTGATCCAGGAGACAGTGCTTCTGGAACTTGTCATTCAGGACCATCAGGGAGGTTTTCAGTTCAGGACAATCCACCCACCACTCTTCCCCATAATCCTTAGCATTTCATGGCTGGTGGCTCATGGTCTGCAAATCCTTAGGCATGAGCACCTGCTTAGCTTCTACTCCAAGTTCTGTGAGCAAGTCTGCCTACGCACACCATCTGATGAACCTGAGAAAAAGGTGCACCCCCCTGTCCTTAGCCGTGGGTCAGGTGGGAAAACCATCAGAGTTTACTTCAGCACCACCCTCCCCAGTACAGCATCTATGGTGATGTCTTCAAGAAGAAGAATGCTGGCACTCTACCACCATGCTGGGATTGAGCTGCAACCTGGGGCTAGGATGCTGTTTGGCTGTATCTGTGTGATATTGGAACTGAGCTGGCTGCCCTGCATTCCTATCTCCAGGAGAATTTGGCCAAGGGTTTTATATATCTGTCTACCTCTGCTGCCAGGGCCCCAGTTCTATTTGTTAAAAGAAAGATGGAAACCTGCACCTATGCATGTGTCGTAAACATACAGCTAAGGGTATCATAAAATCCCTCCTTACTTGTAAAGGGTTAAGAAGCTCAGGTAACCTGGTTGGCACCTAACCAAAAGGACCAATAAGGGGAGAAGATACTTTCAAATCTGTGGGGGAAGGTTTTTGCTTTGTTCTCTTTGTTGGTTCTCTCTGGGTCAGCAAGGAATCAGGACAGGAAAAATACATTTCCCAAAGCCCTACTTGAACTAAGCATCTAGATTACAAAAATTGTAAGTAAAGCAAGGAAATGCATTATTTTATCTTTTGTTTTAGCTTGTGAATTTTCCCTGTGCTAGAGGGAGGTTTATCCCTGGTTTTTGTAACTTTTAAGTTTTGCCTAGAGCGAAATCCTCTGTGTTTTGAATCTGATTGTCCTGTAAAATTACCTTCCATCCTGATTCTACAGAGGTGCTTCTTTTACTTTTTTTCTTTATAATAAAGTTCTGTTTTAAGAATCTGATTGGGTTTTTAGTGTCCTACAAACCAAAGGGTCTGGTTTGTGCTCACCTTGTTTATTTTTCAAGCCTCCCCAGGAAAGGGGGTGTAGGCTTGGGGGGATATTTTGTGGGAATAGGAACTCCAAGTGGTCCTTTCCCTGATTCTTTGTCTAAATCACTTGGAGGTGGTCAGTCAAAGGACAAGAACGGATCTGTGCCTTGGGGAAGTTTTAACCTAAGCTGGTAGAAATAAGCTTAGGGGGTCTTTCATGCAGGTCCCCACATCTGTACCCTAGAGTTCAGAGTGGGGAGGGAACCCTGACAGCATGGATTACCAGGCCCCCAACCAGGTTACCATCAGGAATCAATACCCTCTTCCACTCATTCCAGAACTATTGTATGATCAACTCAGGTATTCATAAAAATTGACCTGCAACCTGGTTCAGGTTTTCTGAACCCACTATGAATGCCATTTGGTCTCACAAATGCAACATTCCAGAACTTCATGAATAAGATCTTCCTTGACATCCTACACCAGTACATTATAGTCTATCTAGATGACATCCTCATCTTTTCTGAGGATCCTGAGCAACACCCCCAGCATGTCCGGTCAGTCGGCCCTGGAATGGCTCCACCAACATAGCTTGTATCAAATCTGGGAAAGTGAGCTTTGACTAGGGCTTCATGGAGTTCCTGAGTTACATCCTGTCCACCGGTGGGCTCTGAATGGACCCCAAGAAGGTGGATGTAGTATGGAGCTGTGCGCCCCCACAAAAAACATCAAGAAGCTCAACGCTTCCTAGGGTTCACTAACTTTTATAGCTGCTTCATCTCCAGATTTTCATACCAAAATGCCCTATTGATAGTGCTTCTCCACAAGAACCACCTTCACCTGGTCTCCAGAGGCTTAACAAGCATTCGTCTGGCTCAAGATGACCTTTACCATTGCCCCAATCCTGGTCCATCCCAAACTGGCATGACCCTTTGTTGTCGAGACCAATGCCTCCAATGTGCCAATTGGGCCCATATTCTCTCAAAGACATGGTCCCTAGCATATCATCTCCACCATTGTGCCTACTATTCACGGTGTTGTCAGTTGACTTGTATGTTTGTGTTCTTTCCATGTGCTGTCCAGCTCTGTACTGATAGCTGGTTTAGCAGACCTTGAGAGTACTGTGACATTGCACCCCATAATGCTTTATAGAAATATGCTTATGAATGTAAATATGACATAACTGGAACATATTTTATGCTACCTAAGCCATGTAACATATCTCTGCAAAGGTTATGATCTACTGAATATATTCAGCCTATTTGTATGCATGTATCATTTTTGTATTCGAAGTTATGAATATTGGCTGTGTTTTTGTTTGATTTTAAGTAGCCTTAATAAGGTATTTGGTCAGCTTCTTTAGAAAGGAATTGGCAAGCTAAGTGCCCAATCAAGAAACACTTAATGGGCAATGGATCTTGGAAGACTCCAATTCACATGAGAAGTCTACCTGAGGACATTCAAGGTAGCATGTGAACAATGGCTGCCACCTGTAAAATTCTGAGTCATACATGGACATGTTACTTGCCCATGTGACTCCAAAACTCTATCTTGTAGCTGGGATTCTAAACAGGGGGAGGGAGGGAGACCACCCACAAGACAGAGTCTATTTAAGCCCGTGGGAGACCCCTTCATTTTGTCTTCAGCTGGCTCAAGAGATAGCCTCTCCACCCCCAAGGTTACCTGAGAGAAACTGGAACAAAGGACAGTAACTACAGGGGGTATGAATGATTGCTAGACCCAGACTAGAAGGAGGCTAGTCTGTAAAAGAAACTTACTGGAACAACTCTGAAGGTGAGATAACATCTGTAATCACTTTCTTACTGTATTGGGCATAGACTTGCGTGTTTTATTTTATTTTGTTTGGTAATTTACTTTGTTCTGTCTGTTACTACTTGGAACCACTTAAATCCTACTTTCTGTATTTAATAAAATCACTTTTTACTTATTAATTAACCCAGAGTATGTATTAATACTGGGGGCGGGGGGGAACAGCTGTGCATATCTCTCTATCAGTGTTATAGAGGGCGAACAATTTATGAGTTTACCCTGTATATGCTTTATACAGGGTAAAATTGATTTATTTGGGGTTTGGACCCCATTGGGAGCTGGGCATCTGAGTGTTAGAGGCAGGAACACTTCTTAAGCTGTTTTCAGTTAAGCCTGCAGCTGTTGGGGGATGTGGTTCAGACCTGGGTCTGGGTTTGTAACAGGCTAGCGTGTCTGGCACAAACTGGCAAGGTTCCAGAGTCCCAATCTAGCAGGGAAAATGGGTTAGAAGCAGTCTCAGCACATCAGTTGGCAGTTCCCAAGGGGTTTTTTTGATCCAACCTGTCACAAGTAGTGCCTAGTGTTAAGTGCTGAAGGCCATTGCCTCAGTGACACTGTTCAGGCTACTCAGTGCTTCTGTTCTTGGATCTTCAATGTTGTTAGGAGATAGTGCAGCATGTTCGTTTGGCAGACTTTGATGTTACTTATAAAGGAAGACCAAAGGCACGGTTTGATGGCAAAGGTGCTTGGCCAAGTTTATTGTCAATGAAGCATGATACTAGCTCCCTGGATTGATGTCTACAGTTCCACTAACACATGTATGCTTGTTACAATGGACTTAGGTTAGTCAGCAGTGGGACTAGACTGGACAAAGGGTTAAGGCTGAGACAAACAAACAACTGGAACACACAACGTACACACTACCTTGCGTATTTTATGACATCTATTTGCTACCTTCCCTTTTTCCTAATATCTTGAACAAAACATCCCTATTCATTGTTTTCTCAAACCATCTTATCTTGTACTAGATTGGAATGTATTTGTAGTGGCTGGAATATATTTATGTAAATATCTAGTGCCTACTATACTAGCAACAACTTTACCAAGTTCATGTACTGGACAGTGAATTTGTAAGCATCTGCTTTAATACATGGCCTCAATTTGGTTCACAGCCCCTGGTTCAGGCCTCAGACTTGACCAGGTCCAGTGCTCCAGGCTGTCTGTCTGTTTCTCTACTACATCCCCCTACTTTTTGTCTTTTTATGGGGAGGATGTTTATCCATAATCCTGGAAAAGCATAATGTACAAACTGAAAATGACTCAGTGGGCTATACACTGTTTTATGGCCATTTTGCTTTATCGATCCATACATTCATGCTCCATATGTCCAATGGTCTGTACATTCCCTTACACAACCTATGTACAATTTTTTTCAATTAACTGATTTTAGTCCTCTATTGTGGGCCTGGAAATGTTAGGTTTGGGACTTTGATTGAGGGGTTTCATTTTAAAACCAGTTAAAAAAACTGAAATTGGCACTATTAAAATATATTTCACACTTTTATGTGCATGAGGAGTAAAACAGAAATTTGGAATAATTACATTACAAATCAGATCTTCATATATAAATTTACGGCACAGTACTGTCCAGCCAGGTTCTAGGTTGCTCTTACTGCTGGTTGTTACCATCTGGCAGGCTTCTCAGAGCGGGAGACAGGAGTGGCTAACTTCTTTGTTCCATTGGATTGGCCTGAATTATTGTGGCCACTGGAGTTGCAATGTTAACAATATTCCTGGTATAACAAGATGAGTGCTGTGCTCTTTATGTTTGCAATCATTTGTGATACACCAGTAGTTAATGTAGAGCCAATTGTTTTTTGTAGATGCTGTTTTTTAGAATGGATAATAACCAATTTATTAAATACTGCTGTCAGAATTCAATATTGGTAGTTTGACACTAACCAAAATTGTTTTGATTAGCTAGAATGCAGCATTAACTGACCCCAAATTATGACTGATACTAACAAAATGTAGGGAGGATGGATGCAGGGCAAAGAAAGTACAGCTTCAAAGTTATACAGAAACCTTCTCCCTTTATATACATTACACATCTTATTGCCTTTTCTGTACATCCACACACTGATCATGATTTGACTTGCTCTTTACCTCATTTCTACATTCGTTGTCCCTTGTTATCTAGTTTACTGTAAATAGTTCTGTTTTCCCTCTTATCTTAGTTGGCTCAGACATTGCCTTCTTGGCCTACTGACCTATTTAACTTATCTTACTTAACATCCACACTGCTTTCAACTTAATAATTTATTTCCTTCTCTAATCCTATCTTCCAAAAAGGAGGCCGCTCTCCATGTGTTAATTATTCATTTCAGGCCTTAGCTACATTCCCCTGCTTTTTTGTATATTAGTGTTTGGTTTTCTAAAACTTTTCTTGCTTTATATTTTTGGGGTTGTCAAGGTTCCTTCCCCACTCTGAACTCTAGGGTACAGATGTGGGGACCTGCATGAAAACCTGCTATGCTTATTTTTACCAGCTTAGGTTAAAACTTCCCCAAGATACAAACTATTTTACCTTTTGCCCTTGTACTTTATTGCTGCCACCACCAAGTGTTTAACAGATATATAACTGGGAAAGAGCCCGCTTGGAAACGTCTTTCCCCCCAAAATCCTCCCCCAAACCCTACCCTGGGGAAGGCTTGATAAAAATCCTCACCAATTTGCATAGGTGAACACAGACCCAAACCCTTGGATCTCAAGAACAATGAAAAAAACAATCAGGTTCTTAAAAGAAGAATTTTAATAGAAGAAAAAATAAAAAGAATCACCTCTGTAAAATCAGGATGGTAAATACCTTACAGGGTAATTAGATTCAAAACACAGAGAATCCCTCTAGGCAAAACTTTAGGTTACAAAAAGACACAAAAACAGGAATCTACATTCCATTCAGCACAGCTTATTTTTTAGCCATTTAAACAAAACAGAATCTAACGCATATCTAGCTAGATTACTTACTAAGTTCTAAGACTCCATTCTGTTCTGTCCCCGGCAAAAGCAGCACACAGACAGAGAGAGCCTCTGTTTCTCTCCCCCTCCAGCTTTGAAAGTATCTTGTCTCCTCATTGGTCATTTTGGTCAGGTGCCAGCGAGGTTATCCTAGCTTCTTAACCCTTTACAGGTGAAAGGGTTTTTCCTCTGGCCAGGAGGGATTTTAAAGGTGTTTACCCTTCCCTTTATATTTATGACCGTGGCTTTCACCCGCATCTCCATCCAGCCATACCCATCAACTCCACCAACCTTGATACTACTGACTGGGTGCAGCAGATCCATGAGTTCTAAGAAGAACTCAAGGCACATCTGGACAAAGCCAAGGAAGACAATGATTGGTATGCTGACCACCAGTACCAGGAAGGCCCGGCATTCACTGTTGGGCAAAAAATGTAGCTCTCAGCCCAAAACATCTTGCACCAACTGGTCAGGTTGTAAACTGGATTGCTGATACTGTGGGCCATATTTCACAAACCAGATAATCAACACAGTGACCACGAAGCTTCAGGTTTCAGAGTAGCAGCTGTGTAAGTCTGTATCTGCAAAAAGAATGGAGTACTTATGGCACCTTAGAGACTAACAAATTTATTAGAGCATAAGCTTTATGAAGCTTCAGTTACTCAGATCCCTCAAAATGCACCCATATTTCATGTATCCTTGCTAAAATCCTACATTGACAACCCCTTTGCTCATCAGGCTAAACCACCATATAGAATCATAGACTTTACAGTCAGAAGGGACCATCATGATCATCTAGTCCACCCTCCTGCACATTGCAGGCCACAGAACCTCACTCACCCACTCCTGTAATAGACCCCTACCCTAGCGGAGTTACTGAAGTCTTCAAATCATGGTTTAAAGACTTCTAGTTACAGAGAATCCACCATTTACACTAGATGAAACCTGCAAGTGACCCGAGCCCTATGTTGCAGAGGAAGGCGAAACCCCTCCAAGGTCTCTGACAATCTTACCCCAGGGTAAAATTCCTTCCTGACCCCAAATATGGTGATCAGTTAGACCCTGAACATGTGGGCAAGACCCACTGGGAAGACACCTGGGAAAGAATTCTCTGTAGTAGCTCAGCACCCTCCCATCTAGTGTCCCATCACCAGCCATCGGAGATATTTGCTGCTGGCAGTCCATTGCAGGCAGTCTCAGCATACCATCCCCTCCATACACTTATCAAACTCAGTCCTGAATCCAGTTTTTCCCCCCCCGACTTCTACCCTCGAAAGGCTGTTCCAGAACTTCACTCTTCTGATGGTTAGAAACCTTTGCCTAATATCAAGCCTAAACTTGTTGATGATTAGTTTATATCCATTTTTTCTTATGTCCACATTGGCGTTTAACTTAAATAACTCCTCTCCCTCCCTGGTATTTATCCCTCTAATGTATTTATAGACAGCAATCATCTCTCCCCTTGGCCTTCTTTTGATTAGGCTAAACAAGCCAAGCTCTTTGAGTCTCCTCTCATAAGGTAAGTTTTCTATTCCTTGGATCATCCTAATAGCTCTGCTCTGCACCTATTCCAGTTTGAATTCTGGGAGAGCAGAATTGTACACAGTATTCCAGATGAGGTCTCACCAGTGCCTTGTATGATGATACTAACACTTCCTTCTCTCTGCAGGAAATAGCTCACTATATGCATCATAGGACTGCATTAGCCTTTTTCGTGGCTGCATCACATTGGCAGCTCACAGTCATCTTGTGATCAACCAATACGCTCAGGTCTTTCTCCTCCTCTTTCAATTCCAACTGATACATCCCCAGCTCATAGCATATCCTCTGGTGCAGATCCGAGGACATTATGGGCACAGGTCCATAAGATACTGGACTTGAGAATCAGACACAGCACCCTTGTAGGCTGGGGAGGCTATTGTCCAGAAGAGCAACCTAATGTCATGGTAGCCTTCCATATAGCCAGTCCAGACAAACTCAGGCTGGCAGGGGACAGGTACTATAAGGCCTAGCAGGTCTAGAGCCCTTGGCCTGTAGAGCTACCAGGCAGCAAACAGCTCCATGCTGCCAACCAGTGGCTGCTGTAACCAGTTTGTGCTCAACAACCCACAACCCACAGTGGACACAGACCATGGGAGACCCATCTCAAGTAGTCTGATAGGCAGCAGCCTTATGGCTCCTGATTGGCTCCCCACCCTATATAAATCTAAGGGGTGTTCCAGGAAGCGTCTAGGGAATAGTGTGGATCTCCTGCAGCTGCCATGATCACTCCTGCTCTTGAACTCCTGTCTCTGACCTTGGCTTGGTTTGGACTTTTCCTCCTGACTCAGACCCTAAAACCTAACTTGGACTCTGACCCTTGGTCTTGACCCTGGCCTGGAACCTAACTATGGACTCCTCTCCTACTCCCAGCCTCAGGTTTGATCCTGCTCTGACCCTTGGCCCCGACTGCCCTTGTCAGGACCCTGACAGTGATGCAGAAGGTGCTGTGACTGCTAAAGGGCTTGCAGCAAAAGCACACTGGAGGGGTGTGATTTGTAAAGTGCTCTAATGTGTTGCACTCTCATTGCCCTACGTTGACCCTGTTGGTGGCTCCAAAAAGTACGTAGATTGTGTTAACATAGAGGATTTCATCAATGCAAATAAGGTACCTGTTAGAGGGCTTATTCCTTCATCCTCCCACTTCCCTGGTCCTTCTCACTTGAACAGAGAGCAACGATACCCGAAGTCCAAAGGTGCAAACAATTCAATGTTTATTGGGGTGAACTTCCAGAAAGCTTAAATCCAAGTTCCTTTTCCCTTATTTTCGAATCCCAACTTACTTCCTGTTTGCCTCTAATTTATATAGTAATATTTTCAGCTATACCTTAACCAATCATTTTAATGAAATCTGACTAACCAATCCTAACATATTGTAACATGATTAGCTAACCAGTTATATCCCACCACCTTAATTAGTTTACACCCAGAAAAATTAATTATACAGCAGACAGAAACAATCACAGAACCAGACAGAGACCATGCAAATAAACAATAGCAAACTGGGATCTATAATGACAAAACAATACAGAAGTGAGGATTTCATGACTACATCTATAAAGACATAAGGGTTTCCCAACTATGTCTATTGATAAGTGAGTTCTTACCAAACAGAAAACTATCAAACTAAATTTCCTTTTACATCTTCTAGGCTATTCCCTTTATCTGGAGGCGATAGATCAGATCAGCTTTCTAACAGCCCCAGATTGCCTTATTTCTGTAAGCAGAGTCAGGATGAGCTCCACCCTGACATCTGGTGGTAAGGTGTGGCAAGTTGTGGAAAAGAAGTTCAGGGGCTGATCTCATTTGCATAGGCACACCCACCCCACCTAGAATGAGGCCATAGCTGCCCAAATGGTCACTTTGGCTGCTGTGGGATCCCCAGTGTCTCTGTTATTGGGGCAGGAAGAATAAATTGTTATTACCCTGATTATGGGAACTGTGCTTGGAACTGTACTGGGCCTTTTGTTAGGATGGAGGGACTCGCCATCAACTAAGTAGCACTTGCTAGGCAAGGGACATGGGTTCCAAAACTCTGTGAATTGAGAGAGGTTGGGGACAGGTATTTATACTTAGTGGCCTTGGTGAGGGCCTTATATGCTAATTGCACTTCCTCCTCTCTCCACTGTGGAATATCAGAGCTAATGTTGATTCCATTAGGAGTCTAGTTACAGGCTGCTGAGCTGAATTCACTTCGAGCTAATGGTGCACCAGCGCTAAGGCTCCCCTACTACAAGCTGAAATCACTGAGTGTTGTGTTAAGTAGTGGGGGAGCCTGAAGATATATTGTGGAGCAGTTTGTGGGACAGCTGGAACGGCTTGTGGACCGGCTGGTGGAGCAGTTCATGGGACGGCAGGAGCTGCTTGTGGGACGCGGAGCCGAGCAGAGCAGTTTGTGGACCGGCTGGTGGAGTAGTTCATGGGACGGTGGGAGCTGCTTGTGGGACACAGAGCAGTTTGTGGACTGGCTGCTGGAGTGGTGGGGCAGTCAGCTTCACATCATGTAAGGTGCCCCTTACCTCTTCCCCTTTCCCCCCCTGTAGCCAGCCAGCCAGCCCCCCCACTCAGACCAGCATTGCTGGAAACACAGGAGGAAGCCGGAACAGGGCACTTAACATATATTCCAGCACAGCCTTTGAAGCTGTGAGAAGCACAGGTGTGCTGCTACAATGTGCCTCTGGGAACAGATACAACGATTAAGCTCACAGCAGGCAGAGGCCCTGTGACAGACATGGCTCTTAGCCCCTACTAAATAGCGTGATGCACACACACCAACATCCTAGGTGGGAAAATATTTACCCTGATAAAAGAAATGTCCAGTAGTCGAAACTTATTGTTTCTCTCCCTTGCAAGTGTAAACTACTCTTGCGAAAGCTGGTGGTCACCCAGACAGACCAGCCTCAATTTGGCATAAGAAAGGAGAAAGAGAATAAAGGAGTACAGAGGTATAAGTAGGGGACCTACAGCACCATGATTTTGGAGTGCTTTTCACTATCTATCTGCTGGTCAGATAAGTGACAGCCTCCCAAGGCTTCTGCAGCTAAGAGGGTCCCTAAGCCTTGTCCCTTATTCGTCTTTCCGCGGAATTGAGTGACCGATCCTGGCTTGGCACCGCTGGAATCGAGAGATGCAAGGAGGGTAAGAAGCACCCACACCTGATCTCCTATCTTTAGTGTACACATATTTTGAAACAGAGCTCTATACTTTGTTTTCTTTCTTTGGGATTGTGGCTTCAGTTTTGTAACTTGTTTGTGTGTGTAACATCTGTACATTTAAATAAGTAGGCACTAGCAATTTTGTAACCATATGATTAGAATCTAGCTTAATAAATTTTGGTAACCATTTATGCATAAGCCTGACTTGTTTTCTCTGGTTTGCTGTAAAGCAGCCAACACAATTAAAGAACCTCAGCCGTTTTGGCTCTAAAGCCTGGCCATTAGGTGAGAGTACTAAGAGCCTAGCGTTGAGTTGTGCCGCCTCCACGGGGCAAACTCTTGGGGCACCTGTCAGTCAATCCTGGCTGCCCGCTGCGAAGGAGCTCTGAGCTCTAGCAGTTAAAGTCACGGGTGTGGAGAGGCTCTTAGTGCTGCCATTGGGGCACCTGTCAGTCAGTATTGACTGCCCGCTGCGAAGGAGCTCTGAGCTCTAGCAGTTAAAGTCACGGGTGGTTAGGACCTTGGGGAATCTGTCAGCCTAGCCCGGGCTGCCCACCGCGAAGGGATAGTGCGTCCTAGTGGTTAAAGTCACGGATGGTATAAACGGGCATAGCTGGCACCTCACCAAACATCCTTGGCCATCGGCTAACACCCCCCCCCCCATCTCCACCCAGGTTGGGAGGTAAAACTCTGCAGATAAACTTTCGAACTCTGGGGCTGCCCTGACCAGGGACAGAGACTTTTGGGCCATTGGACTTTTGGGACTTTGGGTGATTTCGGGTTGCGGGACTCAAGAACCCAAGGGAAAGGACACGCCGCAATTTGTTTGGGGTGGGTTTTTGCTCACGGGTTGCTCACAGGTTGTATTATGAATCCTGTTGGTGGTGTTTCCCCAACATAATGCCACATTGTTTCTCTCTGTTATTAAAAGGCTTTTTTGCTACACTCAGACTCCCCGAGAGGGAAAGTATTGCCTCTTGGAGGCGCTGCGGGGGTGGTATATATTTGTCCCAGGTCACTGGGTGGGGGCTCGAGCCGGTTTTGCATTGTGTTATTGGAATGGAACCCCTAGATACTGAACCCGGCCCTTGTTGCTGCCAACTCTGATGGGTAGAAGGGTTACATTTCAATATGACTGGTTTGAAATGTGTGAGGACGTGACCATACGCTTTCCAGCTTATAGCTGCTCCCACTGCTTAGCCAAAGGCCTTAGCTTAAGAACAGGGCCTCATACTGTCACAGAGAAGACAGTGATTTTGATTCTTTCTTTTATACCTCTATAACTAGCTAAATGATAAACATATACCTAAATTCTTAAAGTATAGGCCTTTACAGACAGGCCTGAATATCTATATCCTAACAATACCTTTCAGAGCATGCCAGCAGGGTCTGCACGGGTCACTTGGTGTGCACTGTCTTAGAGTGCTCTACAAAACACACCCCTCTGGTATGCCTTGCTGTGCTGTGTAGACAAGCCCTAAATTGCAATGGACACTTTTTTAATAAAAAAAAAAAGGAGTTGAAAGCTAGACTGCTCAATCCATATTTAGGCTCCTACTGATTTTCAGTTTTGGCAGGATAGGCCCTTACTTGTACCAATGAAGTTGGTTTCCTCTGTGTTTGTACAGTACCCAGTCCAATAAGGTCCTTGGGTCCTACTGAAGTACAAAGAATAAATAATAATTCCATAACTTGCATTCATTCATCATCAAATGCTTCTGTGGCCTGTGAGATCTGGGATGTACTTTGTTCCCACAGAAGATTGTGTTTTATAGGGGTAAATCACATGTAATGGATAGGCTTAGCTTTAAGCCCTGAGTAACTAAAACATAACACGGGTACTGCTAACTTTAGTAACATTTTTGTCTCCATCGCTCCCTAACAGGTAAATCTTCAGATCCAGAGGAGAGATAATGCCAAACATTTTGTGTATTACAGGTGTATTCTGGTGTGAAATCCTGACTCCACTGAAGACAATGGCAAAACTCCCATTTACTTCAGTGGAGCTAGGATTTCCTAATGTACAGATGTTTTTGTTTCAGAGTAACAGCCGTGTTAGTCTGTATTCGCAAAAAGAAAAGGAGTACTTGTGGCAATAAATTGGTTAGTCTCTAAGGTGCCACAAGTACTCCAGATGTTTTTGTGTTATTGATAGTCTCTATTACTGCCCCAGAAGCATTACATGAAAAGGTGAAAGACCCTAAAGATAAGAGAAAGCAAGTAGAGATAAAGCAGTACAGATTACCCACTAATTTTATAATACAAGTTACAGAAGTTACTTTTTTTGCCATTTTATCCTATTTGGTTAATCTTTCCTTTAATAGTTCTGTTGTTAATCTAATACAGGCAGTTGGTCTTTCCATTTCTCTGAATTATTTTATTCTAGTAAACCAGGATTTTTTTTAAGGTTTTTTCCCCACCAACTAGAATGATGATTTTATTTCTTGACTGCAGGATCTCTTTATGTAACATCAGCAAATCAGGACACTTCCCTAACACTGCAGTAGTAGGAATTTAAATAAAATATCTCTGTCTTTGTATATTTTATATGGTCACCTATTAGCAAGGTACCTGATTGTGTTTTATTTTTGCAGAAGACAAAAATCTCTGGTTTTGACCCTACTGGCAGGAACACTCTTAGGCCATCTCTGCACTACCGGAGTAAGTCGACTTAAATTATGCTACTCCAGCTACGTGAATAAAGTAGTTGGAGTCAACGTAGCTTAGGTCGACTTACTGCAGTGTCTACACTGCACTGCGTCGAAGGGAGACACTCTCCTGTCGACTTACCTTACTCTTCTTGTTCTGGTGGAGTACCAGAGTCCACCGGAGAGTGCTTTGCAGTCGATTTAGCAGGGTTTCACTAGACCTGCTAAATCGACCCGGCCACATTGATTGCAGCAGCGTCGATCCCCGGTACATGTAGACCTGGTCTGAGAGGGTTAATTCAGGAAAACTATACCAAAGGGGAAATAACTTCTGCATCAGTCTACTAACATCAAAACAGAAATCTTTTGATGTGGGTAATTTTTTTTTTTAAATGTCAGCAGTATTTCTTGGTCCTTAGGCTGTTTTTTTTTAATTCCTGCAGAAACCCACTCCAAACTGTGTCATATACCTAATCTATCAATCATGTTTCTATGGCACCAACCATCACAGTATCTAGGCATCATATCTATTGTGTATAGAGGTTAACCCTTTCTAACATCAACACTTGCACTATGCTGATGACCCTCCTGGAAGCTGACTCAGCTGACAACTACGGATACAGGAGTTGGATACAGGATACAGCATCCATGAGACTCAGCTGATGAGATATAGGTGAAGGGCCCCTTTCTCCCACTATCAAACACATAATAGGCTTCATCGTATGCGAACCTGAGCTCTGAGGTAGTCTCTGAACTTACTGAGAGCGTGTGCTGTTTGTGGTGTTTCATTGGACAGACAAGCACCTTCTTTCTGCTAACAAGGGTAGTGACTCTGGGAAATGTGCAGGTCATAGTGGATGGCTTTGCTGCAATGGGGTTCCCTAACTGTGGTGGGCCAATAGACAGAACTCATATCCCTATCTTGGCACCGGACCACCTTGCCAAACAGTGCATAAACTGCGAGGGACACTTCTCAAAGGTGCTGCAAGCACTGTTGGATCACAAGGGATGTTTTACAGACATCAACCTGGGATGGTCAGGAAAGATGCATGATGTTTGCATCTTTAGGAATTCCGAGCTGTTCGAACAGCTGCAAGAAGGGACTTTCTTCCCACATGAGAAAATTACTGCTGGGGATGTTGAAATGCCATCTGAACCCATGGAAAAGAAGCCCTTGAGGAATTTCACCATGATTTCAACAATTTCCATCCCACCATCAACCTCAGCCTGGACCACTCCACACAAGAGATTCACTTCCTGGACACTACAGTACTAGTAAGTGATGGTCACATAAACACCACCCTATACCAGAAACCTAAAGATTGCTATACTTACCTACATGCCTCCAGCTTTCATCCAGACCACACCACACGATGCATTGTCTACAGCCAAGCTCTAAGACACAATCCATTTGCTCCAACCCCTCAGTCAGAGACAAACACCTACAAGATCTCTATCAAGCATTCTTACAACTACATTACCCACCTGCTGAAGTGAAGAAACAGATTGACAGAACCAGAAGAGTACCCAGAAGGCACCTACTACAGGACAGGCCCAACAAAGAAAGTAACAGAATGCCACTAGCCGTCACCTTCAGCCCTCAACTAAAAACCTCTCCAGCACATCATCAAGGAGCTACAACCTATCCTGAAGGACGATCCCTCACTCTCACAGATCTTGGGAGACAGGCCAGTCCTTGCTTAAGACAGCCCCCCAATCTGAAGGAAATACTCATCAGTAAGCACACATCACACAACAAAAACACTAAACCAGTAACCTATTCTTGTAACAAAACCCACTGCCAACTCTGTCTACATATCTATCCAGGGGACACCATCATAGGACCTAATCACATCGGCCACACTACCAGAGGCTCATTCACCTGCACATCTACCAATGTGATATATACCATCATGTGCCAGCAATGCCCCTCTGCCATGTACATTGGCGAAACCAGACAGTCCCTAAGAATAAATGGACACAAATCAGATGTCAAGAATTATAACATTCAAAAACCAGTCAGAGAACACTTCAATCTCCCTGGTCATTTGATTACAGACCTAAAAGTCACAATATTACAACAAAAAAACCTTCAAAAACAGACTCCAATGAGAGACTGCTGAATTGGAATTAATTTGCGAACTGGACAACATTAAATGGGCTTGAATAAAGACTGGGAGTGGATGGGTCATTACACAAAGTAAAACTATTTCCTCATGCTTATTTCTCCCCCCTCCCCCACCCCGCTACTGTTACTCACACCTTCTTGTTAAGTGTTGGATATGGGCCATCCTGATTATCACTACAAAAGGTTTTTTTCTCCTGCTGATAATAGCCCAAATAATTGATCACTCTTGTTATAGTGTGTATGGCAACACCCATTTTTTCATGTTCTCTGTGTGTATATATCTTCCTACTGTATTTTCCACTGCATGCATCCGATGAAGTGAGTTTTAGCCCGTGAAAGCTCATGCTCAAATAAATTTGTTAGTCTCTAAGTTGCCACAGGTACTCCTTGTTCGAAATGCCAATAGTTATCCTTGGGGACCCAGCCTAGTCCTTGCTCCCATGGCTCATGAAGCCATACACAGGCAGCCTGGACAGTAGTAAGGAGCAGTTCAACTATAGGCTGAGCAAGTGCAGAATGGTGGTAGAATGTGCCTTTGGACGTTTAAAAGCTCGCTGGCACTGTTTGCTGAGTAGGTTAGATCTCAGCGCAACCAATATTCCCATTGTTATTGCTGCTTGCTGTGTGTTCCATAATATCTGTGAGAGTAAGGGGGAGACATTTATGGTGGGGTGGGAGGTTGAGGCAAATCGCCTGGCAGCTGATTTTGAGCAGCCAGACACCAGGGCAATTAGAAGAGCACAGCTAGGCACACTGCGCATCAGAGAAGCTTTGAAAAACAGTTTCATGACTGGCCAGGCTACGGTGTGACAGTTATGTGTGTTTCTTCTTGATGCAAAACCATCCCCTTTGTTGAATTTACTTCCCTGTAAGCCAATCCCTCTCCCCCCTTCAACCACAGCTGGCAAAGGAAATAAAGTCCCTATTGTTTTGAATCCATGCATTCTTTATTTTAAGAAAAGGGAGATCACTGACAAGGTAGCCTGGGTGGGGTGAGGGAGGAGGTAAGGACAAGGCCATTGCTTATTGTAACCACACTACAAATCAAAGCTGTTTGAATGACAGCCTTCTAATGCTTGGGCCCTCCTCTGGAGTGGAGTGGCTGGGTGCCTGGAGCCTCTCCCTCCCCCTGAGTTCTTGGGTGAGGAGGATATGTAACTTGGTGAGGAAGGCAGGCAGTTATACAATGGATGCAGTGGCGGTCTGTGCTCTTGTTGCCTTTCCTGCAGCTCCACCAGACATCTGATCATGTCCGTTTGCTCCCCCATTAGCCTCAGCATAGTCTCCTGCGTGTTCTGATCCTGCTCACTGTATGCTTTCCTGGCCTCTGCCACCCAATGCCTCCATGCATTCAGCTGTGCCCTATCAGTGCAGGAGCCCTGCATGAGCTTGGAAAACATGTCATTGCAAGTGCGTTTTTTTCACCTCCTAATCTGCGATAACCTCAGGGACGGAGTTGATACTGGAAGCATAGAAACATTTGCACCTGCAGGGGGGATAAAAAGGGAGAGTAAAATTTAAGAATATATATTTCTGAGAACAAAAGGAAAACTCTTTCACAGTGAATCAAGCAATTCACAGCAGACAGCACATGTGCTTTAGGTACAAGGTCGCATTTTGCCTTTTATATTGAGCACCTGCCGGTATAGTGACACTTCACACACGGCTGGGCAACAGAATTTGGTTTCCAGGCAGCCATGGTAAGCCAAAGGGTACGCGGGGTTGGCTTCTTCTGCCTTCATAACACGTGGGAATGGTTTCAAACTGCAGTGCCCTCCTTTCCCATAGCAAGCAATGCTGGTTAGGTTTGCTGTTTAAAAGGAGGGACTGCGGTTTTGGGTTGGATGTACAGCACACCCCTCCTTGCACTGCGTGGCTATTCTCTCTCTTTTAGCCAAGCGCAAACAGCCCAGCATGAATGGGGTCCTTTTACTGTTCCCTTACAAAAATTCCCCCATTTCAACCAGGTGACCATGAATGATATCACTCTCCTGCGGCTAACACAGAAAGATATAGACCGAATGTTGCTTGAATGCAACCAAAACCCAGGACCATTCGCTGCCATGCTTTGTGCTGCAATGATTCCACACTACTTGCTACTGGCTTGGTGTGGTAAAGTGTCCTACCATGGAGGATGAAATAAGGCAGCCCTCCCCAGAAACCTTCTGCAAAGGCTTTCAGAGTACCTCCAGGAGAGTTTCATGGAGATGTCCCTGTAGGATTCCAGCTCCATCCCCAGTCACGTTAACAGACTTTTCCAGTAGCTGTACTGGCCACAAATGCATCCCAATTCTTCAGGACAAATCAAACATTAAACACAATTGCTTTTAACCCCTGTAGTGTAGTTACAAATGTGCACTCACCAGAACTGCCTTCTCCGCCTTTGGGGCTGGGAACCCGTCTTGGGAGGGTATTGGCTCCAGGGTGATGAAAAGGTCCTGGCTGCCAGGGAGAATGGATTCTCCGCTTGCCAGCTGCACATTCTCCTCCTCCTCTTCCAAAATCCTCCTCCATGTTGCGTGAGACTCCCCCCTTGCAGGTGTCCAGACAGTGGTGGGGTACTGGTAGGGTCCCCCCCTAGAATGGCATGCAGCTGATCATAGAAGCGGCATGTATCAGGCTCCCAGAGCAACCGTTTGTCTCCTTTGTCTTGTAGTAGACTTGCCTGAGCTCCTTAACTTTCACGCGGCACTGCTGTGTGTCCCTGGTGTAGCCTCTCTCCACCATGCCCTGTGTGATTTTGGCATATATATTAACATTTCTTCTTTTTGATCAGAGTTCTGCCTGCACAGATTCTTCTCCCCATATAGCAATTTGATCTAACAGGTCTCCCGTTCGCTCCATGCTGGAGCTCGTTTGCGATTCTGGGACTGCATGGTCACCTGTGTTGCTAAGCTCACCACGCTGACCGAAAAGGAAATTAAATTCAAAAGTTCCTGGGGCTTTTCCTGTGTACCTGGTTAGTGCATCAGAGTTGAAAGTGCTGTCCAGAGTGGTCACATCTGAGCACTCTGGGATAGCTCCCGGAGGCCAATATCGTCGAATTGCACAATGCTGCGTCTGCACTACCCCAAATTCGACCCAAGAAGGTCAATTTTAGTGCTACTCCCTTCATCGGGGAGGAGTACAGCAGTCAATTTTAAGATCCCTTTAGGTCGACAAAACGGAGTTGGTTGTGTAGCTGCATTGCTTATAAAATTGACCTAATGTGGCTAAATGCAATCTAACTTGTAGTGTAGACCAGGGCTCAGTTTAATTTACCATTCTCAGAAGGAAATACAACATGTAGATCTGCCAAAGTATAAATTGCTTGTTTGCCAATGACTGTTGACAAGGATAACTTAACTATGGGTATGGCCCCAAGACTTTTATGTTCCTTATATTTTATGATATTAGAACTAAAAATAAGTAGTTATTTAAAGCTAACAAGAAAAGGAAACTCTATATATACAGATAGTAAACTGTGGCGGACTGCTAGGTCTACAATAGTTAAGTTCTAGACCAACTTTTTGCTTCCAATTTGACTCTAAGTACTCTAAAATAAGCATGGTTATTTAGATTACCTTGGACTTTGGTTCACTGTTTAGGGTTAGTGAGAAAAATCGGGAGTCATTTAACCAATAGGTGCCTGCAACACAGCCCCCTAAAAAAACCTGCATTTCATGAAGTTCAGACTATTGTGAGCACACCTTCTGAAATTCTAATGGAATAATGGGACCGGAAAGGAAGTTGAGCTGGAAATTATGGCAGGGGGCTATGTGGTGCAGAGAGTTATGGGGGAAGGTGGAAAGAGTGAGCCATGCAACAGTTTTCTGCCACATTGTACAGTTCTTATAATCCCCATGTAATAAGACTGTCAAGTTCTTAGGATATGGGCCATATCTGAGATTTCTCTCACTGGCCCTATTAGCAACTACACATTCCACACATTTCAAAGCAGGACCAATATCCCCATTCCACTATAATAAAGTCTACAGGTGTGGGATGTAGCATTTCGAAATAAAAGCTGCCACTGGCCTGCTGTGTGACTTTGTCCAAGTCACTTTGCCTCAGATTCCCCATTTATTCAAGGGGAATAATGCTGTTTTCCTCCTTGATATCTACTGATGAAAAGCAGTATTTAAGAGCTAGGTATTATTCTCATTACCTGGCCACAGGAGTATCTCAGCTGCAAACTTACGTGATAACTACAACTGTGCCTCTAACTCCTACCTATAACTTTGTTCTTTCTGTTAAAAAACCTAGAACATTCACTGACAAAAACTTCATTAATACAGAGTTAAGTTTGCCAAGTAGTAGCTCATGCCCTTCCAGATCATCAAGTTCAGCTAAACTAACACTTCTGAAAAACAGGAAATATAAAGTTAGTGTCCATGCAACCTTAACTCTGCCCTTTTTGAGCAATACTCCAATATACCTGTTAGGATATAGATATTCAGGCCTGCCTGTAAAGGCCTATACTTCAAGAATTTAGGTATAGGTTTATCATTTAGCTAGTAATAGAGGGAAACAAGAAAGAATCTGTGTAAGGGCCTTCTCTCACTGTGACAGTCTGAGGCCCTGTTCTTAGGCCAATGCCTTTGGCTAAGCAGCAGAGGCAGCCATACGCTGGGAAGCGAAGGGTCACTTCCTCACATTCCAAACTAGTCAATATGGGGCTGTTAGGAAGGTGATCCAATCTATCATCTCCAGAGAAAGGGAAGAGCCTAGAAGATGTAAAAGGAAATTTAGTTTGATAGTTTTCTGTCTGGTAAGAACTCACTTATCAATAGACACAGCTGGAAAACCCTTATGTCTTTATAGATGTAGTTGTGAAATTCTCACTTCTGTATTGTCTTGTTATTATAGTTCCCACTTTGCTATTGTTTATTTGCATGGTCTCTGTCTGGTTCTGTGATTGTTTCTGTCTGCTGTATAATTAATTTTCCTGGGTGTAAACTAATTAAGGTGGTGGGATATAATTGGTTAGCTAATCATGTTACAGTATGTTAGGATTGGTTAGGTAAATTTCAGTAGAATGATTGGTTAAGGTATAGCTAAGAATATTACTATATAAATTAGGAGCAAACAGGAAGTAAATTGGGATTCGAAAATAAGGAAAAAGGAACTTGGATTTAAGCTTGCGGGATGTTCACTCCAATAAACATCGAATTGTTTGCACCTTCGGACTTCGGGTATTGTTGCTTTCTGTTCATGTGAGAAGGACCAGGGAAGTAGGAGAGTGAAGGAATAAGCTCTCTAACAACAACCATAATACCCTTGCTCACATTCTGCCCTTTCACTGTACTGAACCTACACCTATCCTACACTCAAGCACTTAGAACACCAGAGCTGCTAATTTTTACAACCACTTCAACCTCTTTTACTATCACTTCATCCTTATGCACAATATGCTGTCTCATCTCTGACCTAATTGCTGACAATTCCCATGGTAAGAACACCACTGTGCTCTGCTAGTGACACAATTTACACAACACCGCGCAGAAATGAGATCTCATTTTTTCTTTCATCACACATGGGTCTCCAAACAAATACAAAAGCCAAAAGCAAAACCAAGCTCTTTGTCTCTGAGTTCTGGCATATGATTGGTTCTGGTAGTATTGCTAGCCCATTCTGTCTCCACCCTGGACTCCAGGCAATCTGGGAAATGGAATCCTGAGCCTTTGCCAACATGGCTGCTATAGACCCTAGGCAAGTGGTATTGTGGAGTTTCAGGAGTTGCATGTCTTACACAGTGAAGCAGAAACTAGCAGAGCAGTAAGTTTGATGGCAAAAGAGAGGCTTCTCATCTCATCTGTAACCTACAGAAACCCTGGAACAGAAAAGCCTATTTCTTTAACAGAGTGAGCATTGGCCCAGACATGGATTTTTCTGCCAAATTCTTTTCAAAAACTGTCCTGCTTCCATGCCACTCACCAACTCTGGAGCTCTTGCTCATGGTTATATAAAAGGATTGCTCCGCACATTAAAGATCAGATAATTAACACAAATATTGGAGAGAAATGGAAATCATACCTATATGAGTGCAAATAATATACCCTAATGCTGTCCTGAAGGAGAAACATAACAGGAAATTTCAGATTTTTATTTCTAACCTCAGGTATTTATAGTGTTTATTCTGTAAAGGTGTAGTTGCTTGGAATTTTTTTTTATTGGGGAACAGGATGGAGAAGAAAATAAATACAAAAGAATATGGAATCCAGGTGTGATCCTAATTTTTTCTGCTACAAGGAGGATAGTATCTCTTGAGGGTTTTGCAATAGGTTTAGCACATCACTTTTTTCAGACAGCACTTGGTATGATGCAGAATCCCTGCTGATACCTGTTTCAATTTGGTATTAAACAAAATCAAGACGATGGGCACAAACTGAAGGATATGCAGCCTTTATTATGTAAGTGATATATGGCCATAGCTACAGAACTGGAAATGTAAAGAATAAAAAAAGAGAACAGAGTTTTAATGGCATTTACATGAGCTTCTGTGCTGTGGTCTCTGAAGCTGGGTGGCTGCACTGTGTTGCATATGTTTGGTGGTCTCCATAGTTAGGTGATTAACAGAATGGATGACATGAGAAATGTCATGGAGGGAAGAAAAAAATCACATGGCATGCAGAAGGATGGAGCACAGTTCATGTCAGCCACAGTGCTATTGCTTGGAAGATTCTCTCCTGAAAAGCTGTGATGAGAGCTGAGATTACCCCAATCTAATGGGACAGAGACAAGCAAGGAGACCAGCAGTGACCCCAGGAAATCCCAGAGTTGTGGAAGCCATTCAGAGGAAGAGGAGTTGGGTGAATTTGGTGATATTCATGCAGTAGAAAATACTGGCCCTTGTGGTGAACCAGAACCTGGCAGTGTTTGCCACAAGCTCTTTAACAATACAGGCACATGACCCCATTCAAATGCCTCTGGAGAGAAAGGGAAAAGAAATATTACTGACTATTGCTAAGTAAATCTAGACATGCATAGAGAGGTCAGGATCATGTCAGAAGAAGATAATTTTCTGCTATTGGTCTTGTCAGTATAATTAACACATGTAAAGTCCATCATCCCAGGTGAATCATACTAATGGCTAGAGAAATTACTTTGGACCAGAGTAAACATCTTTACATTCCCAAATACCAAAGTGTGCTGTGAATTTTGATTACACATTTCATCAAAAATGTTCCAACAAGCTCTAGTAGGAACCTAACCAAAAGTGACCTGATTTTCAGAACTTCTGAGCACCTATAGATTTTAACGACATTAATGGGAGCTGATGGTGCTCAGCAGCTCTGAAAATCAGGTCACATTTATTCCTAAATATAAATTCAGGTGAAGAACTCTATCCCACCAAGTTTGACAGCTTTGTTATGTATAAACATAAAGGACCAGTGATATATCTTTTGACAGGTGTGTTTTTGTTGTTTCTCCTCCTCAGACACCAGCCTTTGGGAGGTCCTCAGGTTCATGGTGGATTCTGTCAACATTTGTCTCCTTTTCTCTACAGAATGTCAGAATATGAACAGCTCCTCATGTCCTAAGACAACAGTTCTGCCAATCTTCATCCAGCCTAGGAGCTCTGGGACTCTTGTTCATGATTATACCCAAGATTTGTTCCACCCGGATGCTTTCACAAAAATTTAAAGAAAATGGAAATTCCTTCTCTCTGATTTTACTGACACCTGTAGGGATATACTAAAGAAGAAAGACATTCACCAGGAAGTTTGAGGTTTCATTTCACAATGTAGATGAGTATATCTGTATATAGTGATAAAAGTAGTCATTAGCTCGTACGTAAATCCTTTTCATCCAAAGATCAAAAAGTGCTATAAAAAGAATGGTAAGTGTTATTTTCCCCATGTTAAACTTGGTGGACAGAGGAAAAGAGAGGTAATGTGATTTGCTGAATAGCAAAATAACAGCAGAGTTGAGACTGGGACTCCTGAAAACACAGTCAAATGTCAGTCCATTAGGTGCCAGAGGGGTGTACACAGCAGTAAAAGGTACATTAAAAAAACCTATCGAGGATGAAGATGAGAGGAAATATAGAGAAATGTGGAATCCAGGTTTGAGTCCAGTTCTCCCTCTGAGACGAATACTAGTGTCACTCTAGTGTCTTGTGACAGTGCTTAATAAGTTTGTTGACCCCAGTGCTGCTTGACATGATGCAGAATCTTCACCGATGCCTGCTTCAGTTTAGGATTAATTAGTATCCGGATAATGGAGTGCCCTGAAGGATACAAAGGAACCACAATGGAACCTACTCCAGGTGCTGTCAGTCAGACAGGTAGGAAACAGACATAGAGTGTCAGCTACAAAACTGCACACATAAAGCATGAGGCAAGAGAACAGAATTTTAATGGCATTTACGTGAGCCTCTGTACTAGGGTCCTGGAAGCTGGCTGCATTATGTTGCATGTGCCTAGTGTGCCTCCACGGAGAGATGATTAACAGGATGGATGATGCCAAAAATATGATAAAAGGGAAGAAACCCTTTACAGTGACCAGAAAGGTGAAGTATAGATATGAGACCTCTAAGTTAACATCTGATACAGTGGTGTTTTCTGAAAGCTTCCTTGTTGAGTTACAAAGCTAAAAATCGTAATTAGCCCAGATTGAAGGGATGCAGGTGAGCAAGGCGAGCAGCAGTGACCCCAGGAGCAGCTGTGGAACCATTCCAGAGATTCTCTGCTTCATTTGAAGGAAAAGGCGTTGGGTAAAACTAGCGATCTTCAAGCAGTAGAAAACCCTGAGGCAGCTGACAAACCAACCAGTGGCAATGCCTGCAAACATCTGTATGATTCTGAATGTAATAAATAAATTATCCAATGTTCTGGCTCTGTACGGAAGAACGAATAAGAGTGACTCACTACAGCTGCCCCCTGCATGCTAATTCTGGACATACCCAGGCAGCTCAAGATCATGTCACACGAGGACAGTTTTCTGCTTTTCATCCAATCCATGCCTTTAATGACTACAATGAATCCATTTCCCACTAGTCCTATGCTGATCTCAATAACTGCAATGATTACAGCAATGATAGGAACTCGCGTAAGCGTAAACATGTTTCTTCTCACAATCCCCACTACCTGCTCTGACTGTGGGGTTCCAGGAGGAATTTCCCAAAGGAGACAGTCTTACTGTAGCAGTGATTTATTTTTAACTGGGTATTTATATATGACAAGCACTTTGCTTCTGCTTTTAATCTAGTATCAGGAAGACAAGGAAAAAATGTCATTGATGTTTTCAGGTGTTGATCAGGTTTTCTCTGGAGTTCTTCCTAGGGATGCAAATCCCAGTAGAATTTCATTATTCAGCCTATATGCCACTTATGCGTGCATTATATTTGCATATTCACTTCCACAGTGCTGTGTACTAATTATGAGCTGCATTATACCTGTTCTGTCCAGTTTTTATGTAGTGTGTTATAATCACATTTAGAAAGAGTGAGCCCTATGTAGCTAGAAAAAGCAGGGGATATAGAGGTAGGACAAATCTGTGTCTAGATATATGCAATATTGTGAGAGAAGGATAATGCTTGGGATAATCTATGAAGTTGGGGGTATCAGGGATGGAAGGGGAAGGAGTAGAGAGATGACACGACTCCTAGTCCTTGCATCTGGGGAAAAGAAAGAAATATAGGTCCATGTAGGAGAATATAAAAGAGATGGGGAAGACAGGAGAAACAGGTGGTGTTTCCAAGGGAAAAGAGATGTACAGGATGGGAAGGAAACAAACTTCGGGGAAAGCTGAAATGGAGAAACCACAAAGCAGAACCGGAATGTCGAAGTGACTTTGCAGGTGGACATGGCCATGAGATACGTAAATTGGCTGAGGGGATAAACCAGGTAAGTTGGAGAGATTGGTGATTGCCCATCATGTAATTTCATAGGGCACAAGGGATACAGGCAATCGGTCGCTGGCATTCAAATGTGTACAGGACGTATGTGAGGACTCTGGTTGAAAAATCAGACTCCAACAATGTGAATGTCCTAATTTTGCTCTTTATCCAATTTTCATCAACGAGGGAAAGGGTTAAGAAAGCTGGTGTTTGGATCTGTGGGCACAATATTGCGCAGCCAGTTCCCCATGACTGGATGGTGAGGCAGTTCTGAGGCTATGTCTACACTAGAACTTTTGTCTGTAAAACTTTTCTCAGTCATGGGTGTGAAAAAACACACCCCTGACCAACAAATGTTTCACCAGCAAAAGTATGGACAGAGCTATGTTGGCAGGAGTGGGGGGGCAAGGTTTCAAGGTTGGAGGAGATCAAAGAAAACAGAGACGGGAATGGAAGGAGTTTCTACAGGTCCGTATAAACCCTCCCCATAACTCAAATAATCAGACAGCAATATGTCCCAAAGGGCGAGGGTCAAGGTCCTACAGGTAGAGAATGTATGTCCTTTGGGTTACAAGAGAAACACCCCATGTGCTTATGGGGAGATTGCAGGGATTAGCAAAGCACAGTCATTGGGGACTGTTTTACATGTTATGTTGTTGTGATGTTGTCTGATTAAAATATAACCATGCAAATCATTATTGCTACCACTGTTATATAATTGCAACAAATCTTATACAAAATATAACTCATGGCCAGAAATGGTTAAACAGCTTGCAGGCTGAAAGACCCAAAGCCCACCTTTAAAGTCATGTTAGAAAGATACGTGAATGGTAATGAGGGCCATTCATGTAAGTAGGCTAGAACTTTGAAATGCAAACCTATATTGTTAGAAGTTAGAAGTAATTCTAATTGTATCTTAAATGCTACCGGTGTAAACAGACAATTCCTGTCTGTCACTATAGCTCTCATTCAGAGATCAAAAGGGAATATTAACATTTAGATGAATCTTGGGTGAAATAATGTCATTGTCTATATGTCTCTTTGAAGTTTGTGATAGATAAAATGCCCTAGGTTCATTTGTGTAATTAATTACTGGTGGTGTTTAGAAAGCAAAAGGTTACATCAAAAGCCTATTGTTTACCCAGGACTGCATGGTCAAGTGGATGCTAGAACACTGTATAAAAAAAAAAAACGAGGAGTCCTTGTGGTAGCTTAGAGACTAACAACTTTATTCGGGCATAAGCTTTCGTGAGCTAAAACCCACTTCATTAGATGCATGGAGTGAAAAATACAGTAGGCAGGTATATATAGGTTTCAGAGTAACAGCCGTGTTAGTCTGTATTCGCAAAAAGAAAAGGAGTACTTGTGGCACCTTAGAGACTAACCAATTTATTTGAGCATGAGCTTTCGTGAGCTACAGCTCACTTCATCGGATGCATACCGTGGAAACTGCAGCAGACTTTATATATACACAGAGAATATGAAACAATACCTCCTCCCACCCCACTGTTCTGCTGGAACCCCGACCTGGGATATTCTATCTGCTACCCAAGATCCATAAACCTGGAAATCCTGGGCGCCCCATCATTTCAGGCATTGGCACCCTGACAGCAGGATTGTCTGGCTATGTAGACTCCCTCCTCAGGCCCTACGCTACCAGCACTCCCAGCTACCTTCGAGACACCACTGACTTCCTGAGGAAACTTCAATCCATCGGTGATCTTCCTGATAACACCATCCTGGCCACTATGGATGTAGAAGCCCTCTACACCAACATTCCACACAAAGATGGACTACAAGCCATCAGGAACACTATCCCCGATAATGTCACGGCTAACCTGGTGGCTGAACTTTGTGACTTTGTCCTTACCCATAAGTATTTCACATATGGGGACAATGTATACCTTCAGATCAGCGGCACTGCTATGGGTACCCGCATGGCCCCACAGTATGCCAACATTTTTATGGCTGATTTAGAACAACGCTTCCTCAGCTCTCGTCCCCTAAAGCCCCTACTCTACTTGCGCTATATTGATGACATCTTCATCATCTGGACCCATGGAAAAGAAGCCCTTGAGGAATTCCACCATGATTTCAACAATTTCCATCCCACCACCAACCTCAGCCTGGTCCAGTCCACACAAGAGATCCACTTCCTGGACACTACAGTGCTAATAAACAATGGTCACATAAACACCACCCTATACCGGAAACCTACTGACCGCTATTCCTACCTGCATGCCTCCAGCTTTCACCCTGACCACACCACACGATCCATCATCTACAGCCAAGCTCTGCGATACAACCGCATTTGCTCCAACGCCTCAGACAGAGACAAACACCTACAAGATCTCTGTCAAGCTTTCTTACAACTACAATACCCACCTGCAGAAGTAAAGAAACAGATTGATAGAGCCAGAAGAGTTCCCAGAAGTTACCTACTACAGGACAGGCCTAACAAAGAAAATAACAGAACGCCACTAGCCGTCACCTTCAGCCCCCAACTAAAACCCCTCCAACGCATTATTAAGGATCTACAACCTATCCTAAAGGATGACCCAAGACTCTCACAAATCTTGGGAGACAGGCCAGTCCTTGCCTACAGACAGCCCCGCAACCTGAAGCAAATACTCACCAACAACCACATACCACACAACAGGACCACTAACCCAGGAACTTATCCTTGCAACAAAGCCCGTTGCCAATTGTGCCCACATATCTATTCAGGGGACACCATCACAGGGCCTAATAACATCAGCCACACTATCAGAGGCTCGTTCACCTGCACATCCACCAATGTGATATATGCCATCATGTGCCAGCAATGCCCCTCTGCCATGTACATTGGTCAAACTGGACAGTCTCTACGTAAAAGAATAAATGGACACAAATCAGATGTCAAGAATTATAACATTCATAAACCAGTCGGAGAACACTTCAATCTCTCTGGTCACGCAATCACAGACATGAAGGTCGCTATCTTAAAACAAAAAAACTTCAAATCCAGACTCCAGCGAGAAACTGCTGAATTGGAATTCATTTGCAAATTGGATACTATTAATTTAGGCTTAAATAGAGACTGGGACTGGCTAAGTCATTATGCAAGGTAGCCTATTTCCTCTTGTTTTTTCCTACCCCCCCCCCCCCCCAGATGTTCTGGTTTAACTTGGATTTAAACTTGGAGAGTGGTCAGTTTGGATGAGCTATTACCAGCAGGAGAGTGAGTTTGTGTGTGTATGGGGGTGGGTTTTTGGAGGGGGGTGAGGGAGTGAGAGAACCTGGATTTGTGCAGGAAATGGCCCAACTTGATTATCATGCACTGAAGGGTTAATGTCTAGCTATTCCACCTGGAAGCAGTCGGGGCACACCCTGACTGTTTCGTAGAAGCAATGCACACATTGCTCTATCCAAGGACAAGGGCTAGATATGAACCATGAGAACTTGATTGTTTGGACAGGAACTGTGGGAGGCTTTCTTAGCCTGGGCTCAAGGCCTGAGAACCAGGATTGTAGTAGTTAAAGGATGGTAACTAAGTATATGAATCAACGTCATACATTCCTTTGTGTAGCAGTGTGTAATGCTTCGGGGGAGAAATATAATAAAAGGAGAAGGTGGAAGGCGGGGGGCAGAACAGCCCATCTCCGCTGACCAGCCTGCTTGCTTGCATAAAGCTGTGCTCTGTCTCATCACTGAACCGCCACAACTGGCGCCCAAACGTGGGGCCCTCAGCACTCACCTCGCCCGGCAAGGGTTTCAGACGCGTCACTCATCCACTTCGTGGATCCCGGTGAGTATTTTTCATTGTGGTAAGTATGGGAAGCTCCCTCTCTGCTTTGCAAGTGCAACACCGCAATGAGCTGCAGTATTTGCTGCGTAAGGCTCAGCATGACTGCCCGGCTCGAGAACTCACTCTCCTGCTACAGGAGGTGCGTGCCAAGTGCCCGTGGTATCCTGAAGCTGGAAGCCTTAAGCTAGCGGACTGGGAGCGATTGGGCCAGACATTGCACAAAGAGCCTCGGGCACCCGTGCAGGCTTTACATGCCTGGCACCTCTGCCGCGACGTGGTACAGCGTGTCGCCTCGGACAGACCCTCCCTCACGAGGCTGGTGCTCTCGCCGCCCCCGTCCGCCCCTGCAGCCATCCCCCCTCCTGGCGATGCGACACAGCGTGTCGCCTCGGAAAGGCCCTCTTCAGCACCAACAGAGGAGCTGCCGATCCTGCCACCCCCGTCCGCTCCTGCAGCCATCCCTCCCCCTGCTTCGCCCCCAGTGCCTCTATTACCACCGCCTCCCTGGCCTTCCCCACCGGAGCCGGTGTGTGATCACCCTCCCCGCGTGGGGCCCCCCGGAGAGTCATCTGCATCTGCTCAGAAGCTTTCGCTGGTGCAACAAATGGTTCACGCAGCGAAAGCTCGATCAGATCTTACAGCAGAGGAGCTGGCTGATCTGGTCTCCGTTTGCCCGGTGACCTGGCAGAATGATGACCAGGGCAACCCCGTGGGCACCTGGACCACTCTGCCATACTCGGTGGTTAGAGAGGTAAAGAAAGCAATTTGTGAATTTGGCCTGACTAGCACCTTTGTGCGTGGTCTCATTGAAGGGATGGGTACTGGGTACTCCCTAATCCCTGAGGATTGGAAAACGCTGCTGCGCATGATGTTGTCACCCAGTCAGTATGTTATTTGGCTTAGTGAGTATCGGCAGATGGCAGAACGCCAAGCCCAGGTATATAGAGAGCAAGGTATCATTTATGAGCATTTGGCAGGGGAGGGCCAGTTTGCTACTATTGAGATGCAGTCTCAACTCCCTCAGGCCGTCTTCCCCATTCTTTCCACCTGTGCCCAGCATGCTTTCAAGAAGGTCCCGGATTCAGGCAAGCCTACCAAAAGCTTTGTCAGTATCCGTCAGGGTGCCTTAGAGTCCTTTTTGGATTTTACCAACAGATTGCAGGAGGCTATCCTCCGACAGGTGGATAACACTGAGGCAGCTCACGAGCTCCTGTTAAAATTGGCAGTTGAAAATGCAAATGAGGATTGCCGCCGTGCTCTCCAGGCAGCACAAGCCTCTGGTATTTTAGAGCTCTCAGACATGCTGCGGGCATGCCAGAACATTGGCACACAAGCCCACAAGGCTGGAGTTCTGGCTGCCGCCCTCAGAAAAACTGGGAAGGAGGGGAAGCGCTGTTACCGCTGTGGTAAGGAGGATCATTTTCAGCGGGAGTGCCGCTCATCTAAGGCACCAGCCCGACCCTCAAAGAAGTGCCCCAAGTGTGGGAAAGGTTATCACTGGGCTAATCAGTGTCGTAGCGGGTCAGGAAACCGCGCAACGGGTCCCCCCCGAACCCAGGACCAAACGGGGGTGTTTCCTACTCAGGCAATCGCTCCTCTGCCTTGGAATCCGTAGACTCTATGAGGGCAGCGACTGCTGGAGGTGCAGGGCTTGATTTGATCATGCAGGAGGACACTGACTTTCGGCTGCCAGGGGAGGTCTGTGCCATACCTACACAGGTGACGGGACCTCTCCCTGCCGGCTTTGTGGGTCTTGTTCTCCCTCGCTCACATGCTGGGAAACAGGGCTTTTTTGTCATTCCAGGGGTCATTGATGCTGATTACACTGGCATTATTAAGGTTCAGGTGTGGACTCATCTTCCACAGTCGCTCCCGCGTGGACGGTCAATTGCACAATTGATTTTAGTCGCCTATCAGGTGCCAGCTGCCGAGGATCGAACTCGGGGCGGAGGAGGCTTTGGATCGACATTGTCTCACTCGCCGTCTCACAGCGCGTCTTCTCCACTTGTTGCTCTGACAATGTCAGTCCGCCCCTCGAAACCTCAGTTAACACTTCTTTTAAATGAGGTTCCTTTTACAGGGCTGGTGGACACTGGAGCTGACGTTACAGTGATTCGTGATCTGGAGTGGCCGGTTAATTGGCCTACGGTTCCTTCTAAAGAATTGTGGGGGATCGGGGGTAGTAAACCCAGGCGCCAAAGTTTGTCTTGGGTCACGGTCTCTAAACCGGGAGGCCGCACCCTTGCTACTATCCGCCCTTTTGTACTCCCTGTCCACCTCAATATTTGGGGCCGTGATTTACTTACAAAGTTAGACACCACCCTCGATATTAACATCTGATGGCCCAAAACCGTCCCTCACCCACCGTGCCCTCCGCCTTACCCTTGGTATGGCAATCCTTACAGCCCGTGTAAATTGACCAGTGGCCCCTCCCTCTAAAAGCTAAAAGCACTTCATTCGCTTGTGCAGCAGCATTTGCAAGCACAGCGACTGGAGAGCTCCACTAGTCCCTGGAACACCCCGGTGTTTGTTATTAAGAAAAAATCAGGTGCTTGGCGGCTGTTACATGATTTAAGGGAAATAAATAAACGCATTCAACCTAGGGCCCCTTGCAATTTGGCTTGCCAAATCCAAATTTAATTCCTCAAACCGATCAATTTTGTGTGTTAGATTTAAAAGATTGGTTTTTTTTACCATCCCCCTTTGCCCTCAGAATTAGCTGCTGTTATTTTGGCCTGTCAATGTTTTGCTGTTTGTCCCTTTAATTTAATTGTGGATACCCATTATGTTTATTAGGTAATTGATCATTTACCCCTTGCCCTCATTACCCCTCAGGTTGATGAAGACCTCCTTTGCCTGTTTTTGTTTTTGCAGCACCCTTTTGCCACTTGTCATTTCCCTTACTTTGTTGCTCATATTTGCAGTCATACCCCTCTGCCTGGGCCACTCACTGAGGGCACTGCACGCGCCGGTCGCGCGTTGCGTGGTCAAGTAAATTCCCTTTTTTCTGACCCCATTGAAAGCATCAGTCTGCCTCTGTTTTGGCCCCGCAGTTTCACATTCCTGCTGATTATGCACGTTCCATTGTTCGTTCCTGCCCCCACTGTGCTGCTGGCTGCTCCTACTTTCTCTTATGCCATTAACCCCCGAGGTACCGCAGCAAATCAGCTGTGGCAGATGGATGTTACTCATGTGCCACAATTCCGCCCCTATTCATTTTTACATGTTTCCGTTGATACTTATTCAGGCTTCCTTTGGGCAACCCCACAACGTGGGGAAGCCACTAACAAAGTTATTCATCATTTGCTGGCCTGCTTTTCTGTTATGGGTCGCCCTTGCCAAATTAAAACAGATAATGCCCCAGCCTACTGCTCTGCAGCCCTCTCCACCTTTTGTGCCCGCTGGGACGTCCGTCTTACACACGGAATCCCTTATAATTCCACGGGCCAAGCCATTGTTGAATGTGCCCATCGCACACTAAAAACCTTGCTAGATAAACAATTAAAACAAGGGGAGCTGCGTCTCCAAACCTTAGGAGACATTCAACAACAAATGTATATCCTCTTGTTTACTTTAAATAATTTAACACTGAATGCAGATCAGCAGACCCCTGCGGATCGGCATTTTCACAAATCTGAGGTACTGGAAAGACCGCGTGTCTTTTACCGTCAGCTGCCCGATCCACAGTGGCTGGGCCCAGCACCTCTAATCACTTGGGGTCGGGGATATGCTGCTGTGTCTCTCCCTGCAGGACCGTTGTGGGTTCCAGCCCGGTGCGTGCGACCGGCACTTAAACAACATGGCATGGCACCAGGGGCTGTCGAATCCCATACCAGAGTTTCAGCTGACCTTGGAGGAGACCGCGTTGCCCCCCGAGTCGACAACGGCGGGACGGAAACGGAGGAGGCGTAGCGTCCCAAGCCAGCCCGTGACATGGGGAGCAGTAAAAGCATTGGTCGCCACGGCTCAATGAAAACTGGCAGCAGATCAGCAGCCAGAAACTCCTAAGACTTTGTTTGTGGCGATTCTCGCCCAAATCACTGCTAATTCTGTGATGATTGTGTGCCTTTTGTGCCTGCTATTTCCTGTAGGGGTTGGCTCGGAAGCGCCTCCCCCGTTACAAGCCCAAATGACATATAACATATGGGAAAGATTGGCTTCAATAGCAAACGTTACCCACTTTTGTCTATCTAATTTTGTAGCAGCCGGAGATTTGTTAGGTACATGCCTTATTCCAGTATGTCATCACTCTGAGGAAATAGGGAATGAGACACTGTTCTCTGCTTATGCGAATCTTTCCTCCCAGTACTCTAGCATGGCTAATTGGGGCCCGGCCAACTATACTTTGCCTCGCACGGCTATATCCCTCCATACACCATACCCGGCCGGGGCTCACAATGTCACCTGTGCGCGTGTAGTTAACTGCACTAGTACAAAGGTGCCCTTGGGCTGTCAAAAAATTTCTCAACTCCTTTTAAATTGTTCCCATGCTGTTAATGTTTTATATAATTATGGCCATATCATCCTACCATCAGGATGGGTTTTTACTTGTGGTTCATGCACCTTTAATTATATTCCTGTAAATTTAAGTGATGGCACCCTTTGCTGTCTTAGTACAGTGATACTTATATTGCCTTTTGCTGGTTACAATTGTAGTAAAAGAAGTGTACCCCTTTTAGATGATTATATTGCAGATGTTGAGCTTTTTGGTTATTCTGTGTTTGCAATTATTGGGCTTATTTTTTGCTGCTGCTGTGTACAATGTATTCCTTCCTTGTTAAGACTTTGTAAAATTTTGCCCTGGAAAGCTCCCTAGGTTATGTCCTTGTCTGTCTGGGAGTTAAATAGCATGACAAAACAAATTGACGGCTACCATGAGATGGCCAAATATCAATAAACAAAAAAAGGGGAGATGAAGGGTTAATGTCTAGCTATTCCACCTGGAAGCAGGCAGGGCACACCCTGACTGTTTCGTAGAAGCAATGCACACATTGCTCTATCCAAGGACAAGGGCTAGATATGAACCATGAGAACTTGATTGTTTGGACAGCAACTGTGGGAGGCTTTCTTAGCCTGGGCTCAAGGCCTGAGAACCAGGATTGTAGTAGGTAAAGGATGGTAACTAAGTATATGAATCAACGTCATACATTCCTTTGTGTAGCAGTGTGTAATGCTTCGGGGGAGAAATATAATAAAAGGAGAAGGTGGAAGGCGGGGGGCAGAACAGCCCATCTCCGCTGACCAGCCTGCTTGCTTGCATAAAGCTGTGCTCTGTCTCATCACTGAACCGCCACAATGCACATTGTGTAAAGAGTTGTCACTTTGGATGGGCTATCACCAGCAGGAGAGTGAATTTGTGGGGGGGGGGGGGGTGGAGGGTGAGAAAACCTGGATTTGTGCTGGAAATGGCCTAACCTGATGATCACTTTAGATAAGCTATTACCAGCAGGACAGTGGGGTGGGAGGAGGTATTGTTTCATATTCTCTGTGTATATATAAAGTCTGCTGCAGTTTCCACGGTATGTATCCGATGAAGTGAGCTGTAGCTCACAAAAGCTCATGCTCAAATAAATTGGTTAGTCTCTAAGGTGCCACAAGTACTCCTTTTCTTTTTTCAGGTATATATAGTACAGCACATGAAAAGATAGGAGTTGCCTTACCAAGTGCGGGGTCAGTGCTAACGGGACCAATTCAATCACCCCTTCTTGTCAACTGTTGGGAATAGACCACTTCCACCTTGACTGAATTGCCCCATTAGCAGTGACACCCCCCCAACTTGGTAAGGCAACTCCCATCTTTTCATGTGCTATAATATATATACTTGCCTACTGTATTTTTCACTCCATGCATCTGATGAAGTGGGTTTTAGCCCACGAAAGCTTATGCCCAAATAAATTTGTGCGTCTCTAAGGTGCCACAAGGACTCCTCATTGTTTTTGTTGATACAGGCTAACCTGGCAACCCCTCTGAAAACTGTATAAAAAGACCCTTAGGTCCTGATTCTGTTATCTCAGATCTGCTTAAGCTTCATCGGGGGAAGTTTGGGTCACAAGATTGAGGTCCAGTTATGCTGGTACTCCCTGAAGGTAATATTGGACATTAGGATATAATCTATGAACTATTTCTGAAAGAACTCTTTGCAAACACAAAGCTCACCATCTCTGCTATGAATCTGAACCTTAAGAATTGAACCCATGTCTGTATGTATATTGATCTTTTTAACCATACTCTCTCTTCTTTTTTTAATACATTTTAGTTTAGTTAATAAGAATTGACTGTAACCATGTATTTGGGGTAAGACATGGAATATTCATTAACCTGGGGTGTAATGTGTCTGATCCTTTGGGATTGGTAGAACCTTTTCTTTTATATGATGAAATAAGATTTTCAGAAATCTTCATCATATTTGACTTGGGTACCTGGATGGAGGCCTGAGGCTGGGTTACTTTAAGGGAACTGTGTTGTTTGAACTTCTGAGTAACCAATAAGGTATAAAGAAGCTGTTTATGGTGGCTTGGTGAATTTAAGTACCGAATTATCCACCAGCTTTGGGGTTTGTCTGCGCCATTCTTTGCAGTTCACCCTAACTGAGTGACCTCATCTGGCCTCCACTGGGACCTCGGTCACAGTTGGTATTTCATTTGTGGATTTAGAGTCAGGGGAATGCAGAAGAGGAGAGGAAACTGGGGAGACGGGAGAATTAGTTCAAGAAGCTGTCAGCCACCTGGGACTTACAGCAGGGGCTCCCGCTGTCAGCCATCTGGGGCTCACAGTGGGGGCTGTTACTGTCAAAATTGTGGTAGAAGCCTAATTT
This sequence comes from Eretmochelys imbricata, assembly GCF_965152235.1. Classification (NCBI taxonomy): domain Eukaryota; kingdom Metazoa; phylum Chordata; order Testudines; family Cheloniidae; genus Eretmochelys; species Eretmochelys imbricata. Next base: position 212,597,907 of record NC_135572.1, on the reverse strand, counting down.
TGTGGAATCTGCAATTTCCTCAGAACCGCAAATTAGGTGAGGCCTTAACTAGAACAGATTTAATGTTAATCTCTAAATCCTTAATGAAACAAACAAGATCTGCAGAAATTGGCATTACACAGTCAGATTATGCATGAGCAGAAGAAATATTTGATAGCTGGGTTGGGTCCCACAGTTCACTTTATTGAAAAATGAATTGCTTGCTTCTCCAGGACAAAGACTGTGTTGCAGCAGTTAAAAAAAGGGCATAGTTCAATGCTTCCAATTCAATGATATGGACAATATAAAAAGGCTGTGATAAATGAAGGGGGGGGGGGGAGAAATAGCTCCCTTTTATGGACCCAGCCAGACAGCCAGCTATAAAATCCCTGTTAGTAGCTGTTCTCTACTTGCTTTCCCTGTAAAGAGTTAAAAAATCTCACTGCAGGCATAAGTAAAAGGAAGTGAGTGGTCACCTGGCCAAAAAAAGCCAATGGGAAGGCTAGAACTTTTTAAAATTGAAACAAGACTCCACTTTTGTCTGTCTGTGTTGCTCTCCTGGAGAGAAGGGACAGAGCAGCTATGCTGTAGGAGCTTATCATCAGATTGTACCTAGAAACTACTCCTTTGAAACCCAAGATATGTAAATATATCAGGAAAGGTCTAGGAAGACGCGGTTAAGTTTCTCTCTTTTATTTCTTTATGACTTGTGGACTCCTCTGTACTAACCCCAAATGCTTTTGATTTGCTTGTAACGTTTAAGCTGGACCTCAAGAAAGTAATTCTTGATGCTTCATCCTTGGAAGTGTTTTTTTTTTTTTAAATCTAGCAATAGCTTGAGTTTGCAGATGTATTTTCTCTCTTTTTGTTTTTAATAAAATTTACCTTTTAAGAACAGGATTAAATTTTTGTGCCCTAAGAGGTTTGTGCACATATTGTTTAATTAGCTGGTGGCAACAGCTGACTTCCTTTGTTTTCTTTTTCAGATTTTCCCTGGAGGGTGGGGGTGTGTGAAAGGGCTTGAGGGTACCCCACAGGAAGGAATTCCCAAGCGCGCCTTCCTGGGTTATCAAAGGAGTTTTGCACTTGGATGCTGGCAGCATCTATCCATCCAAAGTCAGAGAAAAGCTGTAACCTTGGGAGTTTAATACAAGCCTGGCAATGCTAGTATTATTTTTAGAATCTTTGCGGGCCTCTACCTTCTGCACTCAAAGTGCCAGAGTAGGGAATCAGCCTTAACAGAGGCTGCCTCTAGGAGGCAGGTAAAGCAGTATTTGGGGGTCAGTTGATAAGCAGATCCTCTCACACCCTAATGAAATATGTGCTACTTTTGCTGCTTATTTTAAAAATCTTATACCTCAGATACTCCAAGCTATGAAATTATTTGTATTTATTTGCAAACAGTTCTATCTGCGTAGTTCCCCACTGCTGGAAAATGCCTCTGGCCACATCCAGGTGAAGAGACTACTAGGGATGACTGGAGAAAGACTTGCCTAGGCAATCTGCTAGCTCATTCTGCACCCCTGGAAGATAAGAGGTCTCAGTTCCAGATGGTGCCAAAGACCCGTGCCAAGGTGGAGAGGCCCACAGAGATGTAAGCATTGTGCATTTCCCCTTTGATGATACTGAAGGGCAAGCCATCGGCGTACATGAGGCTGGCATGGTACTGAGTGCTGCAGTGATCCTCCCAGTTCTCCCATGTCCACCAGCACTGATAGCAATGATTCTTGGACTACCAGCAAATCCAGCACCAACAGGATCAGGAGGTCCCTGGCAGCCACAAATGCCTCCAAAGTAGTCCCTACCAAGATAGCGTCAGTACAGTGCAGTGCTGCAGATAAGGAATAAGCACCTTCTGGCTCCAGACTTGATGGAACCTGCCTAGATGCCGGAGCTAATGGTGCTGTTTTCTGCGGGGCTGAAGCAGAGGAGTGCTTGGGCTTAGACTGATTTTACTCTTATCCCCATGTCTAGCAGACTTCAGTACCGGGGATCTCCCCCTTTTGACAGTTTGCCTGTTATGCTTCTTCTTAGATAATGGGGATGGTGAGCTGTATCAGGACTCAGGTAGGGTAGGAGGCTCACTCTTTATCAATATCAAGGCCAGTTGATGCCAATTCTGACTGTTCTGGCTCAGATGGAGGTCTCAAGGCCACCTCCATGAGTTGAAACTTTAGCCTAGCTTCATTATCTTTCTCATGCTATGCTTAAAGTCCCGGCAAACTTGGCAATGCACTCCAATATGAGCTTCCCCAAGGTACTTCAAGAAATTTGACGGCAAATTACTCATGAGCATAACCATATTGCAGGAAATGCAAGGCCTGAAGTCGGGTGACCGAGATATTCCTTGGCACCTGAAGTCAACCAAAACCCTGAGATGGTTGAAACACTAACTGTTTACAATATAAGAACAACGAGGAATCCAGTGGCACCTTAAAGACTAACAGCTTTATTTGAGCATAAGCTTTCGTGGGTAAAATATCCCATATTTTCAGATGCATGGAGTGAAAATTACAGATATAAGCATAAATATACTGGCACATGAAGAGAAGGGAGTTACCTTACAAGTGGAGAACCAGTGCTGAAAAGGCCAATTCCGTCAGGGTGGATGTGGTCCACTCCCAATAATTGATGAGGAGGTGTCAATACCAAGAGAGGAAAAATTGCTTTTGTTGCAAGCCAACCACTCCCAGTCCCTATTCAAGCCCAAATTAATGGTGTTAAGTTTGCAAATGAATTGTAGTTCTGCAGTTTCTCTTTGAAGTCTGTTTTAGAAGTTTTTTTGTTGAAGGATGGCTACTTTTAAATCTGTTATTGAATGTCCAGGGAGATTGAAGTGTTCTCTTACTGGCTTTTGTATGTTACCATTCCTGATGTGTGTCCATTTATTCTTTTATGTATAGACTGTCCAGTTTGGCCAATGTACATGGCAGAGGGGCATTGCTGGCACAGGGTGGCATATATCACATTAGTAGATGTGCAGGTGAATGAGCCCCTAACGATGTGGCTGATCTGGTTGGGTCCTATGATGGTGTCACTAGAGTAGACATGGGGACAGAGTAGGCAACGGGATTTGTTACAGGAATTAGTTCCTGGGTTAGTGTTTCTGTGATGTGGTGTGTTGCTGCTGTTAAGTATTTGCTTCAGGCTGGTGGGGTCTGCCTCCCAAGGTCTGTGAGAGTAAGGGATTGTTTTCCAGGATAGGTTGTAGATCATTGACGATGTGCTGGAGAGGTTTTAGCTGGGGGCTGTATGTGATGGCAAGTGGTGTTCTGTTATTTTCCTTATTGGACCTGTCCTGTAGTAGGTGACTTCTGGGTACCCGTCTTATTCTGTCAATCTGTTTCCTCACTTCCGCAGGTGGTTAATGTAGTTTTAAGAATACTTGATAAAGATCTTGTAGGTGTTTGTCTCTGTCTAAGGGATTGGAACAAATGCAGTTGTATCTTAGGGCTTGGCTGTAGACAATGGATTGTGTGAAGTGTTGTGGATGGAAACTGGAGGCATGTAGGTAAGTATAGCGGTCAGTAGGTTTCCGGTATAGGGAGGTGTTCATGTAACCATCACTTATTTGTACTGTAGTGTCCAGGAAGTGGATCTCTTGTGAGGACAGGTCCAGCCTGAGGTTGATGGTGGGGTGGAAATTGTTGAAATCCAGGTGGAATTCTTCAAGGGCCTCCTTCCCGTGAGTCCATATGATGAAGCTGCCATCAATGTAGATCTAGTAGAGGAGGGGTGCTAGGGGACGAGAGCTGAGGAAGCGTTGTTCTAAGTCAGACATAAAAATGTTGGCATTGTCAAGGTTCCTTCCCCACTCTGAACTCTAGGGTGCAGATGTGGGGACCTGAATGAAAGACCCCCTAAACTTATTCTTACCAGCTTAGTTTAAAAACTTCCCCAAGGTACAAACTTTGCCTTGTCCTTGAACCCTATGCTGCCACCACCAAGCGTGTTAAACAAAGAACAGGGAAAAAGAGCCCACTTGGAGACGTCTTCCCCCCAAAATATCCCCCCAAGCCCTACACCCTCTTTCCTGGGGAAGGCTTGATAAAAATCCTCACCAATTTGCATAGGTGAACACAGACCCAAACCCTTGGATCTTAAGAACAATGACAAAGCAATCAGATTCTTAACAGAAGAATTTTAATTAAAGTAAAAGAATCACCTCTGTAAAATCAGGATGGTAAATACCTTACAAGGTAATCAGATTCAAAACATAGAGAATCCCTCTAGGCAAAACCTTAAGTTACAAAAAGACACAAAAACAGGAATACATTCCATTCAGCACAGCTTATTTACCAACCATTTAAAACAAAAGGAAATCTAACGCATTTCTAGCTAGCTTACTCACTAACTTAACAAAAGTTCTGAAGAGCATTCCTGACCTGGTCCCGGCAAAAGCATCACACAGACAGACAGACCGACCCTTTGTCCCCGCCACCCCCTCCCGCTCCAGCTTTGAAAGTATCTTGTCTCCTCATTGGTCATTTTGGTCAGGTGCCAGCGAGGTTATCTTAGCTTCTTAACCCTTTACAGGTGAAGGGGTTTTGCCTCTGGCCAGGAGGGATTTTATAATTCTGTATACAGAAAGCTGGTTACCCTTCCCTTTATATTTATGACAGGAATACTGTAGGGCCATGCGGGTATTCATAGCAGTGCCGCTGACTTGAAGGTATAAGTTGTCCCCAAATCTGAAATGGTTGTGGGTGAGGACAAAGTCACAAAGTTCAGCCACCAGGTGTGACATAGCCTTATCAGGGATACTGTTCCTGACAGCTTGTAGTCCATCCTCGTGTGGATTATTGGTGTAAAGAGCTTCTCCATCCATGGTGGCCAGGATGGTGTTTTCAGGAAGATCACCAATGCATTGTAGTTTCCTCAGGAAGTCATAGAATCATAGAATATCAGGGTTGGAAGGGACCCCTGAAGGTCATCTAGTCCAACCCCCTGCTCGAAGCAGGACCAATTCCCAGTTAAATCATCCCAGCCAGGGCTTTGTCAAGCCTGACCTTAAAAACCTCTAAGGAAGGAGATTCTACCACCTCCCTAAGTAACGCATTCCAGTGTTTCACCACCCTCTTAGTGAAAAAGTTTTTCCTAATATCCAATCTAAACCTCCCCCACTGCAACTTGAGACCATTACTCCTCGTTCTGTCATCTGCTACCATTGAGAACAGTCTAGAGCCATCCTCTTTGGAACCCCCTTTCAGGTAGTTGAAAGCAGCTATCAAATCCCCCCTCATTCTTCTCTTCTGCAGGCTAAACAATCCCAGCTCCCTCAGCCTCTCCTCATAAGTCATGTGTTCCAGACCCCTAATCATCTTTGTTGCCCTTCGCTGGACTCTCTCCAATTTATCCACATCCTTCTTGTAGTGTGGGGCCCAAAACAGGACACAGTACTCCAGATGAGGCCTCACCAATGTCGAATAGAGGGGAACGATCACGTCCCTCGATCTGCTCGCTATGCCCCTACTTATACATCCCAAAATGCCATTGGCCTTCTTGGCAACAAGGGCACACTGCTGACTCATATCCAGCTTCTCGTCCACTGTCACCCCTAGGTCCTTTTCCGCAGAACTGCTGCCTAGCCATTCGGTCCCTAGTCTGTAGCGGTGCATTGGATTCTTCCATCCTAAGTGCAGGACCCTGCACTTATCCTTATTGAACCTCATCAGATTTCTTTTGGCCCAATCCCCCAATTTGTCTAGGTCCTTCTGTATCCTATCCCTCCCCTCCAGCGTATCTACCACTCCTCCCAGTTTAGTATCATCCGCAAATTTGCTGAGAGTGCAATCCACACCATCCTCCAGATCATTTATGAAGATATTGAACAAAACCGGCCCCAGGACCGACCCTTGGGGCACTCCACTTGACACCGGCTGCCAACTAGACATGGAGCCATTGATCACTACCCGTTGAGCCCGACAATCTAGCCAGCTTTCTACCCACCTTATAGTGCATTCATCCAGACCATACTTCCTTAACTTGCTGACAAGAATACTGTGGGAGACCATGTCAAAAGCTTTGCTAAAGTCAAGAAACAATACATCCACTGCTTTCCCTTCATCCACGGAACCAGTAATCTCATCATAAAAGGCGATTAGATTAGTCAGGCATGACCTTCCCTTGGTGAATCCATGCTGGCTGTTCCTGATCACTTTCCTCTCATGCAAGTACTTCAAGATTGATTCTTTGAGGACCTGCTCCATGATTTGTCCATGTCGGTGGTGTCTCAAAGATAGCTGGGAGTGCTGGTAGCGTAAAGTCTGAGGAGAGAGTCCAAATAGCCAGATAATCCTGCTGTAATAGTGGTAATGCCTGAGATGATGGGGTGTCCATGATTTCCAAATTTATGGATCTTGGATAGCAGATAGAATACCTCGGGGCTCTAGGGGTGAGTCTGTGTAGATTTGTTCCCGTGCTACAGCAGGGAGTTTCTTGAGCAGATGGTGTAGTTTCTTTTGGTTCTCCTCAGTGGGAACGGAGGATAGTTGTCTGGCAGCCTCCTGATCACAATCCAACATGTTCCTGATGACTACAGCATCTCCTTTGTCAGCCACTGTAATTATGTCAGAATTGTTTGAGGCTGTGGATGGCGTTGCATTCTGTACAGCTGAGGTAATGGGGCAAGTGATGCTGTTTGTTCCTAATTTCAGCCTGTGCACATCTGTGGAAGCACACTATGTAGAAGTCCAGTCTCTCATTTCAATCGTCAGAAGGAGTCCACACAGAATTCCACATGTGCCAGTATATTCATGCCTGTATCTGTAATTTTTACTCCATGCATCTGAAGAAGTGGGTTTTTTTAATCCATGAAAGCTTATGCCCAAAAAAATCTCTTAGTCTTTAAGGTGCCACCGGACTCCTCGTTGTTTTTGTGGATACAGACTAACACGGCTATCCCTCCGATACTTGGTACAATATAAGAGAACACAGTCTGCTGAGAGAACTTGCAAATGCAAGAAGAGCAGTTCCAGTGATTGTCACAGGAGGTAAGAAGGAGCTGAGGGGCCTCAAGGTCAGCTGGGCACTTTATACCAACTCCAGTAGTGCATGGAAGCAAAGGGCACTTAAGCCACCCTGATTGGTACTACTGAGAGAAAATATTTCCAGTGACTGTGTGCAGGGTGTGCACACACCAAGAGTGGAAAGCACATGTGCAACCACTCAAAGAAGAAACCCCTGTTACCTTGCAATGTAATGGGCTCTCTAGACTCTCAGTCTGCTCTTGATCCAGTTTTTGTTCCTGCCCCAGACTTGCCCAAGCCCTGTTCCAGCCTGGTCCTGGCCCTACTCTGACTTTGCTCCAGTCCTGCTAGTGACCTACTCTAGCCCTGCCTCCACCTCCTAATCTCCCTACTGTTCCCTATACAATGTAGGGCTCGTTCTCTCCTCTCCCTCTGGGTGCAATGGGCCTCTACAGGTTAACAGGACCTTTTCCAAATGAAAGAGCCTTTTATCACACAGTGAATGTCCTTAAACATGTGTGTATTTATTAGCAATTAACACTTAATTAGCAGAATACACATGCCAAGTGTCTAATGCACAACACTCCCAATGAAACAGATGCACATCTCCATGTCTAGTTGGCAGCCGGTGTCAAGTGGAGTGCCCCAGGGGTCAGTCCTGGGGCCGGTTTTGTTCAATATCTTCATAAATGATCTGGAGGATGGTGTGGATTGCACTCTCAGCAAATTTGCGGATGATACTAAACTGGGAGGAGTGGTAGATACGCTGGAGGGGAGGGATAGGATACAGAAGGACCTAGACAAATTGGAGGATTGGGCCAAAAGAAATCTGATGAGAACAATCTAGACTGTTCTCAATGGTAGCAGATGACAGAACGAGGAGTAATGGTCTCAAGTTGCAGTGGGGGAGGTTTAGATTGGATATTAGGAAAAACTTTTTCACTAAGAGGGTGGTGAAACACTGGAATGCGTTACCTAGGGAGGTGGTAGAATCTCCGTCCTTAGAGGTTTTTAAGGTCAGGCTTGACAAAGCCCTGGCTGGGATGATTTAACTGGGAATTGGTCCTGCTTCGAGCAGGGGGTTGGACTAGATGACCTTCAGGGGTCCCTTCCAACCCTGATATTCTATGATGGCCAGTCAGGGTCATGTTGTCTGGGGCTCCAGTTTCTGCACCGTCTGATCATGCAGGGGTTAAAAAATTCTAGAAGCTTTGGTCTTGAGCTGTATCCCAGACTTAAGTTCCAACAAGGTTGGTTTCTGAACACCATATATAGTTAAAATGAGAGTTCTTCTTATCAATACCTTGAGCAATTATTTTAGTCAAAGTGTGACAAGACACTAAATCTAAACAACCATAACCCCTAATGGGTTAGAACAATTTTTCTAGCATCAGCAAAACCTCATAATTTCTACTTATCAGCAAAAGCAACTTTTTACAAAAACTCACACAGGCACCCAGTAATAAACTTGCAGAAAGTCATGGTTATCTTGTCCATACTCCCTTCCATTCCCATGAATCTGTGATTTTCCTGTATCTCTCCCTGTTAGTAATGCTGCGCATGCAGCTGCTACTTCTCTATCTGTCTAAGCAAAGGCCAAATTCTCCTGACTCTACAGTTTTTGTTTCCAACTTTTGGTGGCTGAGCATATAAAATGGCTGCGGGTTATGCTAAATCAATACGAAAGATGGCTGTGAGTCACGTCAAGCCAGGCCTCTCATTACACTAGAACCCTTGAACTCTCACCACTCGGCTTTGACCTTTGGCTTGTATCTAGACTCTGAGATCTAGCAGTTAACCAGTTTTTAACCCATTTAATATGGTCTCTATTGATTTATACAGTGCTAATTTTTCATCAGAATGTCTTGTGGGACTCAAATTCCTTACAGAAGTCCTAATTATATTATGTCAAAACAGTTACTATTATGAACCAAACTTATAGTCTCATCAAAAATGATATCAAGTTTATTTGACAAGACTTATTTTCCATAACACTGTGTTGATTGACATTATTTATGCTACCATCCTTTAATTTTAGGAAATGCATTCTATACCAGCCTTTCCATGATTTTGCCTGTGATGAATGTCAGACTAACCAAACTATAGTTTCCCATGTCATCCAATTTACTCTTTTTAAATACTGACAAAACATCTGGGGTTTTTTCTAGTTCTTTCGAAATCCCCAGTGTTACAAGATTCACCAAAAGAAATCAAATTTTAATATTCTTGGACGCAAGTTATCCAGTCTTGCCGATTTAAAAATGTTTATCTTTAATAGCTGTGATTTAATATCCTTCCTAGTTAGTTGTTAGCCGACGGCCAAGGATGTTTGGTGAGGTGCCAGCTATGCCCGTTTATACCATCCGTGACTTTAACCGCTAGGACGCACTGTCCCTTCGCGGCGGGCAGCCCGGGCTAGGCTGACGGATGCCCCAAGGTCCTAACCACCCGTGACTTTAACTGCTAGAGCTCAGAGCTCCTTCGCAGCGGGCAGCCAGGATTGACTGACAGGTGCCCCAAGAGTTTGCCCCGTGGAGGCGGCACAACTCAACGCTAGGCTCTTAGTACTCTCACCTAATGGCCAGGCTTTACAGCCAAAACGGCTGAGGTTCTTTAATTGTGTTGGCTGCTCTACAGTAAACCAGAGAAAACAAGTCAGGCTTATGCATAAATGGTTACCAATATTTATTAAGCTAGATTCTAATCAGGTGGTTACAAAATTGCTAGTGCCTACTTATTTAAATGTAGAGATGTTACACACACAAACAAGTTACAAAACTGAAGCCACAATCCCAAAGAAAGAAAACAAAGTATAGAGCTCTATTTCAAAATGTGTACACTAAAGATAGGAGATCAGGTGTGGGTGCTTCTTACCCTCCTTGCATCTCTCGATTCCAGCGGTGCCAAGCCAGGATCAGTCACTCAATTCCGCGGAAAGACGAATAAGGGACAAGGCGTAGGGACCCTCTTAGCTGCAGAAGCCTTGGGAGGCTGTCACTTATCTGACCAGCAGATAGATAGTGAAAAGCACTCCAAAATCATGGTGCTGTAGGTCCCCTACTTATACCTCTGTACTCCTTTATTCTCTTTCTCCTTTCTTATGCCAAATTGAGGCTGGTCTGTCTGGGTGACCACCAGCTTTCGCAAGAGTAGTTTACACTTTCAAGGGAGAGAAACAATAAGTGTCGACTACTGGACATTTCTTTTATCAGGGTAAATATTTTCCCACCTAGGATGTTGGTGTGTGTGCATCACGCTAGTTAGTAGGGGCTAAGAGCCATGTCTGTCACAGGGCCTCTGCCTGCTGTGAGCTTAATCATTGTATCTGCTCCCAGAGGCACATTGTAGCAGCACACCTGTGCTTTCACAGCTTCAAAGGCTGTGCTGGAATATATGTTAAGTGCCCTGTTCCGGCTTCCTCCTGTGTTTCCAGCAATGCTGGTCTGAGTGGGGCGGGGGCTGGCTGTCTGGCTACATTCCACCCCCGATGCACCACACTACATCCCAGATTGCAAGGTGGCGGTGATGCTAGCACCTCTTGCCCTCCTTGGGGAAATCTAGAAATACCCAACAACCAAATTAGAGGATGAGGGTTCGCGGAATTGGTTAGGATCCCTTTTTAGCTCTAGGTATCTGATTTGCGTGGAGGAAAGAGCAGTTTGAATCAAACGCTTCATAATACATAAAGTTACACAAAAAACAGTTACAATAATTAAAATGGTTAAAACAGTATTCACAACCGAATGTAGAAACGGAGAGAGGGAAAATCCCAAGTGTTGAGCTAACCATTGCATCCATGAGGTTTGTCCATTCTCAGCCACTGTATGTAGTGGTACAAATTGAATTCCCAGTCCATTGGTTGAATCTAGCAAGGTGCACATCCAGCAATTTGTAGCACCAGCAGCTGAGGCGATGGTTTGGATTGCTCCCTGAAGAGGATCTTCTGGTATTGCCAAGGTGACTGGAGCCAACAGAAGGATCATGAGGGCTTGCAGGAACATATCTCTGGTGGGTCGTGTTCTAGCTAAAAAACTTATTTTAAAACTAAAAGCAAAAGTTACACCTGCTATTATAAGTAATGGCAAATATATCAACAGTCCATAGTAGTCTCTAGTGATCAAACAGGTCTGCTGCATGATCCATTTTGCTGACAGGTTAGCTGGCAGGTTGCTCGGAACCATGGGACCATTCCTGCAATAAATCACATGGTCAGCCGGTCTTGGATGCGATCCAAGCCTCTGTAATGGTTATTAGCCTTTTATCAGCATTTAAGGCACTCCATACACCTTTCTCTTTATAGGCGTGCAAAACACAGGTAAAGGTTCCCAGGGCTGGGTGTTTAATCACAACAGTGTCTCCGGGAGCATACTTGGAACTGTGCAGTGGTGTTCTGGCAGGGGAGATAGCTTTCCCTGTAGGGAAGAATCCCCTGCTGATTGGACTTCCTGTAGGAGTCTGTCTGTTGTTTAATCTCTGCACCACTTCGTCCAGTCTGTCTCCCCATGTGCCATCAGTAGGCTTCAAGTGATTCTTTAGCAACCCATTCCAGCGCTCGACCATGCCATTAGATTGAGGTCGATATGGAAGGTGGAAGGTCCATTGGACTCCATGGTTAAGGGTCCATTCCCTTACAAGTTTATTCTTAAAATGCGAACCATTATCTGATTGGATTTCTTGAGGCATTGGGACAATTGCTGTTAAGCGGTTTAGTCCCATAACTGTGGACAACCCTGTTGCCAATCGGGTTGGATATGCAAAACCAATCCCTGAAACAATTTCTACCCCAGTCAAGATGTATTTCCACCTCTGCCTTGTAGTGGGCAGTGGTCCGACATAGTCGACCTGCCAGGTTGCCCATAGTGTTTTTCCATCTCTTAGCCTGGCAAACCTTTGTCCTTCTGCTATATGTTTTCTAGTCTCAGCACAAATAGTGCAGGCTTGCACCAGGTCTCTAGCCTGTCTGTGGGTGATAGGCCACCCCCTGATATGTGCTTGCCGCACTAACTCATCACTTCCTGTGTGTCCTAAATTATCACGTAACCATGAATATAAGCGTTCCCATTCTACTTGTGCGGTAAAGAGCTGGGCAGCTGCATCGGCTAAATTGTTTAACTGTGCAGCTGGGGTATTATTCCTCTGATGAGCTGAGACATGTCCTATAGACAGGGGTTGTTGCAGGGCATGCTGATATAACCACTTCCAGTATTCCAGTCCCCAGACTGGTTTACCTCCTATTTCCCAGTGGTTATTTTTCCAGTTAGCGATCCACTGAGTGGCACCTGCCCAGACCGCATAGGAGTCCGCATATACTGCGGTGGCTCCTGCTTCACAGGCCAGTTTAATTGCAGCCAATTCTGCAAGTTGTGCTGACCCATCAATTTCAGCAGTTAGGGGTGCTGCAGAGGTGTCTGCAGGCACTGCTGCAGCTTTTCCCTTCCATTTTCCTTTTACCAGCCTGGCACTGCCATCAGTGAACCATACTCCCTCAGGCTTAGAAGGATCAAATGGGGCAGCATCCTTAATGGGAGACTGCTGTGGAGGTAGGCGGTATTCATCAGGCATTCCTACTTTCCATAGGGATTCCTGAATCATAGTGGGGTTTTGTGCAGTGTCTGCACTCCCTACCCTGTGGTGTATGTAAAGTGCCCATCTTTGGATAGTCATCTTTTGTGCTACACCAGGTGGTAACTCTTTCCCTTCCAATATAGGTTTAATGATTGGAAGAGGAGTGTGAATTGTGATGTCCTTATCCTGAGTTAATTCCTCAGTTTCTCTCAAGGCTGTGTAAGCTGCCAGAAGCACCTTCTCATAAGGTGTGTAGCTAGCCTGTGACCCTTGCCATGACTTGGAACCAAACTGAATTGGTCGTCTGGGAGCAGTGTCACTGTCTTGCCAGAGAGCATAAGACATTCCAGTGGCTCCCACAGTTAAGTACAAATGGAATGGGGCTTCAGGATGTATGGGACCCAGAGCCATGATAGGTGTGTATCTCCCCTATCAGTTGCCTGAGGGCTTCCTCATGGGCAGGAGCCCATTCCCAGGCAGCACTTTTCTTTAACAAATTGTACAATAGTCTGGCTATAATGGCAAAGCCAGGTACATGTTTTCTCCAAAACCCCAGGGTTCCCAAAATCTCTCTCAATTGATCTTTACTTTCAGGGGAGGGTGCCTGATTTAGCTCTTGCCCAGTGTCATTAGGCACAGACCTCCTACCTCCCATCCATACAGTACCTAAGAATTTTATCTCTTGGGATGGACCTTGGCATTTCTCAGCTGGTAACTCTAAATTAAGGGCTTCTAGTGCTCCTTTGATTTGATTCATAGCCTCCTGTACCTCTTCTGAGGTTTTCCCACCTATTAAGATGTCATCAATGTATTGCACAGTTTGTACATTGGGTGGCAGTATAAGGTCATCTAGGACCTTTGCCAGTGCCCCATGGCAAATAGTGGGTGAGTGTTTAAACCCTTGTGGCATTCGGGTAAAAGTGTATTGTACACCTTTCCAAGTAAAAGCAAATCTTTCCTGGTCAGCTGGTTGCAAAGGGACCATGAAGAACATGTCCTTTACATCTAATACTGCTAGCCAGGGTTTATCCCAGGTTTGTATGGTGTTTACAATATCTGTTATGCTAGGGACTGCTACAGTTAATGGTTCAGTGTTACTGTTTAGCTTCCTATAGTCTATAGTGAGTCGCCATTTGGTTTCTTGATGGGCCACACAGGAGAATTAAAACGAGAGTGGGTACGAATTAAAATTCCTCGCTGTTCCAAATCTTTGATCAGGTCAGTAACAGGGCTTATGGCCTCAGCTGGGACATTATACTGCTTTATGTTTGTTACTGTTGAGGGCGGGAGAGCAGGCGCGCTGCTAAGTAAGTTTACAGAATAGTGGGGAAGGCTTTCCTCTTCCAGGTGGGTGGCATGAGGAACAGAACTGACTCCAAAAGCCCATCTTTCCCCATTAATCCTTCCCTTCTTTCCTCTTAAAACGTCCATGCCCAGGATGTTGGCATTGCCCAAAATCACCTCATATTTTCGGGGCTGATGGTGGGGTTGCAAGGGGATATCCAGTTTTATCTTAACTAATGGGTAAGTTATGGTACTGCCATTTACTCCTGTAACAAGTACCTGCTTTCCGCCAGTAGGTGGCAAGCCCTGAAAACTTTCTCGCTTAATCATGGACCTTTGAGCCCCTGTGTCCATTAAGAAAGGAATACTGTGTTTGTCATTTACAGTTACATGTATCCGGGGGTCTTTTGCTGTTTTCTCCTCTTTGGATTTAAGCTGGTTTATTAGGAGAGGAGATTGACCCCCGCAAGCTAGTTTCCCTGCTCTGGTAACTCTTGCAGTTGCTGCAGCAATGGAGTATACCGGGTGTCTGCAGGTGGGGAAAGAGGAGAGAGCTGCAGAGGTGCACCGGGAGTAGCATTAGTTGTCTCCCAGTCAGCTCTTTTAAAGGTGGTGAATAATTTTAGCCGCTCTGTGGGCAGTCCATTTATCACATCTCTGGGATAACCTAAAGCCAGACATTGTCTCCACAACTTGGCTCTAAGCTCCTTTTCCTCCTGGGTTGGCTTTCGCTTGTTTTTATGTCCTTTAGATGGTGCCCCCTTGTTTCCCTGAAGGGAAAGCATCTTAGCTTTGCCTGTCAGTGCTCTCATGTCTCCGAATTCTCTAAAGTATGACACCAGAAGGTTTAGCAGTGCCCGAAAAGTACTGTTACGTGCTGCAGCTTCTGATCTAAGGGACAGTGCCATAGCCCTGTGGTTACTTGGAACTCCCTTAAGCAGGGGTCTGAGATCATCTCCATCTACCTGACCCTCCCATGGGCTTTCATAGGCTAACTCTTGAGGTTTTGGCCAAGCATGCTAGTAACAGCCACAGTTAATAGAGCTGTTTTTACCTCATCTATGTTGGTCCAGTGCATTACTGTGGGTTCATCTCGGTCTGCTGGGTAAATTCCTCTTGCCCATCGACAAGCCAGAGACCAAAGTGTTTTAGGGGTGTTCCCCTCTGAATGTTCCAGGAATATTCCTGCACCTAAGTTAAGGCGCTCAGTTTCTTGGGCTGTCAGGCGTATATATCCACCCCCAGTGTCCCAGAGGCGGACCAGCCACTCTATTATACCTTCCTCAGGCTTTTTAGCAAAATCTCCCTGGATTGTTTTTAACTCCATGGGAGTATATTGGCGGGTGGTAATTTTGGTAAAGGGTGTTGGAGCTTTACTCCCTTTTTACCTCCCTTCTTTGTTTTTGAAGAGGTGGATGGATAATTGTCATCCCCTTCTTCATCCAGCTCTGCCCCACTCAAATTTTCCTCATGTTCTTCTGATTTGTGATGTGTGATAGCTGGTCTTAATTTTACAGAGGGACCTTCCTCCTCAGAGGAGGGGGACTCATCTGCTGAATCCCAAATGTCTCCATCCCATTCCTCAGGGTCTAGCCAGAGAGCAGTCTCAACTTTAGCCCGGTTGATACTGCGTGTTTTAGTCTCCAGCTTTTCCCTTCGTTCTATCTCTTCTTTCTCAATTAAGGGAAGTAATCTTTTCTGAAGATGTTCCATATCCCTATTCAGTGTTCTTACTCTGGTATCTAAATTCTGGCATTCCTTGCGCAGTGTGTCCCTTTCCTGGTGTAGCCTATTAAATTCTATTGCCAGACTATGATAATCCTTACAGGCAGCTTGCCAAATGTTAGTAAGCAGCCATATATAAGCACCTTTTCCTTTCCCTTTCTTCATCTTGCAGGCAGTTCTCCAGTTACAGAAATGCTGCCAGATCTCTGCTGGTTTTCCCCAATATTTCTCCAGCAGTTCTTTGCTCCACAGAGGATTTCCCCATCCCTCTTGGGTCAAACTTTTCTCTAGCTCAGGGAATTCTGTGGTGTTTATCATGACTGGTTTCATTGTGTTACTGTAGTGCAGCCTATATCACAATGCTGTTCGTGACGCCAATTTCTGTTAGCCGATGGCCAAGGATGTTTGGTGAGGTGCCAGCTATGCCCGTTTATACCATCCGTGACTTTAACCGCTAGGACGCACTGTCCCTTCGCGGCGGGCAGCCCGGGCTAGGCTGACGGATGCCCCAAGGTCCTAACCACCCGTGACTTTAACTGCTAGAGCTCAGAGCTCCTTCGCAGCGGGCAGTCAATACTGACTGACAGGTGCCCCAATGGCAGCACTAAGAGCCTCTCCACACCCGTGACTTTAACTGCTAGAGCTCAGAGCTCCTTCGCAGCGGGCAGCCAGGATTGACTGACAGGTGCCCCAAGAGTTTGCCCCGTGGAGGCGGCACAACTCAACGCTAGGCTCTTAGTACTCTCACCTAATGGCCAGGCTTTACAGCCAAAATGGCTGAGGTTCTTTAATTGTGTTGGCTGCTCTACAGTAAACCAGAGAAAACAAGTCAGGCTTATGCATAAATGGTTACCAATATTTATTAAGCTAGATTCTAATCATGTGGTTACAAAATTGCTAGTGCCTACTTATTTAAATGTAGAGATGTTACACACACAAACAAGTTACAAAACTGAAGCCACAATCCCAAAGAAAGAAAACAAAGTATAGAGCTCTATTTCAAAATATGTGTACACTAAAGATAGGAGATCAGGTGTGGGTGCTTCTTACCCTCCTTGCATCTCTCGATTCCAGCGGTGCCAAGCCAGGATCGGTCACTCAATTCCACGGAAAGACGAATAAGGGACAAGGCGTAGGGACCCTCTTAGCTGCAGAAGCCTTGGAAGGCTGTCACTTATCTGACCAGCAGATAGATAGTGAAAAGCACTCCAAAATCATGGTGCTGTAGGTCCCCTACTTATACCTCTGTACTCCTTTATTCTCTTTCTCCTTTCTTATGCCAAATTGAGGCTGGTCTGTCTGAGTGACCACCAGCTTTCGCAAGAGTAGTTTACACTTGCAAGGGAGAGAAACAATAAGTGTCGACTACTGGACATTTCTTTTATCAGGGTAAATATTTTCCCACCTAGGATGTTGGTGTATGTGCATCACGCTATTTAGTAGGGGCTAAGGGCCATGTCTGTCACAGGGCCTCTGCCTGCTGTGAGCTTAATCATTGTATCTGCTCCCAGAGGCACATTGTAGCAGCACACCTGTGCTTCTCACAGCTTCAAAGGCTGTGCTGGAATATATGTTAAGTGCCCTGTTCCGGCTTCCTCCTGTGTTTCCAGCAATGCTGGTCTGAGTGGGGGGGGGGCTGTCTGGCTACATTAGTGAGGGAATATAAGTATTTCCTTATCACATGAAATAAAGATGGAATATAATAAACCTTAATTAAGTAAACTGCTCCACTGACTACCTGTATATCACCTTGTAACAGGGTCAGCACCCACCTCTCACAAGCACCCCCTCTGGTTGGGTGTGTCTGCAGTCTTTAAATTTGTCCACCCCTGGCATGGGGCCATATCTACAGGGCTTCCTCCCTGGAGACACAATCTTCCTACATCCCTCCCCAGGCTCAGCCCCTACTCAGTCCCACAGCCAGCCAGGAGCTCCTTCATTGTTTCCCCAGTCCTTGCTAGCAAACTCTCTTTGGCTCAGTCCTAGCAGCCAGCCAGGAGCCTTTAGCTCCCCCCAGTCCCTGCCCCCTCTTAGCTGTCCATTGTGTGCAGTTCCCTCAGCCAGGAAGGCAGTCCTTTCTTCCTCAACTCCATGCAGCAACTAACTGCTGCACTGTTGTGCAGCCCCTTTTATATAGCCCTCCTGGCCACTGATTGGCCGTTCCAGCAGCCCCTTTGATTGGTTACTTCCTCGCCACCTCTCTAAGCTGCTTGGAAAACCTCTCCACTGCTCCTTTCCCGGGATGGGTGTGGAAGAAACCAGAGGGCTTTTGGACCTAGTCCACCTCATCAGACACCTGTCTTATGGTTCTTTGTATATTGATTGCTTAACTAAAGAAAAGGACTCAAGTATTAGATTTTATTTTATAGACTTTAATTAGCTATCCTTAACAAAGGTAATCAATAGTACAGGATATAAAATGGAAAAATAGCACTGGATTATGATTGGACTAATCTAAACTGGAAAAATATTGGTCAACAAAGTAACCATCCAAGTCTTAAGAATCATGAAACACAACCATAACAGAAAATAATACTCCTATTCAACAATTATCCTGGGAAGCTGACTTTGTAATTTTCACTGAGTGCCACAGAACAGGATCTCATGTGTGCCAATCAGTTATAAATTCCAATGTTTCAGAAAAAAGATTCAGGAAATGGTTTTTTTTTTTTGACAAATAGATTCCTTACTAGGCATATTAATAAAGAACTCTGAATAATAATTCATTTAAACTGCAATACAGAACCATATTTCCCACACCCCTCAGAAGCAGTGCAAAGGATTGGGGGAGTCAGGGGTAACGGAGGGAAGTAAATTGCTTGCAAGGAGCCTGGGTGTGAACTTGGAGGGTTGTTGGGTATGGGTAGGAAAAGTATGGAACAGGTTTTTTTTGGCAGGTATGGGGGGGGAGGGATTGTTATAGAGCTTCCCCCATGCAGCCCCTGGTTGACCCCAGCCTTTCCCATTCAGTCAGTCACATCTGCCCCTTCCCCTGTGTCTCTGTGCCTTCACCCAGCCACTCCCCTGTCCCTGCGTAACTCTGCACCCCTCCCCCATCACCATGTGTCTCTGTGCCCTCACTCAGCCACCCCCCCCCGTTCCTATGTAGCTCTGCCCCACCTCCCCCTGTCCCTATGTGTCTCTGCATCTCCCTCCCCTCCGTGGCCCTGTGCCTCCACTCCTATTCAGCCCTGCCCCAGCCTGTCCTCCCCCACTCGCCCTTATGAGCCCCTGCCCGACCCCTCCCAGCACCCCACAGGCTCTGTGTCCGGACCTGGCCCGACTGGCGCAGCTAAGGCAGCTCTCTCCCCCCTTGCTGACAGGGAGCTGCAACTTTGCTCTATCGCCACGGTGCCCTCTGGTGGGTCAAAGGCAGAACTGCAGCAACATTTTGGCAGAAGCTTTTTTCTGCGCAATACATTAGAAGTCTGCAGGGCTCATTAAACATGCACACGCGCAGAGGCACAGAATGTCTAGCAGAAAGCTGTATTAACTTGTAGTGTATTTCCCTTTTACACATCATTTTGTTTCATCAAAATATACAGTGTAGTTGCAGCCATGCTGGTCCCGGTATATTAGAGAGAGACAAAGTGGGTGAGGTAATATCTGTGATTGGACCAACTTCTGTTGGTGAGAAAGAGAAACGTTTGAGCCACATAGAACTTGTCTTTCCCAGATCTGAAGAGCAGCTCTGTGTGGCTTGAAAACCTATCTCTTTCACTAAAAGAAGTTGGTCCAATCAAAGATATTATCTCAACCACCTTGTCTGTCATCAAAATAGTTTATTCAGCCTAGTACCCTATATTTACCCCCTAACTACTGTATTTGTAAAACATCATGTAGTATCTTAATATTTAGCACTTATCTTGCAGGTCATTCAAAGTAGATTAGAACATGAGAACAAGGGAAGTTACTTTTCAGCTACACCAACAGTGTGGTGAACAGGCTTCCTGACTTCCTGTGCTGAGTTGCAATACATAGTCTTGTGAAAAGCTAAAGAAACTGTCACTGGACTTCGAGTGTCTGCTCTCTCAGGCCTTTGTCTTTTCTCTTCTGAAAAGTCTTGACACCTGGAAAAAGCTTAATTAATTTATAAGATATGAATACATCATCCTATTTCTTCCCAAATACAGAACAGAAATATTTATTGAAGATTTTTGCCTTTTTTGTATCATAAATGATAATTTTGCTGTCCTTATCTAGTATTGGACCCAGACAAAAGTTAGGATTTAATTTGTTCCTGATAATTTTTAAAAAATTCCTTCTTTATTATCCATAACCCTATTTGCCATAGTTTTTTTTTATTGACACCTTTAATTTCCCTTATCAACTGTCTACATTTCCTAGCTGTCAATTTGTATTCATTGCTATCAGCTACTCTATTTTTCATTAGTTACATATACTTATATGATCTTCCCTTGATTAAAAGGAGAAAGGAAAATCTCTCTGTGTGCGTGTGTGTGTATTGCTATTTTCATTTCACCTCTTAATCAAGGGAACATCAAATGAGTTACCCCAAAGAGTCACAGAATTCAAGACTAGACCATTGTGATAATCTAGTCTGACCTCCGGTATAACACAGGCCATAGAACGTCCCCAAAATAATTCCTAGAACAGATCTTTTAGAAAAACATCCAATCCTGATTTTTAAAATTGTCAGTGATGGAGAATCCACAACAACCCTTGGTAAATTGTTCCAATGGTTAACTACCCTCACTGGTAAAAGTGTATGCTTTATTTCCAGTCTGAATTAGTCTAGCTTCAATTTCCAGCCATTGGATCTTTGGATCACATTGTACCTTTCTCTGCTACACGGAAGAGACCATTATTAAACATTTATTCCCCATGTAGATACTTATAGACTGTAATTAATTCATCCCTCATTTTTCTGTTTGTTAAGCTAAATAGATGAGCTCTTTGAGTCTGTCATTAGAAGGCATTTTTAATACCTTAATCATTCTTTATGGCTCTTCTCTGAAACTTCTCAATATCCTTCTTGAACTGTGGGCAACAGAACTGGACATAATATTTCAGCAGCGGCCATACCAGTGCCAATATGAAGGTAAAATAACCTCTCCTACTAGAGATTCCCTATTTCTGCATCCCAAGATTGCATTAGCTTTTTTGGCCACAGCATTACATTGGGAACTCATGTTCAGCTGATTATCTACACTTACCTCCAAATGTTTTTTTCAGAATCACTGCTTCCCAGGATAGAGTCCCCTATCCTGAAAGACCAGCCTATATTCTTTGTTTCTAATTATTAACACTTAATGCTCTGTGTTTATGAACATTAGAACAGCCATTCTGGGTCAGACCAAAGGTCCATCTAGCCCAGTATCCTGTATTCCTCTTCCAACCGTGGTCAATGCCAGGTGCCCCAGAGGGAATGAACAGAAGAGGTAAAGATTGATCCCCTGTCACTCATTCCCAGCTTCTGGCAAACAGAGGCTAGGGACACCATCCCTCCCCATCCTGGCTAATTGCCATTGATAGACCTTACCTTCATGAACTTATCTAGTTCTTTTTTGAACCCTGGTATAGTCTTGGCCTCTGGCAAGGAGTTCCACAGGTTGACTGTGCATTGTGTGAAAAAATACTTCCTTTTGTTTGTTTTAAACCTGCCGCCTATTAATTTCATTTGGTGACCCCTAGTTCTTGTGTTATAAGAATGAGTAAATAAGACTTCCTTCTTTACTTTCTCCACACCTGCCATGATTTTATATATCCCTATCATATCCCCCCTTAGTCGTCTCTTTTCCAAACTGAAAAGTCCCACTCTTATTAATCTCTCCTCATACGGAAGCCATTCCATACCCCTAATCATTTTTGTTGCACTTTTTTGAGCCTTTTCCAATTCCAATATATCTTTTTTGAGATGGGGCGTCCACGTCTGCACACAGAATCCAAGATGCGGGCATGGCATGGATTTATATAGAGGCAATATGACATTTCTGTCTTATTATCTATCCCTTTCTTAATGATTCCGAACATTCTGTTTGCTTTTTTGACTGCCGCTGTACATTGAGTGGATGTTTTCAGAGAACTATCCACAATGACTCCAAGATCTCTTTTATGAGTGGTAACAGCTAATTTAGACCCCATCATTTGATATGTATAGTTGGGATTACGTTTTACAATGTGCAACAATTGTACAACAATGAATTTCATCTGCCATTTTGTTGCCCAGTCACCCAGTTTTGTACAAAAATCTTGCTCAGGTTACAATTTAGTTGCAGGATAAAGTAGTGTCTTCACCTACTTAGATGATTTCTTTTTTTCCCATAAACATGGGTGGAACATCTGGAAGAAGTGGAAAGGATTCTAAAGCTTTTCAAGGAGTCAGGGTTTAAACTTGCAGGAAACAAATGAAAGCTTGTGGTGAGTTGCCTCACCTTCCTGGGACATGTGGCCAGTGATGATGGGTTGACTTTGATTGAAACAGAAACTGAACATTACAAAAGACTGAAAGATTCCCTACAAACCTGAAAGAGGTACAGCAGTTTGTAGGCCTTTCAGGATTCTATGGTAGATTTGTACAAAATTTTGCTGAGTTGGCAGCATCTTTATACCGGCTAACTAAGAGCAACTTTGTCTGGATGAAGGAATACAAAAAAGCATTTGAATCACTGATGGATGGACTTTAAACCGTGTTGTGCTTGCATTTACAGATCCATCTAGTCCATTTGTGGCAACCTGTGGTGCCTCAAAACTGTTGTCAGATTTTCATTTGAACAAATTGATGATCTTGGTAGATGCAGACCAGTGGCTTTTGGAGGTTGCAAATTAAATGCAGGAAACCAAATATTCAGCTACAGAACTGGAGTGTCTGCCTATTGTGGAAGCCCTCAATGTCAGGCAAGTGGAAACTGGGTGGTCTAGCTTCCTTGTTAGAGTGAGTATTAGGCCTAGTGGTCGAAGTTGACATCAGGAACCAAAGGTCGGAAATCAGGGTCTACGATCAGATCTGGAGGCAGTAGTTAGAAGCCAGAGCTGATAATCAATCTGGAGGCAGGAACCAGAGACCAGAGCTGAGGGTCAGAGCTAGAATCACCTGGAGCAAGCAGAATAACAGGCAAGAAGGGGTCCCAGGTAGGGGCAGAACAGAGGCAAGGCAAGGGATAGCAGGAATAAGGCAACACAGAAGTAGTCACAGTGGTGGGCATGAGCACTGAACAACCAGTGAGCTGCTGCTGGTCTACTAGTCCTTCCAGCCAATCAGGTGGTGTAGCCAATCAGGCAGCCTGCTGCAAGCCAGCTGTGCTCATTAGTTTTCCAGGAGTCTAGCTCTGCTATAGGCCCTGATTCTGGACATTTCCCCTTGAAGGGCCAAAATCCATTTGCTGTGGATGTAAGATCTTAACTGCAGTTTCTGCTAAGAACTTTTCATATAGGTCCGGAGTCCACAGCTTGGCCTGGGTTATGGGGGCTGGCTAACAGAGAACAATATGTGGCTAAGAGAAAGCTGGGGTAAACAGATAACTTTGTGTGTTTCAAGTCAGTGAGCTTAGTCAGCATAACCTCGAATGTTATTGGGCATCCTTATAGAGAGTTATAGACGCATGAAGTGCTGAGAAACGCCTTATGGTTACTCCCTAATGCAGGGAGGAGATAGTGATACAATACCCCTCAGATCACAGAGAGAGTTCAGGGAGAGGCCTAATATGATTAACATGAGTTATGATACCCTCCCCTCACAGATGTATGCTAATCCTAGCCCACAGAAATGCAAGGGTAAACTTACAAACAATTGTTATTGTTAAGAACTAATTACTGCTCTTTTGCTTTAAATCTCCAGGAGTGTACCTGTTGGTCAACCGGGAGAGCTGCTACCTCATTCCCCGGGACCCCAAAATTAGGATTTAAACTATATACTTTAATAGACATAGTTTGGGGGTAATTACCTGTGTGTCAGCAATATGTTAATTTGGACCATGGGCGGAGCCATTATGTAATCATTGTCTTATTGTGCTTATCTTGTCTTGCTGCTAGAACCTCTCCAGGGGCTTGGGAAAACCAATCCCCATTGCTCCTCTCCATCCAATGAGCACTCTATATAATCTATTGTAATAAATTGTTCTGCAGTGTCTCTGAACCTAATAAGCAAAGTGACACTCTGCCAGTGCTGTGCATAATAAACTCCTGTGCTTGACTCTACATGGTGTGGATTACTGTTCCTTCACCCCTCCTCCAAGGATGCTGTTCAGCAGTCTCAGGGCCTGATTTCTCTGGGTAAGCTGTGCAAGAGATCTAGGTTATGGACATGTTCTGGAGATTCCCATGAACAATCATCTGGGCCATTCCCGTCCCAGTCATTGGATATTGTAGTTTTCCCCAGAACCTGTGAGAAACTAGAATCTGCCAAACCATATATTCTTCATGGCACTGAAGGGTTATAGGCAGGGGAGGTGGAATAGTGTGAAGTCGGAGGGAATTCTTGACTAATGGTTTTAGAAGAGAGACGGTTTTAGAAGAGCATCTTTGCAAGCAAGCTGGCTAACCCAGTGAGGAGGGCTTTAAACTAGGCTCACTGGGGGAAAGACACCAAAGCCCTGAGGTAAGTGGGGAAGTGGGATACTGTAAGGAAGCACAAGCAGGAGAGCGCAAGAGGGGAGGACTCCTACTTCATACTGAGAAAGGTGGATGATCAGTAAGTTATCTTAAGTGCCTATACACAAATGCAAGAAGCCTGAGAAACAAGCAGGGAGAACTGGAAGTCCTGGCACAGTCAAGAAATTATGATGTGATTGGAATAACAGAGACTTGGTGGGATAACTCACATGACTGGAGTACTGTCATGGATGGATATTAACTGTTCAGGAAGGACAAGCAGGGCAGAAAAGGTAGGGGAGTTGCATTGTATGTAAGAGAGCAGAGCTCCAGTATGAAACTGCAGAAAAACCTGAGAGTCTCTGGATTAAGTTTAGAAGTGTGAGCAACAAGGTGATATCATGGTGGGAGTCTGCTATAGACCACCGGACCAGGGGGATGAGGTGGACGAGGCTTTCTTTAGGCAATGAAAAGAAGTTACTAGATCACAGGCCCTGGTTCTCATGGGGGACTTCAATCACCCTGTTATCTGCTGGGAGAGCCATACAGCAGTGCACAGACAATCCAGGATGTTTTTGAAAAGTGTAAGGGACAATTTCCTCCTTCAACTAGGAGCAGAGCTCTTCTTGACCTGCTGCTCACAAACAGGGAAGAATTAGTAGGGGAAGCAAAAGTGGGTGGGAACCTGAGAGGCCGTGACCATGAGATGGTTGAGTTCACGATCCTGACACAATGAAGAAAGGAGAGCAGCAGAATACGGACCCTGGACTTCAGAAAGGCAGACTTTGACTCCCTCAGGGAACTGATGGGCAGGATCCCCTGGGAGAGTAACATGAGGGGGAAAGGAGTCCAGGAGAGCTGGCTGTATTTTAAAGAATCCTTATTGAGCCCTTGCAGGGACAAACCATCCTGACGTGTAGAAAGAATAGTAAACATGGCAGGCGACCAGTTTGGTTTAACAGTGAAATCCTTGCTGATCTTAAACACAGAAACAAAGCTTACAAGAAGTGGAAGACTGGACAAATGACCAGGGAGGAGTACAAAAATATTGCTCAGGCATGCAGGAGTGAAATCAGGAAGGCCAAATCACACTTGGAGTTGCAGCTAGCAAGGGATGTTAAGAGGAACTAGAAGGGTTTCTTCAGATGTTAGCAACAAGAAGAAAGTCAAGGAAAGTGTGGGCCCCTTACTGAATGAGGGAGGCAACCTAGTGACAGAGGATGTGGAAAAAGCTAATGTACTCAATGCTTTTTTTGCCTCTGTCTTCACGAACAAGTCGGCTCCCAGACTACTGCACTGGGCAGCACAGTATGGGGAGGTGGTGACCAGCCCTCTGCGGTGAAAGAAGTGGTTCGGGACTATTTAGAAAAGCTGGATGAGCACAAGTCCATGGGGCTGTATGCACTGCATCCGAGGGTGCTAAAGGAGTTGGCGGATGTGATTGCAGAGCCATTGGTCATTATCTTTGAAAACTCATGGCAATCGGGGGAGGTCTCGGACCACTGGAAAAAGGCTAATGTAGTGCCCATCTTGAAAAAAGGGAAGAAGGAGGATCCGGGGAACTACAGGCTAGTCAGCCTCACCTCAGTCCCTGGAAAAATCATGGAGCAGGTCCTCAAGGAATCAATTGTGAAGCACTTAGAGGAGAGGAAAGTGATCGGGAACAGTCAGCATGGATTCACAAAGGGCAAGTCATGCCTGACTAACCTAATTGCCTTCTATGACGAGATAATTGGCTCTGTGGATGAGGGGAAAGCAGTGGATGTGTTATTCCTTAACTTTAGCAAAGCTTTTGATACTGTCTCCCACAGTATTCTTGCCAACAAGTTAAAGAAGTATGAGCTGGATGAATGGACTATAAGGTGGATAGAAAGCTGGCTAGATTGTCAGGCTCAACGGGTAGCGATCAATGGCTCTATGTCTAGTTGGCAGCCGGTATCAAGTGGAGTGCCCGAAGGGTTGGTCCTGGGGCCGGTTTTGTTCAATATCTTCATTAATGATCTGGAGGATGGCATGAATTGCACTCTCAGCAAGTTTGCAGATGACACTAAACTGGGAGAAGTGGTAGATACACTTGAGGGTAGGGATAGGATACAGAGGGATTTAGACAAATTAGAGGATTGGGCCAAAATAAATCTGATGAAGTTCAACAAGGACAGGTGCAGAGTCCTGCACTTAGGATGGAAGAATCCCATGCACTGTGTGACAATGCTCTGTCATTGCCTCCGTGGGTCCCGCATTTCCTGGCGGATTTCGCTAGCCTCAGAGGCTCACTGTGACCCTCCACGTAACACTTCTCTCTCTAGAGACAAGGGTCACAGTCTACTGAGCCATTTTCATCATAAACCAGTGAGGAAGGTGAGGAGAAGTTATCCTTCCTATCCACAGTCTCTGTTGTCTCCCAGTCTCAGTGATTAATCAGGGGGCAAAGGGGTGGGGGGGGAGCCCGGGCCCACCCTCTACTCCGGGCTCAAGCCCAGGGACCCTGATAGTATCAGCCATGGTAGCTGACCTTTTAGAAACATGACATGTACAATTCCCTGGGCTACTTCCCCCACAGCAGCCCTCACTTCCTCAGGCTCCACTTCACCCTTACCTCAGGGCCTCCTTCCTTGTGCCTGATATGGTGTGTACTACTCAGTCTCTCCAACAGTGCAACTTCCTCCCACAGCTCCAGACAGGCACACCCACCGACTAACTGGGAGGCTTTTAACTAGTTTCAGCCAGCCCCTGATTGGCTTCAGGTGTCCCAATCAACCTAGCATTCTCCCTGCCTTCTGAAAAGTTCTTAATTGGCCCGAGGTGTCTTAATTGACCTAGAGCAGCTGCCATTTCACTTATCCTGGTACCAGGGATTTGTTTGGCCTGCAGCTAATATATCTATCTCCCACTACTTTTCTATAGCCATCTGGCCTTGCCCCGTCACATATCCCCCCCCGCCCCCCCTCCCCGGTCAACACCATAAAGTTGGGCAACTTGGGACACCAGGCACTATGCTCGTGACAGACCATCAGCGTTGCCATGGTGGCATCAAGCCCTGTGCCGTATGCGGAACTGGAATGGTTGGAGGGATAAGAACCACCTGGTGACTCTCGCATTCTTTTCGTTACTCCACTGCATCCATTGGAGGGGTGCATGGTCCGTCACAAGATTAAATCGCCGGCCTAAGAGGTAATAACGCAGTATCTCCATAGCCCATTTGACAGCAAGGCATTCTCTCTCGACTACTGCGTATTTCTGTTCTCTTGGGAGAAGCTTCCTGCTTAGGTAGAGGATTGGGTGTGCCTCTTCTCCCACCATTTGCGACAGAACTGTCCCCCACCCCACCTCGGAAGCATCTGTTTGTAAAATAAATTCCCTGTTAAAGTCCGGGGCTATGAGTACGGGGTCATTACAGAGGACCGTCTGAAGGTCTGTAAATGCCCCCTCTGCTGCGTCGGTCCACTTTACCATGTCTGGACCTTGGGCCTTCACCAGGTCCGTTAGGGGACTTGCCCTAGTGGCGAAGTGGGGAATAAAACGTCGGTAGTAGCCTACCACACCTAGGAACTCACAGACCTGCTTCTTTCAGGTCGGCCGGGGCCAGTTTTGAATTGCCTCTAGCTTATTCATTTGGGGCTTCACTATACCCCTTCCCACAATATATCCCAGGTACCTAGCCTCTGCTAGCCCTATGGTGCATTTAGCGGGATTAGCAGTGAGGCCAGCCCGCCTTAAGGTGGGCAGTACTGCCTCAACTTTCTCCAGGTGGGTTCCCCAGTCTGGCGTATGGATGATGACATCATCTAGGTATGCAGCTGCATAACTAGTATGAGGGCGCAGCAGCTTATCCGTGAGGCGCTGGAATGTGGTTGGGGCCCCATGTAACCCAAAAGGGAGGACGGTGTACTGGAATAGCCCGTCCGGGGTGGAGAATGCTGTCTTTTCTTTAGCTTCTTTGGTCAGAGGAATCTGCCAGTACCCTTTTGTCAGATCCAGTGTAGTCAAGTATCGGGCACTACCCAGTCGGTCAACCAGTTCGTCAATGCGTGGCGTGTGGGGTATGCATCAAACTGGGATATTTCATTCAATCGGCGAAAGTCATTACAGAATCTCTTGGTACCGTCAGGTTTAGGCACTAGAACAATCGGACTGGACCACTGACTGTAAGATTCTTCAATAACCCCTAATTCTAACATTTTCTTTACTTCGGCCTTGATTTCTTCTCTTTTGGCTTCTGGGATTCGGTAGGGTCTCAATGTTACCTTGGCTCCAGGGATCGTGTGGATATGGTGATAGGTCTCAGTCATCCGCCCTGGTTTTGTAGAGAACACATCTCGGTTGCGATTAATCATGTCGGCTGCCTCGATCTTTTGGATCGGCGTCAAGTCGGATGATATCCTCACTTGCTCGTGTAAGTTATCCTCCTGGGGAAGGGTCTCCTGCATGACTAAGCATGCCTCTCGATCGTACCAAGGATTTAGAAGATTGATGTAGTAAATTTGCTCCGATTTCCAGCGGCATGGCTGCCGCACCTTATAGTTCACCTCTCCCACGGCTTCGATTACTTTGTAGGGTCCCTGCCACTAGGCCAACAGTTGACTTTCTGCTGTGGGCACCAGTACCATCACCCGATCCCCTGGTTGGAACCGTCAAAGCTTCACTTGGTGGTTATAATGGGTTTGTTGGGTCTCCTGTGCTCTCTCCAAGTGTTCCCGTACAATGGGCATAACTCGGTCTATCTGATCTCTCATCTACAGTACATGCTCAACTATGTTTCTTCTGGGATTTGGCTCCTCTTCCCAGGCTTCTCTGGCTACATCCAATATGCCCCGAGGGTGGCGCCCATATAGTAGTTCGAATGGAGAGAAACCCGTGGAGGCTTGCGGAACCTCCCGGATGGCGAACATGAGGTAAGGCAATAGGGTATCCCAATCTTTCCCATCCCGGCTCACCACTTTCCTGATCATGGCCTTGAGGGTCCTATTGAACCTTTCCACAAGGCCATATGTCTGCGGGTGGTATACAAAGGTCCATAGGGCTTGTACATGGAGCAATGAACAGAGATCTTTCATCAACTTGGTCACGAAAGGTGTCCCTTGATCAGTCAATATCTCCTTGGGTAGCCCAACCCGGGCAAAGATCTGTACTAGTTCCTTAGCTATTGTCTTGGAAGCTATGTTGCGGAGGGGAACAGCTTCCGGGTACTGGTTGCATAGTCCAGTACAACAAGCACATGTTGGTGGCCCCAAGCTGTCTTCTTTAGGGGCCATACCAGATCCATGGCTATCCATTCGAAAGGAACCTCTATTATTGAAAGAGGTATCAAAGGAGCCCGCAAGTGTGGGCGAGGGTTATGTAACTGACACTCCGGACAAGAGGTGCAGTATCGCCGGACATCTTCATGTACTCCTGGCCAGAAGAACCTCTGCAGGATCCATGCCTGGGTTTTCTCTGTCCCTAGGTGTCCTCCAAACAGGTGACTGTGGGCGAGACTCAATATGGCTTTTTGATGTTTTCGTGGCACCAGAAGTTGTTGTATCTCTTGCTCCTGCACTTGTACCGCGTGGTACAGGAGATCTTTCTTCACTATAAAGTAAGGTCCGGGACCCTGGACCTTCCCATCCACGGATATCCCATCGATCTCGGCCACCTCTTTCCTGGCGTTATCATATCTGGGGTCCTCCGCCTGGTCCAGCCCAAAAGTCTCTCTTCCAGGACTAACCTGTCCAAGCTCCCAGGGGCCGGCTTCTGCTTCTTCCAACAGCTCGCCGCCATCATGGTTGGGGGCAGCCTCTGGCTCACCTTCTGTGGTGGAAGTTTCTCTGTTGGCCGCTCGCGTCCATCTGCCTACTAGGGAGGTCTTCTGGCCCTGGGTCAGGATCCGGGTTCCCAAGGCCTTCGCGGCCCTGCTCGCTTTTTTTGTCTACAGCAGGAAACCAAACAATTATTGATGAGCCAGGCGACCCAAGAGTGTGCCCTCTTGAGAGAGGTGGTGGACCAGCTGAAGATCCTCACCACCCAGGCCCGGGGGTCCGATGGGACGCCAACCCTTAGGGCCACTGGTTATCTGCCAAAGATGACATCAGGAGATGACGTAGAGGCATATCTCCTCTCATTCGAAAGGACTGCTCAGCTTGAGGCGTGGCCCCAGGAGCAGTGGGCCATCATTCTCGCCCCTTTCTTGTGTGGAGAGGCCCAGAAGGCCTACTTTGACTTGCCTGCCACAGATGCCACTGACTATACCCGTCTGAAGGCAGAGATCCTCGCACGATCGGGGTATCAGTAGCGGTAAGGGCCCAGAGGTTCCATGAGGGGAAATACCAGGAGAACAAACCCCCGAGGTCCCAGCTATTCGACCTCATACACCTCATGCGGAAGTGGTTACAGCCCGAGGTGTGCAGGCCGGAGGAGATTTTGGAGACCCTGGTCATAGACCATTACATGTGGGGACTGCCGCCAGATCTCCGCAAATGGGTAGGCCAGAACGATCCATCCACGTATGACGAGATGATCACGCTGGTAGAAAGATGGATGATAGCCAGGGAACTGACCCAACTACCCAAGGAAGGCCCCTTTTGAAGCAAGCACCTTACCCCAACCCTGGAAGGTTGGGCAGCCAACCCCCCCAGGGAGTCCTAGGTGGAAGAAGGGGGGGGGGGGCGAAAACCAGCGGGGACCCCAGAAGGAAGGGATTTGCCTGAGTGGGGGGAACCCTGGGACTAAACCCCCTAACCCCCAGGATAGGTGAGTGATTAGAAGCAATTATAGATGTTATGCATGTGGGGAGTGGGGACACATAGCAGCACAGTGTCCCAGCACCGAGGAGCCTATGCAATGTAACTGGGGGATTGGGAGTTCCCATGCTCCCTTATCCACCTTGCAGGGGTCGCATTAGCCCCGCATAATTACACCAGGACAGTGAGGATAAATGGAGCAGAGACTACAGCGCTTGAAAGATGAAAGATTTGTTGGGAAAATGGGTGAAGGGTAAAGAGGTGGCAAGTTTTGAAGGAATGCTTGATCTTGTTGCTCAAGAGCATTTCTAGATCATATGTAAGGCTGATGTAAAGCAGTGTCTATGGGACACAAATGTAAAGTCTGTGGATGAGATGGTTCTATTAGCTGATGCCTTCAAACAGACTCTAGCATCTATTGAGGGCAGGCCACAGAAGAGGGGTTTAAAACTGGTGGGAAGGGAGGATCCCATTTTGCCCCTGGGAAGGGAGAAGGGGGTTGGGAGCCTAAATATCCTCTTACACAAAAAACATTCCTCTAACCCTCATCCCGAATCTCCTGTAAAAGCAGAAGAGCCCAAAAGGTGCTATCAGGGTAAATTCCACTGATCACCTGAGGAATAAATGCCCTGTGCTAGGAGGAAGCAGGTAACCAATAGCTCATGTTAGTTCTGCTGTCCTCAACACAGAAACCCCCCAAGCAATTGAAACCTATCATATTGGTTCTGTGAGGTTAGCCTCTGCAGAACCAGATATGGAGCATGTTAAGGCTCTCCAAATTAATGGCAGGGAGTACTTGGGGCAGTATACTTGTTCAGGGGCTTAATCTCCAGATCACAACCTGAGGGGTATACCTGGGACTATATTTTTAAATGCCTCAAGCATTATCTCTGGATCTGCGTGTTTGATTGCACCGGCATTGTTTCATAGCTTCCCATCTGTGCATAAATCAAGGTCACTGCACAAATGTCCCCACTGATTGCCAGGGGCAGGGACTAACTTTGCATTTATTTACTTTGTTTAAGGTTTCTAAAATGCACCAGTTGCCTGGTCTTGGGGGCACACACAGGAATTAGGAAAATAGAAATTGTTTATTAACAAATAATAATGCACTGAGACTCTTGTCGCAGCAGACAGACCTTCACAGGCACCACTAGCAGCATCTCAGGTAAACGGGTGAGTAAACAGGGGGCCTAATTCTGTCCTGTGGGTCAGCAAATCAGGATTTAATCCCACCAGTGTGAGGAATGAGCACTGGAGCCTTGGTCTGCTCCCTGGGCGCACCCTGCCCCCAGACATCCAAATCCAGGAAAAGTGAGTGGAAGGATCTCAGATGTCATGAAGGGAGAGAGGTGGGTCCAAACTACAGGGGGGATTATAGAGCAACACCTTGAATTGCACCATGCAATGAATGAGAAGCCAATTCAGACATCAGAGAACTGGAGTGCTATGGTCCCATGACCTACAGCTCTAGTGAGAGAGAAGATAAACGTGGTTCTGCAGTGTGCCCATGCACAGCACAAGAAGGTAATGCAGTGAGAAGATTACAGAGCCATGGAGAACTGTGCTGAGTCCACTTCACAGACTAATCATTCCAGTGATGTAGCTAAACTCAAATGGATAAAGGCACTTCTTGTCACAGATGCTACCTGGGGATTTAGGAGTAGACTTGGGGACTGTAGAAGAGTGTCTCACTGGCTGGTGTGCCCCCACATGGCTGAGCATGAGGTAGCAGGCTCTTCTTCTCTGGCTTCCCCTTCTCCTGGCTCGTGGCCTGCTTTTTCTCATGACTCTGACCAAGTCACGTTCAGTCCCACCCCTTCCAGGGTAGCAGTGAGTCCCACAAAAATGGTCCATTGATTTCATGCCAGGTCTTTGGCCCCTGACTCTGGGCCCAGGGTTCCTTACACCCCTTGTCTCCAGGATTTCACTAGTAATTACCCTTTGTAATAGGGGTTTCATGCCACCTTACTTGGTGGCCACTAGGGATCCCTGGCCCTTCCTCTACTCTTGGTTCCAGTCAAGGGACTCTGTAGCAAACAGCAGAGGTCTGTTTCCTCAGACTCCTTACTGCCTCCCTGGACTGCTTCTGACCTTGGCCTGTCTCTCAGACCTTTTCTACAGCTTCTGTGACAGGGGCCCTGTCTGGACTCTGCAGCAGTCTTCTTTCCATCTCTATAGCAACAATGCCTCCCAGGGTGCCTTCCTTGTGGTCTCCCAATGTCTCTCCTGGCCTTTTACCAGGGTTCCCTTCTCAGAAGAGGATCGGATCATATCGTCTGGTCTGGTCTGGTCTGGTATGCTTCCTGCTTTCCTACAGCCCTGAAGCCCTTTCTTTATATTAACCACCCAGCTCCTCCCCAGCTGGGACTCATCCTTAATTGGGCCTCACCCACCCCACAGGTGCAATCAGGCACTAATTTCTCTCTGGCTTCAGTTAGTTCTTTCATTACCAGTGTGGGGTACACCCCACATCACAGGGATGTAGTAGTCACACATGTTGCAAACCTCACTGGCAGATTGGGGAGAACTCCTTCAATAAGGGAGATAACAGCATCACCCCCTTCCTTCAAATACTTCCCTCATCTACCAGTATCTTCAGCCAGCTTGTTCTCACTATGGCCACCTAACGGCTAGAGCAGGGTGACTGCACCATTCATGTGAGATGGAAAAGACACATCCTGATAGTGCCACTGCCCAAAACATCTCTTGCATCTCAAGAGAATGCAGGCAGAAGTCCAGCAACAGAGTGGGGGCTACTTAGTTGATTGTACCTAATGCAGCATGTATCTACCCTATGGCTCAGGTGGTGTATGTGTGCATTCGGTGCAAGGAGTTCCTGGCCCTCAGAGACCATGTATGGGCTTTAGAGACCAGAGTGGCGGAACTGGAGGAGCTGAGGGAGACAGAGAGGTACATCGATGAGACTTTCCGGGACACAGTAGAACTGTCCCACCCCCAGTCTGACAGCCTCTGTGCTGTTGAGGAGGATGAAAGTCCCAGGGAAGGAGAGCATCTAACTGGAGCAGAGGGAAACAATCTCATAGTTGAGACCCTCCTTCCAGATGATGTTGTGGTATCCTCTCACACTGAGGATACCTCTCCGGGGGAGGGAACTCCAGCTATTAGAAAGAGACAGGTATTAGTAATGGATGATTCGATCATTAGAAACATAGATAGCTGGTGTGATGGGTTGGATCACAGAAACCCCCTTGAAGCTGCCAACTGATGTGCCAAGACTACTTCTGCCCCTGCTTTCCTGCCATGGCAGCTTGGGACTTCAGTGCCCTGCCTGGTTTGAGCCAGACCCACTAGCCTGCTGCAAACCCAGACCCAGGTCTGAACCATGTCCCCTAACAGCTGTAGGCTTAATTGAAAGCAGCTTAAGAAGTGTTCCTGTCTTTAGCACTCAGATGCTGAACTCCCAATGGGGTCCAAACTCCAAATAAATCTGTTTTACTCTGTATAAAGCTTATACAGGGTAAACTCATAAATTGTTCACCCTCTATAACAGTGATAGAGAGATATGCACAGTGCCCCCCCCCCAGGTATTAATACATACTCTAGGTTAATTAATAAGTAAAAGTGATTTTATTAAATACAGAAAGTAGGATTTAAGTGGTTATAAGTAGTAACAGACAGAACAAAGTGAATTGCCAAGCAAAATAAAATAAAACATGCAAGCCTATGCCTAACATAGTAAGAAAACTGAATACAGATAAAACTGCACCTTCAGAGGTGTTTCAGTAAGCTTCCTTTTACAGACTAGTCTCCTAGTCCAGCAATCACTCACACCCCCTGTAGTTACTGTCCTTTGTTCCAGTTTCTCTCAGGTAACCTTGGGGGTGGAGAGGCTATCTCTTGAGCCAGCTGAAGACAAAATGGAGGGGTCTCCCACGGGCTTAAATAGACTTTCTCTTGTGGGTGGAGACCCCCTCCTCTCTCCTATGCAAAGTCCAGCTCCATGATGGAGTTTTGGAGTCATATGGGCCAGTCACATGTCCATGCATGACTCAGTTTTTACAGGCAGCAGCCATTGCCTACATGCTATCTTGAATGTCTCCAGGAAGACTTCTTATGTGGATTGGAGCCTTCCAAGATCCATTGTTCATTAATTGTTTCTTGATTGGGCACTTAATTTGCACATTCCTTTCTCAAGAAGCTGACCAAATGCTTTACTAAGGCTACTTAAAAGTCAAGCAAGTACACAGCCAACAGTCAATACTTCAAGTACAAAAATGATACATGCATACAAATAGGATGAATAGATTCAGTAGATCATAACCTTTACAGAGATATGTTATATGGCATATGTAGCATAAACACATATTTCAGTTATGTCATATATACATTCATAAGCATATTTCCATAACACCTTAGGGGGTGCACTATCACAGTTGGGTTTGCAATGACCAGGAGAACTGCATGGTGACTTGTCTGCCTGGTGAATCTTGCCCATATGTTCAGGGTTCAGCTGATCGCCATATTTGGGGTCGGGAAGGAATTTTCCTCCAGGGCAGATTGGAAGAGGCCCTGGAGGTTTTTTGCCTTCCTCTGTAGCATGGGGCACAGGTCACTTGCTGGAGGATTCTCTGCTCCTTGAAGTCTTTAAACCACGATTTGAGGACTTCAATAGCTCAGACATAGGTGAGGTTTATTGCAGAAGTGGGTGGGTGAGATTCTGTGGCCTGCGTTGTGCAGGAGGTCAGACTAGATGATCATAATGGCCCCTTCTGACCTTAGTATCTATGAATCTATGGTACAAAGGTTGCGGATCTCTCAAGGAATCTAGATGTGTAGTGCTGGGGAGGAGTCGGCGGTCGTGGTACATGTCATACCAATGACATAGGGAAGGATAGGCGAGAGGTCCTGGAGGCCAAATAGGTAAGAGATTGAAGTCCAGGACCTCCATGGTAGCATTCTCTGAGATGCTCCCAGATCCACGCACATGGCCAGTTAGACAGGCAGAACTGCAGACTCTCAATGCATGGATGAGATGATGGTGCAGGGAGGAGGGGTTTAGATTCATTAGGAACTAGGGAAATTTTTGGGAAAGGGGGAGCCTATACAGGAAGGATGGGCTCCACCTAAACCAAAATGGAACCAGATTGTTGGCACTTAACATTAAAAAGGTCATAAAGCAGTTTTTAAATTAAGGGCTGGGGGAAAGTCGACAGGTACGGAGGAGCACATGGTTTGGCCATCCCTTGGGGAGGATCTATTAATAGAAACTCTCTATGTCCAAGTGAGGATGAGAGGATGGAAAATGATAAAATACAGGCAGGGTCTGATCAGAAACAATCAAATAAAAAAGAGTCCCATTCAATCACATCATGTAATGGCAGACAGCTAAAAGGAGATAAGTTTTTAAAGTGCTTATATACCAATGCTAGAAGTCTAAATAATAAAATGGTTGAACTAGAGTCCCTCATATTAAATGAGGATATTGATATAATAGGCATCACAGAAACTTGGTGGAATGAGGATAATCAATGGGATACAGTAATACCAGGGTACGAAATATATTGGAAGGACAGAACAGGTGGTGCTGGTGGGGGAGTGGCATTATAGGTGAAAGAAAGCGTAGAATCAAATGAAGTAACAATCATAAATGAATCAAACTGTACCATAGAATCTCTATGGATAGAAATCCCATGCTCTAATAATAAGAATATAGCGGTAAGGATATATTACCAAGCACCTGACCAGGATGGTGATAGTTACTGTGAAATGCTCAGGGAGATTAGAGAGGCTATTAAAATAAAAAACTCAATAATAATAATGTGGGATTTCAATTATCCCATATTGACTGGGTACATGTCACCTCAGGATGGGATGCAGAGATAAAGTTTCTTGACACTTTAAATGACTGCTTCTTGGAGCAGCTGGTCCTAGAACCTACCAGAGGAGAGGCAATTCTTGATCTAGTCCTAAGTGCAGCACAGGATCTGGTCCAAGAGTTAAATATAGCTGGACCGCTTTGTAATAGTGACCATAATAGAATTAAATGTAATATCCCTGTGGCAGGAAAAACACCACAGTGGCCCAACACTGTAGCATTTAATTTCAGAAAGGGGAACTACAGAAAAATGAGGAGGTTAGTTAAACAGAAATTAAAAGGCACAGCGCCAAAAGTGAAATCTCTGCAAGCTGCATGGAAATTTTTTAAAGACACCATAATAGAGGCTCAACTTAAATGTATACCCCAAATTAAAAAAACATAGTAAGGGAACCAAAAAAGAACCACCGTGACTAAACAACAAAGTAAAAGAAGCAGTGAGAGGCAAAAAGGCATCCTTTAAAAAGTGGAAGTTAAATCCTAGTGAGGAAATTAGAAAGGAGCATAAACACTGGCAAATTAAGTGTAAAAATACAATTAAGAAGGCCAAAAAAGAATATGAAGAACAGTTAGCCAAAGACTCAAAAAGTAACAGCAATTTTTTTTAAGTACATCAGAAGCAGAAAGCCTGCTAAACATCCAGTGGGGCCACTGGACGATTGAGGTGCTAAAGGAACACTCAAGGACGATAAGGCCATTGCGGAGACACTAAATGAATTCTTTGCATCGGTCTTCCTGGCTGAGGATGTGAGGGAGACTCCCAAACCTGAGCCATTCTTTTTAGGTGACAGATCTAAGGAAGTGTCCCAGATTGATTTATCATTACAGGAGGTTTTGGAACAAATTCATAAATTTAAACAGCAATAAATCACCAGGACCAGATGGTATTCACCCAAGAGTTCTGAAGGAACTCAAATGTGAAATTGCAGAACTACTAACTGTAGTCTGTAACCTATCATTTAAATCAGTTTCTGTACCAGATGACTGGAGGATAGCTAATGTGAAGCCAATTTTTTAAAAGGGCTCCAGAGGTGATCCCAGCAATTACAGGCCTGTAAGCCTGACTTCAGTACCTGGCAAACTGGTTGAAACTATAATAAAGAACAATATTGTCAGACATATAGATGAACATAATTTGTTGAGGAAGAGTCAACATGATTTTAGTAAAGGGAAATCATGCCTCACCAATCTACTAGAATTCTTTGAGGGGGTCAACAAGCATGTGAACCAAGGGGATTCAGTGGATGTAGTGTACTTAGATTTTCAGAAAGCTTTTGACAAGGTCCCTCACCAAAGGCTCTTACGCAAAGTAAGCTGCCGTGGGATAAGAGGGAAGGTGCTGTCATGGATTGTTAATTGGTTAAAAGATAGGAAACAAAGGGTAGGTATAAATGGTCAGTTTTCAGAATGGAGAGAGGTAAATAGTGGTGTCCCCCAGGGTCTGTTTTGTTCTGGGACCAGTCCTATTCATAAATGATCTGGAAAAAGGGGTAAACAGTGAGGTGGCAAAATTTGCAGATGATACAAAATTATTAAAGATAGTTAAGACCCAGGCAGACTGCATAGAGCTACAGAAGGATCTCTCAAAACTGGGTGACTGGACAACAAAAATTTAATGTTGATAAATGCGAAGTAATGCACATTGGAAATGCACATTGGAAAGCATAATCCCAATTATACATAAAAAATGATGGGGTCTAAATTAGGTGTTACCACTCAAGTAAGATTTTGGAGCCATTGAGGATAGTTCTCTGGAAACATCCACTCAATGTGCAGCGGCAGTCAAAAAAGCCAATGGAATTCTGGGAATAATTAAGAAAGGGATAGATAATAGGACAGAAAATATCATGTTGCCTCTCTATAAATCCATAGTACGCCCACATCTTGAATATGGTATGCAGATGTGGTCACCGCATCTCAAAAAAGATATATTGGAATTGGAAAAGGTTCAGAAAAGGGCAACAAAAATTATTACGGGTATGGAATGGCTTCCGTATGAGGACAGATTAATAAGACTATGACTTTTCAGCTTGGAAAAGAGACGACTAAGGGGAGATATGATTGAGGTCGATAAAATCATGACTGGTGTAGAGAAAGTAAATAAGGAAGTGTTGTTTACTACTTCTCATAACACAAGGATGAGGGGTCACCAAATGAAATTAATAGGCAGCAGGTTTAAAACAAATAAA
Organism: Eretmochelys imbricata; assembly: GCF_965152235.1. Taxonomy (NCBI): domain Eukaryota; kingdom Metazoa; phylum Chordata; order Testudines; family Cheloniidae; genus Eretmochelys; species Eretmochelys imbricata. Next base: position 212,559,092 of record NC_135572.1, on the reverse strand, counting down.
AGGAAGTATTTCTTCACACAGTGAACCTGTGGGACTCCTTGCCAGAGGATGTTGTGAAGGCCAAGACCATAACAGGATATAAAAAAGAACTAGATAAATTCATGGAGGATAGGTCCATCAATGGCTATTAGCCAGGATGGGCAGGAATGGTGTCCCTAGCCACTGTTTGCCAGAAGCTGGGAATGAGCAACAAGGGATGGATCACTTGATGATTACCTGTTCTGTTCATTCCCTCTGGAGCACCCGGCACTGGCCACTGTCGGAAGACAGGATACTGGACTAGATGGACCTTTGGTCTGACCCAGTAGGGCAATTCTTATGTTCTGACTCTCTGCCACACCAGCCTAACATAGACTCTGGACAGAAGAAGTTACACAACAGAGCCTTGCAGAAGGGCACACCAGAGTTCTTGCAGGGAAGATGAGCAGTTAGCCAATACCAGAGCTGGGAGAAAACCTGGGAGGGAGGGGTTTCTTATGAAAAAAACCCTTTTTCTTTTGTTTACATTCAAATTTTTGCCAGAAAATGTCAATGAAATTGCAAACATTAAAAAAATTCCCCTCACCCTACCTACCATAACTCTCTGGGATCCCTCTGGAAGGAAAGAATGAAGCCATTCAAGGAAGTTCCCTCCACCCTATCATGGCAACAGGGCCACAAAACCTTAGCATCAAGGGTCTCAAAGGCTGATGGCAAATCTCAGAGATTCAGCACAGCTAGGAGAATAACAGGAAATGAAATCAGAGCAGTTTCCATGCTATGCACAGTATTTAACTTCACTGAGACAACCTCAGGAGACCTCAGAGATCTCCCCAAATTCTTCCCCACAACCTTTTCAGTAAAGTTTCCTAGAACATGGAAAGTAAAAGCAGGGCCAGAGTTTGCAAGTATGACAGACTGAAGACATGGGTTCTTGAGTATGGCCCTACCAATGGCTCTTTTGAAACAGGATGGTTTTTTGCTCTTCCATTGGAAGGCATTAATAGTTTCAGTCAGCAGTGAACACAGTGTCCCCTCCATTGCATGAAAGGCATTGGTGTAACATGGAAGTTACAGGCTAGAGCTCCCAAGAACTTGACAGTACTGCAGTCAGCCATTTTGTGTGTTCAGCCACTGATAGCTGAAAACCAAACATCACATAGCTTGGAATAATCTTAGGCCTTTGTGAGACAATGTAAGATAGCTGCATATTTGCAGTTTGTTAATCAGAATGAAAAAATGAATAAAACGTTATAAAAAAAGAATGAGTGAATAGCGAACTTAGTTTTAGGTGCCCCTTACATATTGTTGTTATGGCTAGAAATACTAATAATAAGTAGTTTATTGAAATTAAAGGAACTGGTAACCCAGTAAAGGTTATTATTCTGACCCACTTAAAATCACTATAGGTTATATGTTTTATTAAAATTAGCTTTATAAAAATTCAGTAAAAACCTCAAAGCAGTCCCAAACCACTTTTCTAAAAAAAGAAAAAGTTTTCTAAACTCCCTATCAGCTGAAAAAAGCCCCTAAAAGTCCAGCTAATAATTACTCAAAAACATCTCGAACTGTAACTATATCTAAAATATTATAAACCTATTGCTTATGTCTGTGTGCTTAAATCTAATAGTTTTAAATAAAAGCATGCTTGCTTATATCAGTCATTTATCAAACAGAAATTGCTGTGTTCCCATTAATTTATTCCTAGCACCACCTAAAATAAAACAGTTAAGTTAGCACTGTTTGGGGTTCTAAAAGCCCTGGGTAACACTGTGCTAAATGCAAGTAATACACCATAGCAAGTGAGCTGTTCCAGGGTATATGCTGAAGGACCGGCTGGATTTTTTGTGACACTACAGGATCAAAGTAAAAGCTGGTCAGTAAGAGTCATGTCAGCCATTCTCCTGCAGCACATGACCCCCATAGCTGCCTTTTTGAAATGCCTCAGCAATGATGTGGGCCTCAGTGGGGCGGTACAGTAAGGTGTGTGATGAATGCTAGTTACATCCTAGGCAAGATGGAGGCCCCCGTCACCAGTGCTGGGCTTCTGCAGACCAAAGCCCAGTGTGGGTGCAATGAATGTGTTGTATCAATTAGTTCTTGGTGTCCTCACTGTTCTGTAGGGGAATCATGGGATCGCACAACCACTGCTCATCCCAGCCCCTGGCTCTGTCAACCTATGAAGAGATTAGGAGGAGTTTGTCCACAAAAAAACCTCAGTCATGTTTTCTCTTTCTGCCCTCTCAACTCCCAGCAGGTTCTGTGCCAGTGCTCCAGATGTTCCTGTGGGAACGTGCTTCTAGTTATATGGCTAAGGTACTAACCGTTCTGTGCCTTAGCTCTCCCTGTGCACCGGGGATAATGACACCTGACTCACAGAGATGATGTGATGTGAGGATAAATTGATGAATGATGCTCAGATACTACAATGAGGGGGACCATAAGAGTACCTAGAGAGACAGACCATTCAGTTGACAGATATTGTAAAACTCAGCCAGGATGCTTATTTGTCTCAGTATGTTTCTGCTTCCAGTACAGCCTCTTTCTGTTACACTCAGAATGGACATGACCATATTTTTGAAAAGCTCAGTAGGGCTATGTTAATCTCCTCAGAAGTTCTGCTGCTTGTTTTCACTTTCATTAGTGATACTAGGACAATTGTCTGAATATCTTAGGCTGTGTGTGTGTATGTGTGTGTGTATTTCACAGGAAGTATCAATTTCAGCAAAATTTTGGACAGGAAATTACTTAAATGTATTATTTCAACTTATATATTGTATTATAACACAACACAATATCCCCACACACACACTCCCACGACAACACCCAACATATACACATTCCACCAACGCCCCACCCTATCACACACAAAACCAACATGTGCTCAACACCCTCCACACATATCACACTCAATTCACACCCCTCACACATCACCCAAGCCACACACAACACATAGGCAACATACACTACACCACCATCACACACTTCATCAAACACCCCACACCCAACACTCATCTAGCACCCACACACCCACTGTCAGACACACACACACACAACACATACACACCATCACACACACATGTTACTTTAGCACCCTCCTGGCCAAGATGGAGTTTGCTGCGCAGGCAGCTCTGGCCAAGAAAAAGCATGTGCAGGAACACAGCAGGGAAATTGCCTTCCATCCCAGGGGCATCTGTTCCACACGCCCTGGAGTGAACACACAGGCACACTGGAATGATACAGTGAATAGAGGAAAGGGAAATATTTATTCACAGAAGGATGAATGGAGAAAAACAACAGTGGAGAAAATAGGGGGAGTAGGAAGACAGGGTTACATTCAGCTAGGGTTGCCAACTTTCTAATTGTACAAAACCAAACGCCCTAGCCCTGGCCCTTCCTCGAGGACACGCCCCTGCCACACCCCTTTGCCGAGGCCCTGCCCTCCACTCACTACATTCCCCCTCCCTTGGTGGCTCACCCTCCATCACCCTCACTCACTTTCACTGGGCTGAGGCAGGGGGTTGGGGTGCGGTAGGGGGTGAGGGCTCTAACTGGACATATGGGCTCAGGGGTGGGGCCAGAAATGAGGGGTTTGGGGTTCAGGAGGAGGTTCCAGGATGGGGGTGGGGCAGAGGGGTTCAGGGTGTGGGAGGGGGCTCTGGTCTGGGGAAGGGGGTGAGGGGTCCAGCTGGGGGTGCAGGCTCTTGGGTGTGGCAGTTGATGACAGGTTTGGGATGCAGGAGGGGGCTCCAGGTTTGGGGGGGCTCAGGGCTGGGGCAGGGGGTTGGGGAAGGGGGTTGGGCCATGGGCTTACCTCCGGTGGCTCACGGTCAGTGGTGCAGCGGAGGGGGCTAAGGCAGGCTGCCTGCCTGTCCTGGCACCGTGCTGCACCCGGGCTGGAAGTGGCCAGCAGGTGTGGCACCTAGGCAGAGGTATGCAGGTGGCTCTGCGTGCCGCTGTCTCCCACAGGTACCACCCCCGCCCCTAGCTACCATTGGCCGCGGTTCCCGGCCAATTGGAGTGCGGAGCTGGTGCTCGGGGCAGGAGCAGCGCTCAGAGCCCCGTGGCCCCCCACCTAGGAGCCAAACCTGCTGATGGCCGCTTCCGAGGTACAGCGCAGAGCCAGGATAGGTAGAGACTAGCCTGCCTTAGCTCTGCAGCACCGGCGACCAGACTTTTGACTGCCCGGTTGGTGGTGCTGACCAGAGCTACCAGGGTCCCTTTTTGACCGAGTGTTCTGGTCGAAAACTGGACACCTGGTCACCCTACATCCAACGCAAGGCCCCACAGGCCCAGCGGTACCTCAACATGACAGGACAGACACCTAGCACTGCATCTACACTCAAAGTTCAGGAGTACTGGACAGAGTTCCAGTCTGGCAGTGAGTCTTGGGTGCTCCTGGTCATCTTTGGTGCCAGTGAACTTTCCCCAACAAAGCCCTCTGGTGCCCCCTTCTGCCGCTCTCTGCAATGCCACACAGAGCGATAACTTCTCCACTTAGCTAAATACAGTCTCTCTCCTTATTCCCAATGCAAGGTCACAAGCCTCAGTACTCACAGCCCCGTATCGCTCTGGGCAACAGTGATAGTGGGTCCAGCTCTGGTTTGTCCTTCTCAGGTGATTGCTCCCTGGCAGGATGCTCCTCCTGGCTCCTGTTCTGGGGTTTCCCCAGTCAGTCACTCTGTCCCTCCCAGGCTGCAGGCAGGTTCTCGGCTGCTTCACTATGTGATGGCCTGCTCACTGTAGCCCTCTTGTCTTGAGCTACGGACACACCCACCCTGGTTTTAATAGGGCCACACACAAGGTTTTAAAGGGACCACGCTCTCTAAACCCCAAGGCTATTACACATACAACACAACCATATCACACATACAGAGGCATTTTAACCTTCTCTTAGATATTCCCATAGAATATCATCTCTAATTCAAGGTCTCAGTTCATATATTTAACCAAGAGCTTCAGAGGTTTTTAGGCCCCGTTGAAATCAATGAAAGTTAGGAGCCTAAATACATCTGAAAATCTGGGCTTTAATGATTTGGGCCTGGGACACCTCAGGGATTCCCTCATATTCCATGACTGCATTCATCACCTTTGTCCCTCAGGCACAATGGAGCTGTCTCAGGCCAGGGGAAAGCTCATATGTGCAACAGACAGTTTTTGTAGGTGGGGTGCATCGGCGGGCTGATCAAAGACTTTAGAACAAACTCCCACCGGATCTACAAAAATCACCTGAACCTCTTTCTGTTCCACTTGCCAGGGGCCTACTTCAATCTGCCTTCACTAACAGAAGCTTGTAGCACATCATAAAACAAAACCACCAATAACTGCCTGTAACCCTCCATAAAAATCTGTATGTGCTTTTTTCTCTTAGGGGAGGAAGAAGAATGAACCACACATGATGACAGAAAATAATGTCACTTTACTAAGGCCCTTTTCTGACATTTTGGGGTTTCACCCAGACCAGTAAGGGGTTGCGTCACCGCCTGTCCTGTAACCCTGGGTGTCTCTCTCCTGTGCAGCTTTGGCTCAGGGCCCTGACATAAGCAGCCTGATCACACCCTGGCTTCCACCACCCTGTTTACTCCTTGAAGGGTGACACCAACCTCACCCTTTCAGTCCACAGACTCCTGAAAATCATCTCCCCTGCAGTGCCCAGTCCCTCTCACTGTACCCTCACATAAGTTATTGCATTCCCTGCCCCCAAAGAGACAGAGTACACACAGCAGCCCGATAGTTTGGCTGAAAACCCACACTTCAGCTTAATGCATAACTCTGAGATGTTACTGTAATCAAACAAAAAAAATGTTTATTAATGAGGGCATAGGTTGGAGTGATTACAAGTAACAGATAGGAAAGTTTACAAATAAAACAAACAAAACATACTTTCAAGTGACATTTAATTCTAGCAAGTTACAATCGTTGCCTGATCAGTTTCCTAACTCACATCGAATCATCAGCATCCCTGGTCCCCCACACCACAGGACTCAACTGTCATAGGCTTGAAGGTGCTGTGACCTGTTGTCTGGGATGGATGACAAAACAACTTTTTGCCTCTGTTTATATCTTCTCAAAGTCCACTGACCCTGTTTCAAGAGGTAGGGAGGCTTTCTGGGAGTGTAGCCTCCATCCCACATCAAGATGGTTAATTGGTCAATTCCCCCCATGATGGCTTTGTTTACCTTGCTTATAAATGTCCTTTTCATTGTCTTAGGTCACACCTTGCTTAATTTACACTGGAGACTCAGTCAAGCTGCAAAAACACATTCCTTTCTTTGAGAAAGGCAGCGCTTAGGCATGGTCTGCCAAATACATTTTAGAAATATATTTCCAGCACACATCTTTATTTCTTCACACCCGTATATGCATCATGCCATTATATTAATGAGCAGCATGTTAGCAGTTTGCATAGAACATCTTACACAACACCTTTTAGATACAGATTATGAGTGAATTGGAGCAATGAGAGTGTCAGGCCCGATAAGAGTTCTGGTATAGTGTGCCCTCTGCCCATTGGCTCCCTGGGTCACAGGAGGGAGGCAGAATGAACACACATGATGAAAGACAATAATGTCACTTAATTAAGGGCCTTCTTTTTAGATTTTTATTTTGTTTGAAATTTCCAAGGAATGTCTCAGTGTTTATTTCAAAAATTAAAAAATGGTGGAAAATCAGTACAAAAAATTAACTTGACAGTTAGCTGGGGAAATATCAGGGAAATATGACTCTCTTCTCCTAAGATTTTTTTGTGCATTTGTTTTTTAAACTTTCAAGCCCCCCTGACCCCCCAATATGTTCTGAAATGTAAACAGTTACAGTTTTTTGTTTTTAACCCATTTTATCATAAAAAGTAGTTCACTACCTTTATTTTGCTTTGACTGCTGATGACTATCTGCACTATCTGTACAGCTGGTAATATGTATGTGGTGGGTGTGGGATTGACACCAGTACATACACAACACTCAAGTTGTTCCAGTGCTTTTGACCTGGCTTCCCACTCTGGAAGGAGAGATGGTGGCTTGGTAACCTGCGTCACCCAGGTTACCAAGCTGCCATTTCTCCTGGAGCAGCGAGATGGAGTTCCAGCACATCTAAAAGTTGGGTAAAAATTGTTAAAAACGGAATAATGATTTTTGTAAAACTCAGCAAATGTTCATTAAAAATCAGTATAAACCAAAGATGAAGGCCCTTACACTTAATGCACCACTGAAAGATTCTCCAGTGCTAGAGTAAAAGGCATGGTATATGAATTTGTATAGAGGAGAAGAGAAGAGGATGGGAAGGGGGTATCTTTTTAACTGCTATCTAATTGTGTGTGTGCATTAAGGTTCCTATAAATAATGTCCATTTATCCTCCTGGATTTTAAAGGAAAGTCTGGAGTTTGGATGGCGGTTAGGGCCATCTCTGGAGTTAGGATTATTCTGTTCCTGGGTTTTTAACCATTACCACACGACTGACGGAACGTTCATTCTCCATCCAACACCCTATTGAACAACCTGCAATACCGAGAGGTGACATTTCGCAATTATTATTTTTTGGTGGTTCAGACTCCATCTCACTCCCTTATGATCCCTTGTGCACCTTGGGAGAGAAGCATCATTCCTGGAATCAACTTTTTAAAAGGATTCAATATGAAAAAGCAGAAATTCACAATGAAGAAATATTAGGAATAAAAAAGCAGGACAAGATCCAGGCAATCTGATCAATGAGAAAATACAGGGAAAAATCACAGACCCCGTCTCAGTCACACTTATATTTCTTGCAACTACATAAAACCCCAATATAAAAGGTGACTGAACTAGATCCGTGGCAGGGACTATCTCTGATGCCCCCATGCCCAGTTAGCATTTAGAAGAGAAAGAGTCTAATCATACAGCATTTACATCCTCACAGGATATTTGATTGGAACTCAATCATTCTTATATTGATGTCTTAGGGACGACAGCTTCAACATCATCATAACCTGGGTCTCCAGGAGGCGGGAATGGGCCATCTCTCTCAGTCCCTGAGGCCCCTTCACTTCTTAGGGAGTGCAGATTCCAATCTGAAAATATCAAAGGATGCACATTACAGCCAATATATCTATTCTACACCCATGGGCACTCACCTAACATGGGTGAGCAGCCTATAGTATGGGCTGTGAATTATCCCCTCTGTTCCTCTGATTGGGATCCTGACAGGTTTAATTCATTATGTCATTCTGTTCCACAAAGAAAACATCTGGGAGTAGATTCTCTCCATGCTGAGATCTGCCGGGTGCAGAAGTGTGGGGATGTCAGTGACTTGATGACACCTTCCTGATGATTCAGTAGGGACTGCTCTAACTCCTGATAGCTGGCATAGTCCCTAAGGGGACATGTGCCAGGTGAGACCTGGGGGGGAGGAGCAGGGCAGGGTCCCTACCCCAGGGGACATGCAAAGGCAAGTAACACAAAAGGGGAGGATGTCATAGAGTTCATCCTGCCCACACAATACATGTTTACATGTTATTCCCATCAAGTACAATGAAATGCACATTTCATCCCAACACACTTTCCTCTGAGGTACAAAGTGGAAGCTCAGCCCCCAGCCTCAGACTGTGAGGTGCTCTGGTACAATGCTAATGGAGCTATTTGCATATTGAAGAGCATGGTTTCAAACCTGAAGCCAGGCCACTAACTAACCCCATCTCAGGGCCCTCCTCTTCCCGTTACCATCCAGGGCACTGCCACCTTGTTTGGAGAAAAGACACTCAGGTCCTGATCCTGCAAATAGACTCATGTAACTTTGCTGATCTGGACAGTCCCACTGAAGTTGGCACTAGGGTGGGGCTTGCAGAGGCTATATCCACCCCAAAATTTGTCTTAGCATCCCCATAGCCACCCAGTAGCAGCTGCCACTCTCCAGTCAACTAGCTCTGAAGGCAGAGTGGAGAGAGTGGCAGCTTCTGGCTGGGTGCCCAGCTCCAGCAGCAGCAGAGAAGTAAGCCCAGGTGGGCTGCCGGGGTGCCCAACAGCAGCCCCCAGCCCATGTCCCTGCCTGCCGAGATGAGCCATCCAGGGCAGGTGGACAGTCTGGAGCTCCCCACAGTGGCCTAGACTGACCTGCTCTGGCCCAGGCTCCTGGGCCCTGCCTCCCAAGGGCTCTGTTAGCCGGGAGCCAGGTCTCCCTGCCTGGACAGCTTTTAACGGCTGCAATCAGCCAGTGCCTGGCACTGGCTGGCTCTGGCTTCCAGCCTGCAACCTGGCCCGGGGGCAGGGCAACAGAGAGGGGTGGGACCTCATGGTGAGGAGGAGCACAGACCCCCCCCACCCCCCGCGCGCAGCGTTTTCTGTCTGGCCCACCTCAGTCCCCTCACCAGGAAGAGGCTGGTGCCACCCTTGAGTCAGTGAGAATATTCATATGATGAGAGTGACAAGTGGGCTCCAGTGTTTGCAGGATTAGGGCCTTATCTAGGAATCATCATGTATTTCAGTCCATTTAAAAGTGTTTAGCAGAAGTCAGAGTCGGATACAGCTGAGAAGATTAGTTGAACAATAGCTGTATTTTAGTGAAGTGACAGTGACCTCTAGTGGTCAATAGAGGCTGTCCCAGGTTATTTGCTCCCAATACATAGGCCCAGCAACGTTTTCTGCAATTTTTATCTCAAATGTGTCCACGCACAGAGACAAGGAGAGAAGACTCCTCACAGCCATCGTTTTGGCCAGCGTCACTTCCTTGCTGCATAACCCACATTCCCACCTGGAGATTGTTCCTGTGGGTCACGGGGAAACATGGACATTTCCAGCACTGCCATCTCCAAGTGTTTGGAAATCAGGAGTAAGACCTCACATATCATGAGATTGGCTTAAAAATCTTGAGATTAAAAAAACATTTTGGTTTCCTTTTGGTTTCTGTTTGTCTTCTGGTTCTAAGCCTTTAGGTTAAACTTGGTTCATGATTTGTGTTAGGATATAGATATTCAGGCCTGTCTGCAAAGGCCTGTACTTTAAGAATTTAGGTGTATTCTTATCACTTGGCTAGTTCTAGAGGTATAAAAGAAAGAATCAAAATCACTGTCTGCCGGTGTAAGGTCCTTCTCTTACTGTGACAGTTTGAGGCCCTGTGCTTAGGCTAAGGCCTTTGGCTAAGCAGCAGAGGCAGCCATAAGCTAGGAAGCGAACAGTCACATCCTCACATTCCAAACTAGTCACATTGAAATAAGGTGCTATGGGGCTGTTAGGAATACAATCCTGTCCTGATAGTGCCTATGACCTCCAGAAAAAGGGAAGTGCCTAGAAAATGTAAAAGGAAACTTAGTTTGATAGCATCCTGCCTGGCAAGAACTCACTTATCAATAGCTGGGATGTGAAATCCTCACTTCTGTATTGTCTTGTCATTATAGTTTCCACTTTGCTATTGTTTGTCTGTATAATCTCTGTCTGGTTCTGTGATTGTTCCTGTCTGCTGTATAATTAATTTTGCTGGGTGTAAACTAATTAAGGTGGTGGGATATAATTGGTTACATAATTATGTTACAATATGTTAGGATTGGTTAGTTAAATTTCAGGAAAATGATTGGTTAAGGTATAGCAAAGCAGAACTCAAGTTTTACTATATAGCCTGCAGTCAATCAGGAAGTGAGTGGGTGGGTGTGTGGGGAAAATGGGAACAGGGAATGTGGGTAAGGAAATTGGAGTCATGTTTTGCTAAAGGGGGTGATGGGAACAGGGAATGTGAGTAAGGAAATTGGAATCATGTTTTGCTAAAGGGGGTGATGGGAACAGGGAATGTGGGTAAGGAAATTGGAATCATGTTTTGCTAAAGGGGGAGATGGGAACAGGGAATGGGGGTAAGGAAATTGGAATCATGTTTGGCTAAGGGCAGGAATGGGAACAAGGACACAGGTGTAAGGCTCTGTGGTGTCAGAGCTGGGAAGGAGGACACTAAGGAAGGAAACTGGAATCATGCTTGCTGGAAGTTCACCCCAATAAACATCGAATTGTTTGCACCTTTGGACTTCGGGTATTGTTGCTCTCTGTCATGCGAGAAGGACCAGGGAAGGAAGCGGGTGAAGCAATAAGCCCCCTAACAATTTGAGGCTTCTTTCTGCAACCATGAGGGCTAGAAAACTTCCTTTTCTAAACTGAAAGCTGAGATTATCATGTAACCATCTAAGTCTAGGAGCTGCATCTTTTACCAAATATCGGGCAAGTCTACACTAGAAATTTAAGCTGGCCTATCTTAGGTCACTTACGCCACCGCAGTAATTACTGCGATGGTTTATGTACACGCTGTCCTCCTTCTGCCCATCGTGTGGGTCCTCACCAGGAGCTCTTCCACAAACTTAAGACGGGCAGTGTGGGGGGCTGAGGAGCCTGGTTGCTCCATATCTCTTGGCTTCCCTCTGTTGGGAGCCAGATCCCCACTCCCTGCTTCCAGAAGTGTGGCTGGCCCCCTGGGCTCCTGGCGGGGAGCTCTGTGCCTGTTGTCCAGGTGGCTCCTGGGAGCCCAGGCAGCAGCCCAGCTGGGAGTGGGGAGCCAGGCAGGTGCAGTGCGGCTGGGAGAAAGGAGTGGGGGAGCTTGTCAGGCACCACCCAGCTCGGAGTAGGGAACAGGGCGAGTGTAGCCTGGCTGGGAGCAGGGAGCTCCCAACCCAGTTTTTTTTTGTCAGTTTTGTCTAGCATGGAGCCATGAAATTGACAGGAATGACAGCCATCAGCTGATGTACTTGAGGCAGTGTCTACACAGACATTGCATCACCCTAACTGCACTTACATAAGCCCCATGCCTCTCATGGAGGTGGAGTTATTATGTTGGTGTAGTAGAGCACTTACATCAGCAGGAGCAAGGCTGTAGTGTGTAGTGTCATAATTAGGTCGACGTAAGCTGCCTTACATTGACCTAACTCTGTAGTGTATACCAAGCCATAATGATACTAGCAATCAAACTGCAAGAATTGCAACAGGGCTTTTCCCCCACTCACCTCTCCGTGAATCCCTGTTCCTGTCACCCTCTCCAGGGGCCCAAGTAACTTCTGGGGCATACTGCCCTGAACCAGAATCATCTTCAGGGTCAGAAACTTCTCTGATATCGTCATAACTATCCCCTGGGACATCTCCAGGCAAGGTAGGGCCCTCTGAAACAGAGAATTAATGGTAATGAGAAGAGACCTTCCACTGAATAGAGAAATAAATTATACACGAGGTAGGAAGAGCCCCGAGGTACTGACACTCCCACAACGATAAGAGATCATAAGTACCCTTCTCCCCTCGCAACCTCAGTGTCAGAGGAATTTTATACAGGTCACATTTATCTGACACATTTTAAGGACTTGATGTGTCTGTAAATTGCTGGATGGAACCTAAAGCAGAAACCCAGGTGGGGATGTGGGAGATCTGGAAAGAGGTGGGTGGGGGTAGGGTCTATGTCAGAGGAAGATTTCTGCACTGTAATTTGTTATTATACTAATTATATATCAATTAGTAATTAGTAACAGATAAATGACACTTTAATTTGATCTGTTTATCACCCACTTCCTAAATTTTCAATTATGATTAAAATCTTGTTTTGTTCCATTTCCCTGAACTAGTCTGGCCCATAAACCACCCTCGATCTGCAGCCTCTGGAAGCTGTGCCACCAGTTCAGGACAAGATATGGGTCTGTGTGTGAAATCTGTACATCCCTTCACATATCACAGTGCATGTGAAACTCACATCTAGATCAGTGGACCCAGCAAAGGCAGGAATGGTGGAGAGGGACCGTTACTGCAGATCAGAGGGCTGTGCCCAGAGAGATTGTCCCCTAATACTGTGAGTAATGTTAGTGCACGTGAAAGTGAGGGCCAGGGATCAGTGACTGGAATCGGGCAGTGTGGGCAGGGGGAGAACAACCTTCTTCTAGAGTCACACTGGTTGGCTAATGTGCCTCTATTCTGACCTTCGGCACCACATGCTTTGCTACTTCTTGGTCCTCTCAGTGCATCTCTGGACTAAACCGTTGCACACAGCCATGCTTTATGGGAGAAGAGTTTGTCAAACAGCTGCTTGCAGAAGGCTTGATCCTGTGAAGTGCTGAGCACTCTGAGCTCCCACTGATCACAGCGGGACTGAAGATGCTCAGCACCTTACAAGAGCAAACCCATAAAGCACAATGTTTGTGTCTACAAAGACAATATTATTAACTTTTTCCTGGGATAATGCTGCTCCCAGAAGGCAGATTCACTCCTCACCTTGGTCGGCTGGAGTCTGGGGGTCATCATTCAATGCAGGCTCCTCCACGTTATCGTAATCCAACTGAGACCCCCCAGGGGAAGCGCCCTCTGGAAAAGCAAACACAACACTCAGCTCCCTCTGAACACACCCAGTTCCTGAGCAGGTTTCTAGTTCCCCATTAAGTGCCTGTTGCATTGGAGTCCAGGCTGTTTATTATGGTGTTTGTAGGAGAAGTCACAGGGTGATCACGGAGAAAAGGGAAAGTCATGGACGTTCTGCAAACTAGGAGTGGTGTCACTGTGACAGGTTCCCTCTGGGGTGCCACCTGGAACTGGGGTACCACTGAGCCCTCTGACTCACTTGCCTGGGGTCCCTCTCACACTGTGTTGCTGTGACAAGCTGCAGACCCACTCCCAGACCTACACTTCCACCAGCATCACACCCAGCTGCAGTTACATGCAGGCTCTCTGACCAGCCACTGTATGAACCAAAAATAGAGAGGCTACAGCCAAAACAACTGCCAGCTTCCTAGTCCAGGACCCCAGGTACCACCCTGCCCTGGTTCAAACCCCGGCCACTATGAATTTATTATCCAGTTTGCCTCCCCCTCAATGTGCACAGGAAATGCAACAGCCTTTGCTCCTTGAGCTTACATTTCCAATCATTTCATTCCAACTCACTCATTTAGATAAAGAAAAAACAGGTTTACTAACTACAAAAGATAGATTTTAAGTGATTATACATGATAACAAACAGATCAAATCAAATTACCTAGCAAATAAACAAAAATGCATACTAGAAGGATAGGATTTGACTTAATTTCTCATCCTGACTGATGATACAAGCAGGCTTGCAGATTCTCAAGGTAAAAGCTGCATTTGCTTTACAGCTAGGAATCCCAAGGTTTTCATACACAGGCTAGAAATCCCTTTAGCCTGGGTTCAGCACTTCCCCCAGTTCAGCCTTTTTTCCTTTAGGAGTCTTCTTGTGTCGGGAGTGAAGATCCACGGATGATGTCACTTCTTGCCTTATATAGATTTAGCATATGGCAGGACCATATGTTTTAATCTTGGTTCCCAGGCCAGTTTGTGGAAAAATACAGACATCCCAAAATGGAGTTCAGAGTCATGTGGCTTGGTCACATGCCCTTGCATACCTTGCTGAGTCATAGCAGCCATTACTTACAGGCTGTCTGGAGCGTTCTGAGGAAGTTTAAGCTATTCCACAGCCCATTGTCTTTGTTGATGAGCCATTGGCACTGTCTGCCTTCTTCATTATAGTACCTGAAAGGCTGGCTGTAGGTGTGTTCCAGAGTAAGCCCAATACAGATCCATAGTCAATATTTATAACTTCAGATACAAAAATGATACATGCATACAAATAGGATAATCATATTCAGCAAATCATAACTTTTCCAATGACACCTTACATGACCTGTCTTGTACAAAATGTTTCATAATTATTCCATAACCATATTATAATATCACTATGAAGAATATGGGGTGCAGTGTCACAGCAACCTTTACTTTCTCATAAATAGTTTGGGGCCCATCCCCAGTGAATCCAATAGCAATGTTGTCAAGCCCTTCCATGGGATCTGGATCTGTGTTGGTGCTAAGCTAACACTGGACACACTGACTGGAAGACAGTAGCTGCTGCACTAAAACTGACCTTTGTGAATCCGACTGGACTATATAAACATGGTGTAAAATCTCTAAGATTATATGGGCTAGATTGTGATTCGGGCTTGTGTTCATGCCATGGAAGCAGGTGGGTAAGACCATGGGAACAGATTAGCGTTTTGTTTAATGCTCGGTGCCAGATGTGAAATTCAGATTCTTCCATTGCAAGCAAATATTTCTGGGCCCCATTCCTTGCAGCTCCTCCTGTGGGGGAGGGTACCTTGAACTGCACACAGGAAGAGCCAGGATTTGATCACATATTTCCATTACAGGGTTCATCAGAAATCTTTGAAAGTCTGGTTAAATCTGATCCCATCAGAAGGGATACAATCAGTGCTGGGCCATGAAATCGAGTGAGGGGAAATGACAGCCTTTACAGAAAATGCTGTGGAAATTAAATTCTCCACCCAGATTTGAGTCTTTGTATGCTACCTTACCCCATTACCTTGTTCTGATCCAGAATCGTTTTCCCCCTTACTGTCCCCGGTGTAATACTGCAGCTTCGTCACTGAATCCTCTGCATAGGAGACTGGAGAGACAACAAATGAGATGTTATCAAAGTGAGAGCAGCTAAACTGACCGCCGGCTGATGCACTCGGGTCCTAGAGCAGGATTTACAGCATCAGTATATTCCAGGCATACCCAGACCAAGGCTCTTCTACAGTTGAAGTGCAACCCGTGAAGAAACTACGGTCTAACACAAGTTGTGGTTAAAATTAATATTAACACCAATTTTTTAAAAAAGCTATACAAATCAGTGAAAGAATTTCAAAATTGGTTTTCTTTCCTACTGAGTGAACCCGATAGTGTGAGAGTGAGATTCACAGAAAGAGAAGCTCTCACTCATATGTGCATTATGTCCGGAAATTGCATCATTCTGTATTCAAAAGTTGTGCTGCGTTGACTTCGGGTGTTTGTGATCTCCCTGCATTCTGCAGAATACAGGCTGTGTTTACTGTTCATATGTCACATTTGAATAGTTTTAGATTTAAGTTTTAACCCTATGTTAATTTCGTGGATAACAATGACATCTTCAGATTGTAAGAAACACAAGTATGAAGAAGAAAACCAAAGTTTTAAATCAGATTGGGAGGAAGATTTTGATTCACTATTAAAGGTGGCAAACCCCTGGGCCTTATCCGCAATGCATCGCTCGCTCATTACAAAGCAAGCAACTTGAAAAGTCATTATGAAACAAATCACAATACATTTTCATCTAAATACCTTTCTGAATCAGAATTAAGGAAAAACAAGCTAGCCACATTAAAAATACACCTAAATAGTCAGCAGACACTACTTTCAGCTTTCAGTAAAGAAACTGACACAACGACCAAAGCTAGTTTTGTTATGTCATGAAATAGTGCACATGCTTGCTTGTGTGAATCCCCATATAGTGCAAATGATTGGTTAGTGTTTTTACATAGCTATGTTTTAAGTAAAATA
Organism: Eretmochelys imbricata; assembly: GCF_965152235.1. Classification (NCBI taxonomy): domain Eukaryota; kingdom Metazoa; phylum Chordata; order Testudines; family Cheloniidae; genus Eretmochelys; species Eretmochelys imbricata. The sequence goes on along the minus strand of NC_135572.1, from coordinate 212,542,817 downwards.
ATTGGTTAAGGTATAGATAAGAGAAATCCTTATTTTAATTACATAATGAGGGTCAAAAGACAAGCTTGTTGGAACTTAACTCTAGGATACAGCTCAAGACCAAAGCTGCTAGGACTTTTTAACCTTGCAGGACAAGACTGTGCAGAAGCCAGAGCACAAACAACACGACCCTGACTGGCCATCAGGAGACGTCCATCTGTTTTATTGGGAGTGGTGAGCATAAGATGCTTGGTGTGTGTATTTTGTTGATTTGTTGCTAATTGTTAATAAATACTTGTACATGTTTAAGGATATTTAGTATGTCCTGAATCCATCCGGAATGGGTGTTAGCCCTGAGCCAACAGAGCGGTAGAGTCTTGAGCCCACGGACGGATAAAGTTGGGTCCCTTATGCCCTGAGAACCCATGAGGATGGGGGGAGCCCTATATTATGCCCTGAGTACCCACGAGGGAGGGTAGGGGCGGAGTCATAAATTGTACAGGTAACACCACTTCTTAAAGAAAAATACTCCCTCTCCCTGTCCTGAATATAGGGGGAAGGGTAGCAATCTTTATTATGAAGTATCATAAAATCTCTCCTTGGCAGCTGTACTGGATTGCCTTACCTGTAAAGGGTTAAGCAGTTCAAATAACCTAGCTGGCACCTGACCAGAAGGACCAATAAGAAAAGAAGATACTTTCAAATCCGATGAAGTGAGCTGTAGCTCATGAAAGCTTATGCTCAAATAAATTTGTTAGTCTCTAAGGTGCCACAAGTACTCCTTTTCTTTTTGAGGATACAGACTAACACGGCTGCTACTCTGAAACCTGTCAAATCTAGGGGGGAAGGATTTGTTTGTTGTTCTGTATGTTGTTCCTTCTCCGGATGGAGGGAGAAGCCAAGCAGGTACAATATCTTCTGAAACATATACCTGGAATAATCCATCTAAAACCACAGAAACTGTAAGTAGTGCAAGGAAATGCGTTAGGTTATTTCTTGTTTTGGCTTGTGAATTTCCCTATGCTACAGAGGTAGTTTCATTCCTGTTTTTGTAACTGTGAAGCTGACCCCAGAAGGGAATCCTCTGTGTTTTCAATCTTTTTATTACCCTATAAAGCTACCTTCCATCCTGATTTTGCAGGTGTGATTCTTTTACTTTTTTCTTTATAATAAAAGTTCTTCTTTTAAGAACCTGATTGATTTCAGGGTCCTAAAGACAAAGGGTCTGGTTGAGTTCACTTTGCTAAGGCAACTGGTTCGTATTTTAGTCTCAAGCCTCCCCAGGAAAGGGAGTGAAGGGGATTGGGGGATATATGGCGAGGGAATAGGGATTCCAAGTGACCCTTCCCTGAATTTTTGTGTAAATCACTTGGTGGTGGCAGCAATATACCGTCTAAGGACAAGGAAAGAAATTTGTGCCTTGGAGAAGTTTTAACCTAAACTGGTAGAATATAATCTTAGGGGGTCTTTCTTGCAGGTCCCCACATCTTTACCCCAGAGTGCAGAGTGGAGAGGGGGGACCCTGACACTCCCACCTTGCTGACACCCCCACCTTGCTCCAGCAGTTTTCAAATGATGCTGTAGCCTGGCCCCAGAGACAGTCACTTTCCTGACCCACAATTAGTTACACTCCAAGGCTACGGGATGGGCAGATGGGACTGGCTGCCCTGAGAATGGGGTCTAGCAGAGTCTGCTGGGGAGGAGGCTCACCTAACCAGATGCAGATTACTGTTTTGTGGGGCCCTGGGCCAGAGCAAGTGGGAGCCCCTCCCCACCCTTTCTATCAGTAGTCCCTGCCTCTGCCCCTGGCGCTCCTGCCGAGAAGCGGGGTCAGGTTGTGGGGGCTTCCCCACTCCCTGGCAGGAGTGCCACGCAGGCATATGGAGTGAGGCAAACTCTGTACCTGATCCCGTTCCCCGGCAGGAGAGGCAGGCAAAGCAGATCGTGGTGTGGGAGCACTGATTTTTCCAGAGCCCCGCAATTGTCCGGGGACCCTGGGCACAGGCCCCGTTGGCCCAGTGACTAATCTGTCACTGCACCTACATGAGTTCAATAACTGGTCTCTTCACGGGCCCAATGCCCACAGCAGTCCAGGGTTCACAGAGCTGGTGGCTGAGGATATCTAGCTGTGGGTCATGGTCTCAAGATGGAAAGTTCAGTAGGAATGAGACACACACCTGAGTGACCCAATATCTGCTTCTCTCCCATCAGGTTATAATCAATCTCCTCATACACGGGATCTGAGGGTCTTGTGGCACCTGAAAAAAAAGGACAGTGTTTACATAGGGTCATAGAAACTATAGATAGGAAACCCTATTAGATCATCCAGTCCTGTGCCCTGGGGCCAGTCCAGGACTGATCCCTACAGCACATTCCTAATGCTCTGTCCAGTCTACATTTGAAAGGCGACGGAGACCATGTTCCTTTCCACAACAATCCTTTGAAGATGGTTCCCACGGGCTAGTTCACTGTCACAAGTCTCTCCTCATATTTAGCCTAAAATTTTCCCATTGTACATTAATCTCATTAAATCTTTGTTATTCTCCCTGGTATCACCTGAAATAATTTCTCTCCCAAACTGGTGTTTACAGCTATGAGCAAAATAGCACTTACATATATATACTTAGTACTTCTACACATGCTGCCTAGGGACTGTGTGGGCATTAACTAGCAAATGTCTTTGCACCTTTTAAAAAATGAAAAGTGCCAAATATTGGAATTGTCTTTGATTTTTTGGCCATTATCACCCAAGCTCTTTTCCAGCATTTCTTCTTCCTCAAACCCTCCCTCCTACTGAGTCTCTCTGTTCACTGTCCTCCCTCACATGCACTTTCTTGTACTTTCCCAAATGTGATCTCTATTTTTTGTCAATATTTACAGTCTTTCTAATCCCCTATTTATTATTTCTCTGTCACCACTGCTCTCAAATGCCCCCAGCTTAGTGTCATCTGAAAGAGTTATTGCTCTCCTGGTCATTTCTACAGCCAGATCATCAATGACAATATTAAATAAGACAGGACTTAGCATAGACCTGAGGTCCCCTCATAGTTCTGCCAATGCCCCTCTCCACACCTGCAGCTCCCCCGCTATTGCAGAGGCATTTCAGACAGTGACACTAATCAGGACCCACCTCTGTGCTGTGCCCTGGCCCTTTGCACCTGTGCCCCCAGGATGATTAACAGCAGGCAGAGCTGGACCCCCAGGATAATGCAGATGACCACAGGCACCGTGACTCTCCCACTGTCGGTTGGAGGGCGGCGCGGGGGAGCTGGGTGGAAATGAACATGCGACAGGGAGAGATTATTCTGTGAGAGTCAGGGGGGCCCAGAGGAGCTCACCAGTGTATTATTGAACCACCTAGGAAGCAGGGTAATGGCCTGGGACGCAGTCTGTACACCATGGGGGCAGCTCACAGGCTGCTGTTTAAATCGTGGGCCCTGCACTGGGGGCTAGAACCAATAGACAGGAATCGTCCTGCTCAGCACGGCCTGCAGCTCCCACCCGGGTGTCATTCACCCTTAGATTTCACACTCTGTGTAAAGAAGCTCATTTTCTTAGGGTGGAGGTTCCAGCTCATTCCCCTGCGAGCCTGGCAGTAGGTAAATTTAACCCTTGCTTGGAAGAGAATGTGTTACCTGTTGTAGCCGGTGAAGCTGTTGTCTCTGTCACGCCTGCAAGGGGAAAAGGAAGGAGAGTTGGAGCGCGGAGTGAGGGGGTGATGACATGCTGTTACGTGATTGTTCCTCTGAGTCCCCATGTGCTCTGCACATCACCTACATTTCACCCATGATATATTCCTCACAGCAGCACAGGCTTAGCGGCTTAGCCTGTGCCAGATAAAGGAAGCAACGTTGTCTGATGCCCTAGCACTTTAGAATAAAAAAAAGTCCCAACACATCTTGTCTTTTAAGGAAAAAGGAGGCCTGGTCTGTGGGCAGGAATGGGGACCCAGCTGCTGTGACACCTGCTCCCCCTTAAAAATGATATAATAAAGCAGAAACATCTCCTGTCACTCACCTGAGCAATTCACTGCAGCATCTTCCTTATGACCACAGTTACTCTCACCCCAGGGCTTGGCAGGACAGTCCCAGAGAGATGACTCTGTCCCTCTGCAGTTCAACATCTCCACCCAGATGGGACCAGTCCCCTCACCGAATGCAGCCTCGCCCGGAGCAGATACAGCAGATCCACAGCCCAGTTGTTTACACACAACGTTAGCATCCGCCATGTCCCAGGAGTCATCACAGACTGTTCCCCAGGAGCCACGGTACCAAACCCCTACTCTCCTCGAGCATCTGTCCTCTCCTCCCACGACACGTAACTTCTCCTGGTCTGGAAATACAGAAACCTCACATGTTACTGGGACAGCTGGGAATGTCCTTAGGGACTGAGGAGGAGACACAGAGAGGCAGAGATACCTGTGCAGTCTGTAGAGTTCGGGCATTCAGCAAATGGATTCTGAGATGGTTTCCCTTTCCCACCTATGGAGATAAACACTGAGGTGACTGGACTGGGCAGCATGTGTGCTGCAGGATACCGTAGGGTTTACTGGTATTTCAAACCCCAATACCAGCACTTTATAAACTGGCCAAAAGCTAAAATCTGATAATTGGGATAATTAGCTCTTCTGGTGTTTCTCTGGATTTTGAAATCTTTGATCAGTTCCCAGCTGGCATGCACGTGTCTTTATGTAACTGGCAGGACAGTATATCTAAGGGTTTGTCTACGCTTGAAATGCTACAATGGCACAGCTGCACCACTTCAGAGTACACACGACCTATGCCGGAGGGAGGGGTTCTCAGTGTAGGTAATACGCATCCCTGACCTAGTGCTGTTTACATGGCATTTAGGTTGGTTTAATGACATCGCTCAGGGGCATGGATTTCCCCCGGCGCAAATTAGCAGGGTCGACTTAATTTTCTAGTGTAGACCAGCCTGGAATCTACTCCATCTCCCCACTCAGACAACATCCCTGAATCCCCTGCACAGTGACTGGAATGTAAACAGACACATGAATTGAAATGCACCTTCATCACTGCAGGAACCAATAGAAGAGGAATATTAATACTCAGAACGAGCTATGTAGGAGTTGCAGGTCTGTACCTTCCCACACTGAGAGGCAGTATATTGACACTGGTTATGGCACTAGAATAGGACTTAAAAGACCTGTGTTTTATCTTTGTCTCTGCCTTCAATCTGTTGTGTGATCTTGGCCAAGTTAATTCATCTCCATGTCCCTCTGCATCTCCTCTCACCTGCCTTGTCTGTCTCAGCTGTAAACTCCATATGGCAGTGCCTCTCTCAGTCGGTGTTTTTACAGTGCCTGGTGCATTGAGGCCTTGGGGACTTTAGGTGTTACAGTAATATAAATAATGCTTCAGACACGGATCTATCAATGGAGTTCACAGCCCAGACCTCAGATTGTTATTCCCAGGAAGATTTTTAACCATAAAGGCACACTATTGATGTTCTTTAGTCTACTCCTGGGGGAATTCTGCACCAAAATGTTAAAAATTCTGTGCACAATATTTTAAAATTCTGCAAATTTTATTTGTCAAAATAACACTATATAATCATGCCAGTTTCAATTATTTTGGTAATTTATTTCAAAATACCTGTCAGCAAGTGTGTCTGTAACAATACAGACACAGACAAAAATTCCCCAGGAGTAGAGAGTTAAAGAAACCCCTATGACAACCCAGTTCCTGTTTCTCTGCCCCCTCGCCTCCCTCAGAGACCCGAACCCCCTCCCACCCAGACCCCAGATGCGGGGGCCCCCTGGCCCAGATTCCCACACCTTCCCGCCCCCGGAGCCCAGCCGCGGCGCCCCCCCCTTTGCCAAGATACCTGCTCCCTCCCTCGCAGAGCTCAGTCATGCCCCCCCCCAGCCCAGACACCTGCCCCCTACCCCTCAGAGCCCAGGGATCAAGAGGAAGAAACAGTCTCATGCTGGGTCCCCAGCTTGTGTGGAGTTTCCTGCATGCCACCATCTCCTTCCCTCAGGGTGTGCTGGGAACTGCAGCTGTTGGGAACCCTCTAGCTTCCTCCCCCTCCTCCCAGCAGTGTCTTCTATGTGCGAGCTGGGCTCTGCTGGGTCCAGCGGCCCCTAGTGGTGGCCAGAAGTACTGCAGCCCATTTCTGTGGGGGGAAAGGCAATTCTGTACACATAACATTAATTTCTGCAAAATTCTGCATTGCGCAGTGGTGCAGAATTTCCCCAGGAGTATTTAGTGGATAACTCTTACTGGGTCTCACTATGGGACTGATCCAATACCCATGGAAATCAACAGGTAAAAAAGGTGGTCTTGAGGTTAAGGCATTGGCGTAGAACACAAGTGGTTTGCAGCCAGTTCCTGGTTATACTACAGACTCCTTGAGACAGTTTTTATATCTGTTCTCTATCTATAAAATGGGGATAATAATGCTTTCTGGAAAGCAGTGTTCTTGTTTGGCTGACACTTGAGTTTGCCACAGTAGACAGCAGGATTCTGATCCCAGTTTTTGCAGCTCTGAAGTGGAGTATGAAACACTGCTTACTAACAATGGCAGTGAAGGGCTTTATTTGTTAATAGTGTTTATGTACCTACATAAGGAGAAGATTTCTGAGAGCAGAAAGCTTTTTAATCTAGTACACAAAAGCCTAACATGATCCAGTGGCTGCAAGGTGAAGCTAAATAAATTCAGACTGGCAATAAAGAACAGTTTATTTAACAGTCACTGTAATTAACCATTGAAACATTTTACCAAGGTGGCTTCTCCATTACTTGAAGTATTTAATTCAAGATGGGAGGTTTTTCTAAAAGACATGCTGTAGCTAAACCAGAATGTATAGGCTAGATCAGTGGGGTTTGTGAACCATTGGGGGTTTGCAGAACATTAGAGGTGCTTTGCCAGAAAAATTTCACTAATGGCGGTCAGAGGACCCTGGGCATTGGAGGCAGCAGGTGGGACAGCCGGAGCCCCAGGGAGAGCGGGGCCGGGCAGTTGGGGCTCGCAGCCTGAGCCCTGCCTCCATCAGCAGGAGAGCCAGCCCCCTGAACCCCAGTGCTCTGAGCGGGGCTGGCAGCTGGAGCCCCAGGGAGAGCAGGGCCGGGCAGTTGGGGCTGGCAGCCTGAGACCTGGCGGTCAGTGGGACCTGCAGCTCGAGCTCAGTGGAGCTCAGTTGACTGGAGTGGTCAACGGGGTGCAGCAGCAGGAGCCCCACGCAGTGCAGAGTGCGGAGGAAATTTCAACTTAAATCCCTAGAAATATTCATTTTTAGGAGGGGGTTCACGAGATTTCACAATTTAGTGAAAGGGGTTCGCGGGCTGTTAAAGTTTGGGAACCACTGGGCTATGCAGGAATTACTGGTTAATATTCTATGGCCTGCCATATTAGATTATTTTAACAGGCTCTTCAGACCTTAAAATCTAGGATTTGATTACTTCGATTTGATTACTTCACTGGGTGTTGGATTAGGTCATAACTGATCATGCTGTATAATGTGTATTTTTTAATAATTGATTTCCATGTTTGTTATTAACAGACTACATTCCTATCTCTATAACTTCAGAAACTGAAAATAAGTTTGTGCCATTGCTGAGTATGTTTAAAGAATATAACTATGAATTTCATAAAATATAGTGAAAATAAAAAATACCACAATTATATCAAAACCTGTCAGCGAGTTAGACTTGTGGTTTGAGTGTTTATATAGTGTAAATAGTTTACTATTTACCTGCACAAAAGATGTGGGTTTCTTGTCCTCTGGTACTACATGACTGCTGATTCCATGGGTCTGACGGGCATTGCCACAGGGAGCTGTGCTGCTTATTGCACCGAATGCCATCCACCCAGGTGGGGCCAGAGCCTATTCCATATGTAAAGTCTCTTAAAAGAATCCCACTGTCTCCGCAGTTCAAATGTTTGCATATAAGTGCCCTGGTGACCGCATCCATGGGACTGTTGCAAACGCTGCCCCATGTCCCATTGTAGAAAACTTCCAGCCGCCCAGCACAGGCACTGCCGCTCACCAGTCTCAGATCCATGAGCCCTAGAAGGAAATGCAGAAGTTGGCTGTGACATTTTCTGATTCTGAAACACACTGTGGTTTGAAGGCTGAATCCCTGAGATCGCTAACAAACCTGTGCATTCTTCTACAGAAGCAAGATTCATTTCTCAAGTCAGAAAGACTTTTCTGGAGACCAGCGACAGACATATTAACAATGGAATTGGTATTTAAAAGACACCATTCACCAATAGTTACACACAATGGTACCCAAGATTCAGAATTTAATACATGTTCTAAAGCTAAGGTAATAATACAATATTTCCAGTACCCCTTGATATTAACTGTTGTCAATGTAGACTTTTTAATGGTGACCATTGCAGGTGGATAGGTCAGGAAGAAAGACAGATAGAGAAATGGAAAGGGAGATAAACTTTCTGTTATTCTTATCTCTCTCCCCAAACACCCATATACTTCATTAAATTCCCTAGTAACCAAACTCACGAGATCATTCACAGAACAGACCTGAGCAGAGAACTCCTGCATCCTCTTTGTGTCTGCAGTTGTGCTGGCCCCAGCCCTGGGAAGGACACTCCCAGAGATCAGATTCGTTCCCAGATCAGTTCACATCGTCCAGCCAGATCTGCCCGGATCCTTGCCCATAATGAGCAGAGACAGTTGCATTGATGGCGCGTCCACATCCCAGTTGTTTGCAAACAACACTGGAGTCTGGTAGGTCCCAGGAATCGTCACAGACTGTTTCCCAAGTACCATTGTAATAAATCTCCACTCTCCCGGCACAGCGACCTGGCCCATTCACCAGCCGGATCCGCCTGCTCCCTACAAGGATGAATCCCAGTGGGTAATATGTAATATAATGATAACTGGACAGCTTCCATGCAAACCAATGATGCTGCTCCAATGGCTGAAATATTGAAATGCTTTTAAAAGTCTGTCTTTAACATGAAACATAAAGAGAAGAAGTCTGCAGAGTTAGAAAGTGATTAAGGCATGGTAAAGAGATCTTAAAAGTGCATAAGGGAATAAGGCTTAATCCTGAATGCTTGACTTACCTAGGAGAAAGAACTTGCTGAGAGTTTGTGGATTTGCAGAATCAGTCATGCCTTCAAAACTCAAATCTTTTCAAACATGTATTTGAAAATAAGTTTAGAGGGCATTCAAGGAATTATTAGCTCACAAGTTTGCTTAAGTACTAATAATTATGTTTGTAAGTGCTGAAGAATTGGGAGGTACTAGAAGCTGAGAGGAAAGCAAATATGGCACCAATTTATTTTAACAATTATGTAAGTGATCCTGATTACTACTGTCCTGTAATTCATATTCCTATCCGAATCCAATGTAACCATAAGCCATTAGCAGCTGAAATTTACAAACAGGTCATGCTAAGTACCTTATACTGCTTTTTAATAGCTATCACATCAATGGATGATAAAAATACAATATATGTAATAACTCTGCATTTTAGTAAAGCATTTGATAAAGTTTCTCACAAAATCAAGCTTTCAGCATTCAGCATTCTGACTTAGATATGATTTTGGCTAGGATGTGATCAGCTACAGGGAGGAACACAAAATATAATGATAAAATGGCAATATGTTATATATAGCAAAAGTCTCAGATTATACAAAACTGGGAGAGACTATGAACACTGAAAAGTGTGAAATCATAAGCAAAAATATAAAGCCCCATTATATACCATTAACTTCTAAATATAAATCCACACTAAAGTCAAAAGAGAATTGTGCTTACATCCTGATGACACTATATGGCAGGGGTGGCCAAACTGTGGCTCACAAGCCACATGTGGCTCTTTTACCATTAAGTTATGGCTCGCAAGCTCCCTCCATCCCCCCTTCTCTGCCTACCACACCCGGGGTGGTGCGGGGCTGGGGGGTGCTCGGGACCTCTGCCTTGGAGTCTGGTGGTGGGGTAGGAGCTTCTGTCCAGCAGGGAGGAGGGTCTCAGGACTTCAGTCCTATGGGGTGCACCTGCCGAGGCTTGGGGCTTCAGCAGGAATGGGACTGAAGCCCTGAGCCCTGGCTCCTGGCAGCTGTGCTCCGGCTCTTGAACTTCTGAAGACCATCGTATGTGGCTCGGCGGGCCAGTAAGTTTGGCCAGCCCTGCAATGTGGCCCTTGGGTAAGGAAATCAAAATGAGATTCAGTTCAGGAAAATGGAAGTGAATATGTCTGGTAAAAAATAATATGAAACACATATAATCATTGGGATCAGCTGAGAAGGAGCAAAAGTTAAAGAGACCTAGCGGCAAGAAAGGTAAATAGAACAGATATGAGACTGCAATCATGGGCAACAAGTATCAAAGACGGGGGAAGCTGTGCCTCCCCAAACAGCCTAGCCCACGATCTGCCCCCAGGCCAGGCCCTCTCCTGTGGTACACAGTGCTCTGCCCTGTCTGGCCCAGGCTGGCTGGGGCTGGCTGGCCTGCCTCCTGCAGAGACTCCGAGTGGCTGGGGCTGGGGCTGTGCTACCCAGCGCACTGGGGCTGGGGCTGTGCTGCCCAGCGCACTGGGGCTGGGGGCGCTGCAGCCACACAGCCTGACACTCTGGGGCTGGCTGCCCAGTGCACAGGGGCTGGAGGTGGCCCAGCTGCCTGAAGCACTGGGGCTGGGGCCTCGCCCCCCGGCCCCTTGTGCTAGGGCTGGGGGCCACGGTGGGGTGCTTTGGGCTCCTGGGGGGGTGGGGGAGGGGAAGAAGAAGAGGAGGGGCAAGGCCTTAGGCACAAGGGGAGGGAGAAAGGGGGGCACAAGGGGAGGGGCGGGGCCTTGGGCACAAGGGGAGAGGCTGGGGGCTAGCCTCCCCCAAAGGCCGGGTCACTGGCCACCCATTCGTGCAATGTGATAAAACTACAAGAAACTAAGCTGTCTACTCTAGACTGGATGCATAGAGGCATCATATTGGAGAGCGGGGAGAGGAGAGAGGTTCCCAGTATGGTTCTCAGAAGAACTATTTGAATTTGTCAGACGGAAACATTTTCCATCCAAAAATGATGATTTGACAAAATTGCAACAATTGTGTTGATTTTTTCAAAGTTTTAGATCAAAGTATCAAAACATATTGTTTCAATAATGCTGAAATGTTTAATTTCTGCTTTATCATTTCTACTTTTATGTTATATTATGTCATATTACAGTTATAATAAACATAAAAGTCAAGGCAATGGGGTCAAAACAAAATGTTGTTTCAATTTTTCTGAAACAAAATTTTGGAATTTTTGCTTGTGTGAAATTTCAAATTTTAATTTTAATTTGGAGGGGAAAATCAAAATTTTCCCAGTTTCCTGTGGAATGGGAATTCTGGTTTCTGACCCACTCGAGTTCTGAGGAGCACCCCTACCTGATCCTGCTCCCTTGACACCATGAGGGGAAAATATGAAACAATCTAATGTGTCTTTAGAAATCTGTTTAATCTATTTTGGGAGAGCAAATACCATTTACATTAACCATAAATGTAAGTTATTGTGTGGTGTCATTACAGGGCAGAGTTAAGGTTCTCTATTTCCAGGGATCTACTACCACTCAGGACAGGGCTCTCATCACTGGGCTATGAGACATCCTGATGTGGGTCTCTCTCCCATTGACATTGTTCCACTTTAATTAAATAAATATAATTGGGCAGAGAAAGAATCATTCTATTGCCTAGAGTGCTCATCCTAGAGGCAGGAGATCTCTGTTCAAATCCCTCCTACTTATCAGGGAAAGAGGGGACTTTCCACATCCTAGGTGAGTGTGTTAACCACTGGGATAAAAGCGGCACTCCTTCTTTCTATTTCCTTCCTCCCTCCCCCCCACTCTTTTTTGCTGTTCTACATGGAGTTAGATGTCCTCTGACATGTCTACCACATCGGACTCTGCACACGAGTTAGGCACAGAAATGCCTCTCTTCCCCCAGTTCCTGGAGCATGCTCTGAGACTGGTGCCTCCCTGCAGCTCAGACTTACACTGAAATAAAAGACTTGTGACATGGCTGCAGCTGACCTGCGGCTCAGGCTGCAGGGCTAAAAATTCCTGTGTAGACCTTTGGGCTTGGCTTGGGGCCCAGGCTCTGGTATCCTCGCAGCACCTGATCTGGGCCAGTTGCAGGTGTTTAATTGCTGGGTAGACATACACTTAGGTGCCTGTCTCCATGAGAGGGGCAGAGTTTAGGACACACCCCTCTCACTAGCATCTCCCATTGACTAATTTACAAGGCTTCCTGACTAGTGAGCTGGCTTTTGTGAGTCCCATTCTAAGGCTCCTATCTCTTCCCACTCATTGTATACGGCGCCTAACTCAGGTGTTGTAGATCACGTCATTCCTGTGATTTTCTAAGCTCTTAAAAGATAAGTTTTGCAATGCCTACTTCCTTTATAGGTCCAGGCTTTAGTGATCTTTCTTTGAGCTCTCACATCTCTATTGTTTGCAACAGGTCTTGGCTATTCAGCAGAGGGAATCTCCTGTGGCTACAGCACTGCCTTTTCTTTGTCCCATGAAACTCTGTTCAGATTTGGCTAAGATCTACAGTGTTCAAAATTGCCATTTCCCTTCTCTCATTTGAGTTCTTCAGGAAAATGTTAGCAGCCCGTCAAAATCACTGACCCTTCACTAACACTATCATCAAAGCAACAGCAGAGCATTCACTGTACTGTGACCAGCTCGGAGTTACCAGAGCAGCTGTAGAGGGGGAAGAGAGCAGGACTGGGTTCCTGCCCACTCCTCTGTAAATCCCAAAACCCAGCACTTGGCCTCAGTGGCCCATTTACCACCATACCCCACACTCTGGGGGCAGAACATGGGGCTAGAACCCCAAGAACCTGGCCATGGAGTAAAAGAGACACAGAGTGGATTTCCACCAACCATCCTGCTCTCACAGCACATGGTCCAACAGAAAATCCCGCAATCTGGGGTAATACATGGAGTGGGAGTTCCCCCAATTTTGAAGGTGAGGGAGAGAGAGCCAGACCAGGCTGGATTTCCACACAACCATCATGCAGACCCAGCAACCCATTCCCTTCTTGGATAACAGCCTTCTCCTGCTGCTAGCTGACATTGTTAGTTCTGCAGGTTAAATAGTAGCAGCAATCTGGGCTCTCGTGCCAAAGGTATGAAGTAGGGGTCAGACCCCACTGAGGAGTCACAGGGGGAGGTGAGTGGTAGGGGTGCACATAATAGAATTTGGTTTTACCGCTCTCTTTTTTATAGGAAATTTCACATAAAACTACATTAAAAGAACGTTATTTGGGTTGCAGATTCAAGCTGTCAAAAGTTAGGAAATAGATTTACATTTGCTAGTGCAATCTTACCATGGGCTCTTTGTGCGCGTGCATTATGATACCGACTTGGGAGTATTTGATCACAGACTATTTTTTTCACAGGCCCCACTCCGTGCACAGGCTGGATTGTGCGGAATTGCTGAATTGCTGCTGGTGCTTAATCGCTAATGTAGTTATGCTGTTGTTTCTGCATATAACACACATACTTTTACTGGAGACGGTCCATAATGTGAATCTCAAATCCATATCTGTTTGAGATCTCAGCACAAGGTGGGTGGAGGCAGGCCCTGGGGTGGGTCATGTTCCTATTGGACAAGGACAGGCTGTTTGTAAAATGTTTACAGTAAATCACCTGAGCAAACAACACCGGCATCCTCAGTAATTCTTGCCTGGGCTGTCTCAAATGCGGAGATGTTGCAGAGAGTCAGGCGAGTCTCATTTCCTGCACACTGGACACTTCTCAGCCCCACAGGGCCTGTTCCTCGCCCAGACTTAGGGGGGTTAAAAGCTTTCTCAGTAACTCCACACTGGAGCTCCCTGCACACCACGCTGGCATCGTTCATGTCCCACTGGTCATCCAGCACTCTGCCCCACACACCATGGAGGGAAATCTCGACTCTCCCATCGCACCGGCTCTCTCCATTCAACAGTCTGAGCGATTCCGAATGACCTGGACCCAGGAGAGATGGGAAATAGACTGTGCACATTAGGAACAATACGAACTCTATAGTAGCTCAGTGAATAAAATGACCCATATTCAAGTCATTGCATTGATACAGGCATCTGCATGTGTCACAAGGAGGTAGTGACCGTGTGTGGCAGTGGTGTGTGTGACACAGAGATCCCTTGGCAAAGGCTCCCCAGTCCTTTGAAATTCTGTCCTCAGACCTGACAAACTCACTACACCGAACACGCATCTTGTAGGGAATTTATCCATAAGGGGTAACAGGTAGGTGTCTACAGAAAGCTCATAACTTATCACGACTCAGAACCATTATGAGATGTATGTGCAGGTAACATTTAAGTAATCATGGAAGTATATTGAATGGAGACTTTACGGACTTGCAGTAAAAGTTAGTCACCAGGGATAACAAGTCTCAGTGATGGCCCATTCAAGCAGGAGGGAGCTGACACCCCTCCCTGGTTAGCCAGTGAGGTAATTCGAGGCTCAATTGCTCCATTCCCAGACTATCAATGGAAACCCTCAGAGGCAACTGCAAACAATCAAAACCAAAACAGAGGTAAAAAAGGAACAATACAACAGCAGGGAATCACCCTGCCTATGAATTTAGACAAAAGACTGGTTCAGTATAACACAGAGTGGGAGAGGCATTCTGGATCCTGTCACTGAGGAGACATTTTTTGGAGCAGCGGTGTATTTGTGCAAGTTTGGATCCTGATTCCTGTGAAGCCAGACAGCACTGCAACAGACTTAACTTTTCCGGGAAACCTATTTTTTACATAGGAAAGGTAACTGTTGATAAGTGTAAGCCTTAGGTCATGTTTTATGGTTTTGTCTTATATTGTAACCGTTTGTTTTCACCACTCTCTCTTGTTTCTAGTGAACTTTCTTTCTTAAATAAATTTTCTCCTGTTTTATTATAAGAGCTTACAAGTGCTGTGTATTATACAGGAGTTTACATTAAAACTAGTAAACTAGGGCACACTGCACTTTTGGAGAATCTGTGTCTTCTGTGAGTAGCCAGTGTCAGGGGCTGGATATCACAGAGGAATGATTCAAAGGGACTTGGAGTCTAGGATGCACCTTGTGTTAACCTGAAAGGCAAAGACATGGCTGACATAGCCCAGAGGAGAGTGTTTGAGTGACTAACAGGCTGATGATGTTAACGATCTAACACCCACCCACCATGGGCAAGGCTACCTCTTACCAGAGGCAAGAGACCACTAGGTGCCCTGGGTCCCTCAAGAACAATCACAGTTTAATCAGAGTGTTCCCGCAGTGCACAACACTACAGCTATTCTCTTCTGGAGACTATGGGGAGAAAAGTACAACTTAGAACAGCCCTGAATCTGCTCTTAGTTACACCAGGGTCTGGGCAAGGCCCTACACGGCACCAGAATAAAGAACGTAAATGTGGCTTAAAGCTGCCTTCCCTGCCAACCAAGTGCAGAAACGGAGTGACTGAGAATCAGGTCTATGGTCTCAATGAGAGTTAAATACCTTGAAGACAGAGAATGGCACCTGAGTAGGCAAATGGGTTTTGTGACTGATCTAAGGGAGTTTGGCCAAGGGACATTAATGGCTTGTGGTATTAAGGAAACAATCCAAGGTGCTCTGGAGAACAGTGACCAGTGAGTCTTTGTGCCAAAATCTCTAGAAAGCTCAGAAAAGAGAGAGAGAGAGAGAGAGAACCCTGTTTACAATGGGGAAACTCTAGTACGTAGTCCCACATAGTTTGTTTTGTTTGTTTGTCTTGATTTTAACACAAAGAAATTAACTAATAGATCCAAATATGGTGTGGTGGCAGTCACTGCATACTTATGGTTGGGACTGAGTTTCTTTTATAATTTTGGCCACCCTCCTAACTTATCCTAATAAAGGAGTATTGGCCTCTATGTTGCCCATTGAAATCTGTGGTAAAGGACCATTTTCACTGTCTAAAAAGTAAACCAGTTGAGGGTGCACCTTAAAGTACAAAAGGGTTCACCAGTCTAAAAATCATTGAATGCTTCATTGCTTTGTTTCTTGACAGAACAAGAAGCAATGGTCTCAAGTTGCAGTGGGGGAGGTCAAGGTTGGATATTAGGAAACACTATTTCACTAGGAGGGTGGTGAAGCATTGGAATTGGTTACCTAGGGAGGTGGTGGAAACTCAATCCCATATATTATCCCCAGTAAATAGTTTAACATCCTCTTTAGTTACTAATGGACTAGAAGGTATTTCATCATCCTCATGTGATATGACTAAAATATGTTGCTTTTTTCAATATACAACAAAATTATTTATTGAACACTCCTGCCTTTTTTGTATCATTATTAACAATTTTACCATCTCCATATAGTGCCAATGAAATATTTTGAAACAGAGATTACAGAATATTTTAGAAAAAACTTTGGGACTTGTTTGTGAAAGATTCACAAAGCATAAACCACTGCTATTTGCCAAATATTATATTTGTTGAATACTGTTTGACCAGCTCCATTCATAATAATGATGGGGACGTGGCTCAGTGCTCTCTCTGGTAATTGTGTCCTGATTGTGTTTGAAGGTGGAGCTGCTGATCTCAGGCTGTTCAATGGAAGCAACCCATGTGTTGGGAGAGTGGAGATTGAACGTAACGGTCAGTGGATGAAGCTGTGTTTTACTGCTTCCCGTGCTGCAGAAATCTGCCAACATTTGAGATGTGGAGAGGCATTTGGTGTCCATAATGCTGCCCATTTTGGAGAAGATTCCAGACCATACTTGATGGTAGGAGATGTACGTTATCAATCAACAATCTGGGACTGCAGGCTGGAAAATCTGAATACAGAGTCAACATGCTCTCATCCTTTCTATACTGGAGTGACCTGCTTTGGTAAGAAATTACCCATCCTGCTACTTGGCATTAGAGAAAAGGGATTGAATCCAGAGCTTGTTTCATTCCTGCAAACTAATGTAGAAGTGGGTAAATATGATCAAATCCTGAAACTATGCTGGAGTAACCTGTGTAGGTAACAGAGTAACAGCCGTGTTAGTCTGTATTCGCAAAAAGAAAAGGAGTACTTGTGGCACCTTAGAGACTAACCAATTTATTTGAGCATGAGCTTTCGTGAGCTACAGCTCACTTCATCAGATACTGTTAGCCGACGGCCAAGGATGTTTGGTGAGGTGCCAGCTATGCCCGTTTATACCATCCGTGACTTTAACCGCTAGGACGCACTGTCCCTTCGCGGCGGGCAGCCCGGGCTAGGCTGACGGATGCCCCAAGGTCCTAACCACCCGTGACTTTAACTGCTAGAGCTCAGAGCTCCTTTGCAGCGGGCAGTCAATACTGACTGACAGGTGCCCCAATGGCAGCACTAAGAGCCTCTCCACACCCGTGACTTTAACTGCTAGAGCTCACAGCTCCTTCGCAGCGGGCAGCCAGGATTGACTGACAGGTGCCCCAAGAGTTTGCCCCGTGGAGGCGGCACAACTCAACGCTAGGCTCTTAGTACTCTCACCTAATGGCCAGGCTTTAGAGCCAAAACGGCTGAGGTTCTTTAATTGTGTTGGCTGCTTTACAGTAAACCAGAGAAAACAAGTCAGGCTTATGCATAAATGGTTACCAAAATTTATTAAGCTAGATTCTAATCATGTGGTTACAAAATTGCTAGTGCCTACTTATTTAAATGTAGAGATGTTACACACACAAACAAGTTACAAAACTGAAGCCACAATCCCAAAGAAAGAAAACAAAGTATAGAGCTCTATTTCAAAATATGTGTACACTAAAGATAGGAGATCAGGTGTGGGTGCTTCTTACCGTCCTTGCATCTCTCGATTCCAGCGGTGCCAAGCCAGGATCGGTCACTCAATTCCGCGGAAAGACGAATAAGGGACAAGGCGTAGGGACCCTCTTAGCTGCAGAAGCCTTGGGAGGCTGTCACTTATCTGACCAGCAGATAGATAGTGAAAAGCACTCAAAAATCATGGTGCTGTAGGTCCCCTACTTATACCTCTGTACTCCTTTATTCTCTTTCTCCTTTCTTATGCCAAATTGAGGCTGGTCTGTCTGGGTGACGCCAGCTTTCGCAAGAGTAGTTTACACTTGCAAGGGAGAGAAACAATAAGTGTTGACTACTGGACATTTCTTTTATCAGGGTAAATATTTTCCCAACTAGGATGTTGGTGTGTGTGCATCACGCTATTTAGTAGGGGCTAAAAGCCATGTCTGTCACAGGGCCTCTGCCTGCTGTGAGCTTAATCGTTGTATCTGCCCCCAGAGGCACACCTGTGCTTTCACAGCTTCAAAGGCTGTGCTGGAATATATATGTTAAGTGCCCTGTTCCGGCTTCCTCCTGTGTTTCCAGCAATGCTGGTCTGAGGGGGGGGGCTGGCTGTCTGGCTACATTCCACCCCCTGATGCACCACACTACATCCCAGATTGCAAGGTGGCGGTGATGCCAGCACCTCTTGCCCTCCTTGGGGAAATCTAGAAATACCCAACAACCAAATTAGAGGATGAGGGTTCGCGGAATTGGTTAGGATCCCTTTTTAGCTCTAGGTATCTGATTTGCGTGGAGGAAAGAGCAGTTTGAATCAAACGCTTCATAATACATAAAGTTACACAAAAAACAATTACAATAATTAACATGGTTAAAACAGTATTCACAACCGAATGTAAAAACGGGGAGAGGGAAAATCCCAAGTGTTGAGCTAACCATTGCATCCATGAGGTTTGTCCATTCTCAGCCACTGCATGTAAAATTTTAACTGCACCTTTAATAGCAACCACATCTTGCTCTATTTGCCCTGAATGATTTACATAAAAACAACAAGATTGGTTGATGACAGCACACACTCCTCCTTGCTGGGCTAGGGTAGCGTCTAGTGCTATTCTGTTCTGCAGAGCATATCGGGCCACAGACTGAAGTTGTTCATTTAAAAGCCCTAATGCATCAGCAGTATGATTCAGAGCAATTTCCAATTGTCCAGAAACGTTTGCTATTGCCATCTCGAGCTCAGTTATACCTAACCAAGGTATAAGTGCACGTGTAAATCGGTGAAAACCAGAGGGCCGTTCAATCAGGGGGTTGTAGGTGAACTTTCGTTTGGATCGGTGTATAAAACTTCCCAGATTTGTAATTCTGGGGGCATCAACATGAGGGTGTACTGTTAGTCCCTCGGGTACTGCATGTCCCAGTGAACACCTTCCAGTCCAACCTACAGGTAGATATTTATATGCCTTGTCCCCACAAATAAAGAACAAGCCAGGTTCTTTACTAAGAATAGGTGAATAAGGTCCTCTGTGCCACCTGCCCCCCTCAGGTTTAGGTATGGGTTGGTGATATGGAACACAATATCCCATCTTAATGTTAGTACAGAGCAAGACTATTAAGAAATCTTCTAAAATTTGATCTGAGCGAAAAAGTCCATTTTCATTACACTGATCTAATAAGGAGTTAATAGATTTGATTAGCAATGGGTTATAAATGTGTCCGGAACTGGGAATAAAGAACAGTGATTGGTCATACCAATCTCTGCTTTCAGGGTATCTACTCATATTCAGGGGAACAATTGTGGCATTATATATGCTAAAAAGGGGTCTATGTTCAAGTGTGCCATTGATGGGACCTTTCCAACATTTTAAAGTCCTTTTGTCATTCATGGGTGGGTAGGTAGTCCAACCCCCACTTTTTTGATCAAATACAATTGTATGGGCACATTGCTGCTTATCTAGACTACCCATTTGTATGTCACCCTGAGTTTCAAAACAAATAGGGTATACTTCTTTAGATGATCCCGTTACATATTCCACAGGCCGTCCCCAAACAGTGCGATGCCATTGTCCCACCTCCCCCGAGTCATTGTGAGGGTTGTTGGTGTACCATGCTGGTCCCCACTGAAAGATGTCGCTTTTGTTCCACCAATCATTTAGGCTGAGTGGTACAAATTCAATTCCCAGTCCATTGGTTGAATCTAGCAAGGTGCACATCCAGCAATTTGTAGCACCAGCAGCTGAGGCGATGGTTTGGATTGCTCCCCGAAGAGGATGTTCTGGTATTGCCAAGGTGACTGGAGCCAACAGAAGGATCATGAGAGCTTGCAGGAACATATCTCTGGTGGGTCGTGTTCTAGCTAAAAAACTTATTTTAAAACCAAAAGCAAAAATTACACCTGCTATTATAAGTAATGGCAAATATATCAACAGTCCATAGTAGTCTCTAGTGATCAAACAGGTCTGCTGCATGGTCCATTTTGCTGACAGGTTAGCTGGCAGGTTGCTCGGAACCGTGGGACCATTCCTGCAATAAATCACATGGTCAGCCGGTCTTGGATGCGATCCAAGCCTCTGTAATGGTTATTAGCCTTTTATCAGCATTTAAAGCACTCCATACACCTTTCTCTTTATAGGCGTGCAAAACGCAGGTAAAGGTTCCCAGGGCTGGGTGTTTAATCACAACAGTGTCTCCGGGAGCATACTTGGAACTGTGCAGTGGTGTTCTGGCAGGGGAGATAGCTTTCCCTGTAGGGAAGAATCCCCTGCTGATTGGACTTTCTGTAGGAGTCTGTCTGTTGTTTAATCTCTGCACCACTTCGTCCAGTCTGTCTCCCCATGTGCCATCAGTAGGCTTCAAGTGATTCTTTAGCAACCCATTCCAGCGCTCGACCATGCCATTAGATTGAGGTCGATATGGAAGGTGGAAGGTCCATTGGACTCCATGGTTAAGGGTCCATTCCCTTACAAGTTTATTCTTAAAATGCGAACCATTATCTGATTGGATTTCTTGAGGCATTGGGACAATTGCTGTTAAGCGGTTTAGTCCCATAACTGTGGACAACCCTGTTGCCAATCGGGTTGGATATGCAAAACCAATCCCTGAAACAATTTCTACCCCAGTCAAGATGTATTTCCACCTCTGCCTTGTAGTGGGCAGTGGTCCGACATAGTCGACCTGCCAGGTTGCCCATAGTGTTTTTCCATCTCTTAGCCTGGCAAACCTTTGTCCTTCTGCTATATGTTTTCTAGTCTCAGCACAAATAGTGCAGGCTTGCACCAGGTCTCTAGCCTGTCTGTGGGTGATAGGCCACCCCCTGATATGTGCTTGCCGCACTAACTCATCACTTCCTGTGTGTCCTAAATTATCATGTAACCATGAATATAAGCGTTCCCATTCTACTTGTGCGGTAAAGAGCTGGGCAGCTGCATCGGCTAAATTGTTTAACTGTGCAGCTGGGGTATTATTCCTCTGATGAGCTGAGACATGTCCTATAGACAGGGGTTGTTGCAGGGCATGCTGATATAACCACTTCCAGTATTCCAGTCCCCAGACTGGTTTACCTCCTATTTCCCAGTGGTTATTTTTCCAGTTAGCGATCCACTGAGTGGCACCTGCCCATACCGCATAGGAGTCCGTATATACTGCGGTGGCTCCTGCTTCACAGGCCAGTTTAATTGCAGCCAATTCTGCAAGTTGTGCTGACCCATCAATTTCAGCAGTTAGGGGTGCTGCAGAGGTGTCTGCAGGCACTGCTGCAGCTTTTCCCTTCCATTTTCCTTTTACCAGCCTGGCACTGCCATCAGTGAACCATACTCCCTCAGGCTTAGAAGGATCAAATGGGGCAGCATCCTTAATGGGAGACTGCTGTGGAGGTAGGCGGTATTCATCAGGCATTCCTACTTTCCATAGGGATTCCTGAATCATAGTGGGGTTTTGTGCAGTGTCTGCACTCCCTACCCTGTGGTGTATGTAAAGTGCCCATCTTTGGATAGTCATCTTTTGTGCTACACCAGGTGGTAACTCTTTCCCTTCCAATATAGGTTTAATGATTGGAAGAGGAGTGTGAATTGTGATGTCCTTATCCTGAGTTAATTCCTCAGTTTCTCTCAAGGCTGTGTAAGCTGCCAGAAGCACCTTCTCATAAGGCGTGTAGTTAGCCTGTGACCCTTGCCATGACTTGGAACCAAACTGAATTGGTCGTCTGGGAGCAGTGTCACTTTCTTGCCAGAGAGCATAAGACATTCCAGTGGCTCCCACAGTTAGGTACAAATGGAATGGGGCTTCAGGATGTATGGGACCCAGAGCCTGATAGGTGTGTATCTCCCCTATCAGTTGCCTGAGGGCTTCCTCATGGGCAGGAGCCCATTCCCAGGCAGCACTTTTCTTTAACAAATTGTACAATGGTCTGGCTATAATGGCAAAGCCAGGTACATGTTTTCTCCAAAACCCCAGGGTTCCCAAAATCTGTCTCAATTGATCTTTACTTTCAGGGGAGGGTGCCTGATTTAGCTCTTGCCCAGTGTCATTAGGCACAGACCTCCTACCTCCCATCCATACAGTACCTAAGAATTTTATCTCTTGGGAGGGACCTTGGCATTTCTCAGCTGGTAACTCTAAATTAAGGGCTTCTAGTGCTCCTTTGATTTGATTCATAGTCTCCTGTACCTCTTCTGAGGTTTTCCCACCTATTAAGATGTCATCAATGTATTGCACAGTTTGTACATTGGGTGGCAATATAAGGTCATCTAGGACCTTTGCCAGTGCCCCATGGCAAATAGTGGGTGAGTGTTTAAACCCTTGTGGCATTCGGGTAAAAGTGTATTGTACACCTTTCCAAGTAAAAGCAAATCTTTCCTGGTCAGCTGGTTGCAAAGGGACCATGAAGAACATGTCCTTTACATCTAATACTGCTAGCCAGGGTTTATCCCAGGTTTGTATGGTGTTTACAATATCTGTTATGCTAGGGACTGCTGCAGTTAATGGTCCAGTGTTACTGTTTAGCTTCCTATAGTCTATAGCGAGTCTCCATTTGCCATTTGGTTTCTTGATGGGCCACACAGGAGAATTAAAACGAGAGTGGGTACGAATTAAAATTCCTCGCTGTTCCAAATCTTTGATCAGGTCAGTAACAGGGCTTATGGCCTCAGCTGGGACATTATACTGCTTTATGTTTGTTACTGTTGAGGGCGGGAGAGCAGGCGCGCTGCTAAGTAAGTTTACAGAATAGTGGGGAGGGCTTTCCTCTTCCAGGTGGGTGGCATGAGGAACAGAACTGACTCCAAAAGCCCATCTTTCCCCATTAATCCTTCCCTTCTTTCCTCTTAAAACGTCCATGCCCAGGATGTTGGCATTGCCCAAAATCACCTCATATTTTCGGGGCTGATGGTGGGGTTGCAAGGGGATATCCAGTTTTATCTTAACTAATGGGTAAGTTATGGTACTGCCATTTACTCCTGTAACAAGTACCTGTTTTCCGCCAGTAGGTGGCAAGCCCTGAAAACTTTCTCTCTTAATCATGGACCTTTGAGCCCCTGTGTCCATTAAGAAAGGAATAATGTGTTTGTCATTTACAGTTACATGTATCCGGGGGTCTTTTGCTGTTGTTTTCTCCTCTTTGGATTTAAGCTGGTTTATTAGGAGAGGAGATTGACCCCCGCAAGCTAGTTTCCCTGCTCTGGTAACTCTTGCAGTTGCTGCAGCAATGGAGTATACCGGGTGTCTGCAGGTGGGGAAAGAGGAGAGAGCTGCAGAGGTGCACTGGGAGTAGCATTAGTTGTTTCCCAGTCAGCTCTTTTAAAGGTGGTGAATAATTTTAGCCGCTCTGTGGGCAGTCCATTTATCACATCTCTGGGATAACCTAAAGCCAGACATTGTCTCCACAACTTGGCTCTAAGCTCCTTTTCCTCTTGGGTTGGCTCTCGCTTGTTTTTATGTCCTTTAGATGGTGCCCCCTTTTTTCCCTGAAGGGAACGTATCTTAGCTTTGCCTGTCAGTGCTCTGATGTCTCCGAATTCTCTAAAGTATGACACCAGAAGGTTTAGCAGTGCCCGAAAGGTACTGTTATGTGCTGCAGCTTCTGATCTAAGGGACAGTGCCATAGCCCTGTGGTTACTTGGAACTCCCTTAAGCAGGGGTCTGAGATCATCTACATCTACCTGACCCTCCCATGGGCTTTCATAGGCTAACTCTTGAGGGTTTTGGCCAAGCATGCTAATAACAGCCACAGTTAATAGAGCTGTTTTTACCTCATCTATGTTGGTCCAGTGCATTACTGTGGGTTCATCTCGGTCTGCTGAGTAAATTCCCCTTGCCCATCGACAAGCCAGAGACCAAAGTGTTTTAGGGGTGTTCCCCTCTGAATGTTCCAGGAATATTCCTGCACCTAAGTTAAGGCGCTCAGTTTCTTGGGCTGTCAGGCGTATATATCCACCCCCAGTGTACCAGAGGCGGACCAGCCACTCTATTATACCTTCCTCAGGCTTTTTAGCAAAATCTCCCTGGATTGTTTTTAACTCCAAGGGAGTATATTGGCGGGTGGTAATTTTGGTAAAGTGTGTTGGAGCTTTACTCCCTTTTCCCTTTTTACCTCCCTTCTTTGTTTTTGAAGAGGTGGATGGATAATTGTCATCCCCTTCTTCATCCAGCTCTGCCCCACTCAAATTTTCCTCATGTTCTTCTGATTTGTGATGTGTGATAGCTGGTCTTAATTTTACAGAGGGACCTTCCTCCTCAGAGGAGGGGGACTCATCTGCTGAATCCCAAATGTCTCCATCCCATTCCTCAGGGTCTAGCCAGAGAGCAGTCTCAACTTTAGCCCGGTTGATACTGCGTGTTTTAGTCTCCAGCTTTTCCCTTCGTTCTATCCCTTCTTTCTCAATTAAGGGAAGTAATCTTTTCTGAAGATGTTCCATATCCCTATTCAGTGTTCTTACTCTGGTATCTAAATTCTGGCATTCCTTGTGCAGTGTGTCCCTTTCCTGTTGTAGCCTATTAAATTCTATTGCCAGACTATGATAATCCTTACAGGCAGCTTGCCAAATGTTAGTAAGCAGCCATATACAAGCACCTTTTCCTTTCCCTTTCTTCATCTTGCAGGCAGTTCTCCAGTTACAGAAATGCTGCCAGATCTCTGCTGGTTTTCCCCAATATTTCTCCAGCAGTTCTTTGCTCCACAGAGGATTTCCCCATCCCTCTTGGGTCAAACTTTTCTCTAGCTCAGGGAATTCTGTGGTGTTTATCATGACTGGTTTCATTGTGTTACTGTAGTGCAGCCTATATCACAATCCTGTTCGTGACGCCAATTTCTGTTAGCCGACGGCCAAGGATGTTTGGTGAGGTGCCAGCTATGCCCGTTTATACCATCCGTGACTTTAACCGCTAGGACGCACTGTCCCTTCGCGGCGGGCAGCCCGGGCTAGGCTGACGGATGCCCCAAGGTCCTAACCACCCGTGACTTTAACTGCTAGAGCTCAGAGCTCCTTTGCAGCGGGCAGTCAATACTGACTGACAGGTGCCCCAATGGCAGCACTAAGAGCCTCTCCACACCCGTGACTTTAACTGCTAGAGCTCACAGCTCCTTTGCAGCGGGCAGCCAGGATTGACTGACAGGTGCCCCAAGAGTTTGCCCCGTGGAGGCGGCACAACTCAACGCTAGGCTCTTAGTACTCTCACCTAATGGCCAGGCTTTAGAGCCAAAACGGCTGAGGTTCTTTAATTGTGTTGGCTGCTTTACAGTAAACCAGAGAAAACAAGTCAGGCTTATGCATAAATGGTTACCAAAATTTATTAAGCTAGATTCTAATCATGTGGTTACAAAATTGCTAGTGCCTACTTATTTAAATGTAGAGATGTTACACACACAAACAAGTTACAAAACTGAAGCCACAATCCCAAAGAAAGAAAACAAAGTATAGAGCTCTATTTCAAAATATGTGTACACTAAAGATAGGAGATCAGGTGTGGGTGCTTCTTACCCTCCTTGCATCTCTCGATTCCAGCGGTGCCAAGCCAGGATCGGTCACTCAATTCCGCGGAAAGACGAATAAGGGACAAGGCGTAGGGACCCTCTTAGCTGCAGAAGCCTTGGGAGGCTGTCACTTATCTGACCAGCAGATAGATAGTGAAAAGCACTCAAAAATCATGGTGCTGTAGGTCCCCTACTTATACCTCTGTACTCCTTTATTCTCTTTCTCCTTTCTTATGCCAAATTGAGGCTGGTCTGTCTGGGTGACGCCAGCTTTCGCAAGAGTAGTTTACACTTGCAAGGGAGAGAAACAATAAGTGTTGACTACTGGACATTTCTTTTATCAGGGTAAATATTTTCCCAACTAGGATGTTGGTGTGTGTGCATCACGCTATTTAGTAGGGGCTAAAAGCCATGTCTGTCACAGGGCCTCTGCCTGCTGTGAGCTTAATCCTTGTATCTGCCCCCAGAGGCACACCTGTGCTTTCACAGCTTCAAAGGCTGTGCTGGAATATATATGTTAAGTGCCCTGTTCCGGCTTCCTCCTGTGTTTCCAGCAATGCTGGTCTGAGGGGGGGGGCTGGCTGTCTGGCTACAGATACATACCGTGGAAACTGCAGCAGACTTTATATATACACAGAGAATATGAAACAATACCTCCTCCCACCCCACTGTCCTGCTGGTAATAGCTTATCTAAAGTAATCGTCAGGTTAGGCCATTTCCAGCACAAATCCAGGTTTTCTCACCCTCCACCCCCCCACACAAATTCACTCTCCTGCTGGTGATAGCCCATCCAAAGTGACAACTCTTTACACAATGTGCATGATAATGAAGTTAGGCCATTTCCTGCACAAATCCAGGTTCTCTCACTCCCTCACCCCCCTCCAAAAACCCACCCCCATACACACACAGACTCACTCTCCTGCTGGTAATAGCTCGTCCAAACTGACCACTCTCCAAGTTTAAATCCAAGTTAAATCAGAACATCGGGGGGGGGGGGAAACAAGAGGAAATAGGCTACCTTGCATAATGACTTAGCCACTCCCAGTCTCTATTTAAGCCTAAATTAATAGTATCCAATTTGCAAATGAATTCCAACTCAGCAGTTTCTCGCTGGAGTCTGGATTTGAAGTTTTTTTGTTTTAAGATAGCGACCTTCATGTCTGTGATTGCGTGACCAGAGAGATTGAAGTGTTCTCCGACTGGTTTATGAATGTTATAATTCTTGACATCCGATTTGTGTCCATTTATTCTTTTACGTAGAGACTGTCCAGTTTGACCAATGTACATGGCAGAGGGGCATTGCTGGCACATGATGGCATAAATCACATTGGTGGATGTGCAGGTGAACGAGCCTCTGATAGTGTGGCTGATGTTATTAGGCCCTGTGATGGTGTCCCCTGAATAGATATGTGGGCACAATTGGCAACGGGCTTTGTTGCAAGGATAAGTTCCTGGGTTAGTGGTTCTGTTGTGTGGTATGTGGTTGTTGGTGAGTATTTGCTTCAGGTTGCGGGGCTGCCTGTAGGCAAGGACTGGCCTGTCTCCCAAGATTTGTGAGAGTGTTGGGTCATCCTTTAGGATAGGTTGTAGATCCTTAATAATGCGTTGGAGGGGTTTTAGTTGGGGGCTGAAGGTGACGGCTAGTGGCGTTCTGTTATTTTCTTTGTTAGGCCTGTCCTGTAGTAGGTAACTTCTGGGAACTCTTCTGGCTCTATCAATCTGTTTCTTTACTTCCGCAGGTGGGTATTGTAGTTGTAAGAAAGCTTGACAGAGATCTTGTAGGTGTTTGTCTCTGTCTGAGGGGTTGGAGCAAATGCGGTTGTATCGCAGAGCTTGGCTGTAGACGATGGATCGTGTGGTGTGGTCAGGGTGAAAGCTGGAGGCATGCAGGTAGGAATAGCGGTCAGTAGGTTTCCGGTATAGGGTGGTGTTTATGTGACCATTGTTTATTAGCACTGTAGTGTCCAGGAAGTGGATCTCTTGTGTGGACTGGACCAGGCTGAGGTTGATGGTGGGATGGAAATTGTTGAAATCATGGTGGAATTCCTCAAGGGCTTCTTTTCCATGGGTCCAGATGATGAAGATGTCATCAATATAGCGCAAGTAGAGTAGGGGCTTTAGGGGACGAGAGCTGAGGAAGCATTGTTCTAAATCAGCCATAAAAATGTTGGCATACTGTGGGGCCATGCGGGTACCCATAGCAGTGCCGCTGATCTGAAGGTATACATTGTCCCCAAATGTGAAATAGTTATGGGTAAGGACAAAGTCACAAAGTTCAGCCACCAGGTTAGCCGTGACATTATCGGGGATAGTGTTCCTGACGGCTTGTAGTCCATCTTTGTGTGGAATGTTGGTGTAGAGGGCTTCTACATCCATAGTGGCCAGGATGGTGTTATCAGGAAGATCACCGATGGATTGAAGTTTCCTCAGGAAGTCAGTGGTGTCTCGAAGGTAGCTGGGAGTGCTGGTAGCGTAGGGCCTGAGGAGGGAGTCTACATAGCCAGACAATCCTGCTGTCAGGGTGCCAATGCCTGAAATGATGGGGCGCCCAGGAGTTCCAGGTTTATGGATCTTGGGTAGTAGATAGAATATCCCAGGTCGGGGTTCTAGGGGTGTGTCTGTGCGGATTTGATCTTGTGCTTTTTCAGGAAGTTTCTTGAGCATATGCTGTAGTTGCTTTTGGTAACTCTCAGTGGGATCATAGGGTAATGGCTTGTAGAAACTCGTGTTGGAGAGCTGCCGAGCAGCCTCTTGTTCATATTCCGACCTATTCATGATGACAACAGCACCTCCTTTGTCAGCCTTTTTGATTATGATGTCAGAGTTGTTTCTGAGGCTGTGGATGGCATTGCGTTCCGCATGGCTGAGGTTATGGGGCAAGTGATGCTGCTTTTCCACAATTTCAGCCCGTGCACGTCGGCGGAAGCACTCTATGTAGAAGTCCAGTCTGCTGTTTCGACCTTCAGGAGGAGTCCACCTAGAATCCTTCTTTCTGTAGTGTTGGTAGGGAGACCTCTGTGGATTAGTATGTTGTTCAGAGGTATTTTGGAAATATTCCTTTAGTCGGAGACGTCGAAAATAGGATTCTAGGTCACCATAGAACTGTATCATGTTCATGGGGGTGGAGGGGCAGAAGGAGAGGCCCCAAGATAGAACAGCTGCTTCTGCTGGGCTGAGAGTATAGTTGGATAGGTTAACAATATTGCTAGGTGGGTTGAGGGAACCATTGCTGTGGCCCCTTGTAGCATGTAGTAGTTTAGAAAGTTTAGTGTCCTTTTTCTTTTGTAGAGAAGCAAAGTGTGCGTTGTAAATGGCTTGTCTAGTTTTAGTAAAATCCAGCACCGAGGAAGTTTGTGTGGAAGGTTGGTTTTTTATGAGAGTATCCATTTTTGAGAGCTCATTCTTAATCTTTCCCTGTTTGCTGTAGAGGATGTTGATCAGGTGATTCCGCAGTTTCTTTGAGAGCGTGTGGCACAAGCTGTCAGCATAGTCTGTG
This sequence comes from Eretmochelys imbricata, assembly GCF_965152235.1. Lineage (NCBI taxonomy): Eukaryota > Metazoa > Chordata > Testudines > Cheloniidae > Eretmochelys > Eretmochelys imbricata. Next base: position 212,513,673 of record NC_135572.1, on the reverse strand, counting down.
CGGTATGTAGATTGTAATGGAATTCATTTGCAAATTGGATACTATTAATTTAGGCTTAAATAGAGACTGGGAGTGGCTAAGTCATTATGCAAGGTAGCCTATTTCCTCTTGTTTTTTCCTCCCCCCCCCCCCCCAGATGTTCTGATTTAACTTGGATTTAAACTTGGAGAGTGGTCAGTTTGGACGAGCTTTTACCAGCAGGAGAGTGAGTCTGTGTGTGTATGGGGGTGGGTTTTTGGAGGGGGGTGAGGGAGTGAGAGAACCTGGATTTGTGCAGGAAATGGCCTAACTTCATTATCATGCACATTGTGTAAAGAGTTGTCACTTTGGATGGGCTATCACCAGCAGGAGAGTGAATTTGTGTGGGGGGGTGGAGGGTGAGAAAACCTGGATTTGTGCTGGAAATGGCCTAACCTGACGATTACTTTAGATAAGCTATTACCAGCAGGACAGTGGGGTGGGAGGAGGTATTGTTTCATATTCTCTGTGTATATATAAAGTCTGCTGCAGTTTCCACGGTATGTATCTGATGAAGTGAGCTGTAGCTCACGAAAGCTCATGCTCAAATAAATTGGTTAGTCTCTAAGGTGCCACAAGTACTCCTTTTCTTTCTGTGTAGGTAAGAAACCAGACATCCTGCCACTTGTATATTTCCAGCCCACAATAATTTCTTCCTGGAAATGACAGGTTTATTTGGATTCTGGAAAAAGGTAAGCCTAGGCACACCCAAAACTAAATGTTGGACCCCTTGCTCGAGGGGAGGGACCTCAAGGCACAAAACACAACTGAGTATGTGGGATAACAAATGCAAAAACAAGAAGGGAGTATGGGTGCTGGAAGGTACAGGACTGACTGGAGCAGTAAGGGATTAAACTCCACCCCACCTACCTTGTGTCACCTAGAAAGACATTGGAAGATTTGCTCAAATATGTGTGTTCAACTTTGAATTCATGTGTATGAACTAATATGGCCAATAGTCTCCAGACAATCTATCCTGGGCCTTGGTGACCTTGCTGTGTAGGAGTAGGAGAGGTAGTATATAGCTGCTGCAATTATACGTTCTATAGAAAAGCCTACACTAGGCTAGAATAGACAGATAGAGTTAGGTTGGGAGTCAAATTCACAAATTTACCTCAATTCTCTAATAACTAATAATTCTCTTCCCTCCACAATGGATCACATACTCCACCCACCTCCCAGCCCCAGGATCCTAACATCTTTTATTGGACCAACTTCTGTTGATGGAAGATACAAGCTTTTGTGCTTCACAGAGGTCTTCACCAGGTCTGGGGAAGGTCACCAGAGTGTCTGGTTAGATTTCTGAATATTCCTGAAGGTGGCGATGCTAAGGAGATATGATTGAATCAATATGCAAATAATTCACCAACTTCATTTTTTAGTATTTGATCAGCTGTAGATACTGCTTTGTTACTGTCCTGAAGATATTCCTCCATTATTCAGAAGGACTTAGCTTCAACAGAATGCTCATGTAGCTGGTGGAAAGCACAGACAAGACCCATGGCCCTGTGCTAGTTTTGTCATCATCATCTCCTCTTCCTCTTTGAAAATGTATTTCTTTCTTATCAGTAGTATTACCATAGTGCCTAGGAGCCCCAGTCATGCACCAGGACCCTACCGTGCTTCATCTGTACCGAGACAGAAAAAGAGATGGTCCCTGCCTCAAAGAGCTTACAGTCAAAGGGTGTATCTACACTGCAAGCACTACACCAGCACAGCTATGGTGCTGCAGGTGTGCTGTTGGAGCACCCCGGTGTAGATGCATCCCACAGTGATGGAGACTTTTCCATCGATTTAGTTAATCTAAGATCCAAGTTACCTGGGAAAGAATTTTCTGGGAAAGAATTTTCTGTAGTATCTGGCTGATGAATCTTGCCCATATGCTCAGGGTTTAGCTGATCGCCATATTTGGGGTCGGGAAGGAATTTTCCTCCAGGGCAGATTGGAAGAGGCCCTGGAGGTTTTTCGCCTTCCTCTGTAGCATGGGGCACGGGTCACTTGCTGGAGGATTCTCTGCTCCTTGAGGTCTTTAAACTACAATTTGAGGACTTCAATAGCACAGATATAGGTGTGAGGCTTTTTTTGTAGGAGTGGTGGGTGAAATTCTGTGGCCTGCGTTGTGCAGGAGGTCAGACTAGATGATCATAATGGTCCCTTCTGACCTAAATATCTATGAATCTATCTATGAATCTATGAACTTTCATTCTTACATCAATTTAGCCACATCTACAACAGGGTTTAGGTTGGCATAGCTATGGTGAACAGGGGTGTGAATTTTTCACATCCTGAGAGATGTAGCTATCTTGATCTAAATTTCAAGTGTAGACCAGGCCTAAGTAATTCTATCCTGGTGAATTCTCCTCCCTTGAGGTATCTTCAGTTCCAGTAGTCATAAAACTTTTGAATCTATTCCCTTATCTACTTCCTGTAAGAAACGAAAAAGGGTGTGGAACTGGGTAGAGCCCCTTCCCCCTTTCTTCTCCCTTTCCCCCTCCCTGCTACTCTGTGCAAACTTGATTGGCTGTGTGCGGGGCGTGCCATTCTAAAAGAAGGACACAGAATTAACTATGAACCACTCGGGAGGGTTTGAGTCAATGGGGGGACAGGGAACAAGCTGTAACAATGCTGCCTCTGGCGGGACATAACTGAGAGTATCGATTCAGGACAAATTGCTTAGAGCAGGGCAAATACAGCCCAAGGCTGGGTTTCTTTTATTACTAAGGCACACCAAATCAGCCAAACAGCGAAGACTTTGGTCTCACCCCACTGGCTGACCTTAAGTTATAGAAGCTATTCCCTCAGACTTTCCCAGTATCACCACCAGTGCCACTTGTTATGCGGACAAATGATTATGAAAACCAATACCCCAGTAAAAGAAAAAAGGTTTTCTTAATCCCAAAGGACCAAGCCCCAGACCCAGGTCAATATACAAATCAGATCTTACCCACAAATCACGCTGTTGCCAATCCTTTAGAATCTAAAATCTAAAGGTTTATTCATAAAAGAAATAAATATTAATAAGAGTTAATATTGGTTAAATGGAATCAATTACATACAGTAATGGCAAAGTTCTTGGTTCAGGCTTGTAGCAGTGATGGAATAAACTGCAGTTTCAAGTCAAGTCTCTGGAGTACATCCACAGCTGGGATGGGCAGTACAAACCGCTCCCTGATTTACGCAAGACCCGACTTACGCAAATCCGCACTTACAGAAAAAGTTCCATAAACTAGAAATAGGAGGGGTTTTTTTTTTGCTTAATGATCAGGTATACGTTTCCGACTTACGCAAAATTTGAGTTACACGGACCAGAACGATTGTGTAAGTCGGGGAGTGTCTGTACTTTGTTCAGAGCTTCAGTTTGTTGTAAGGTTCCTCCAGAAGTAAGAAGCAGGATTGAAGACAAAATGGAGGGATTTCCAGGGCCTTTTATATTCTCTCTCTTGTGGGCGGAAACCCCTTTTTTCTCTTGTGCAAAATCACAGCACCAACATGGAGTTTGTAGCCACATGGGCAAGTCACATGTCCATGCATGACTCAGTTCTTTTACAGGGAGATCAGCCATTGCTCACATGCTACTTTGAACATCCCAGGAAGACTTTTCATGTGGATTGGAGTCTCCTGAGGTCCATTGTCACTTAAGTGTTTTTTGATTGGGCACTTAATCTGCAAATTCCTTTCTCAAGAAACTGACCAAATGTTTCACTAATGCTACACATTGAGATACAAGTACATAGCCAATATTCATAAACTTCGACTACAAAAATGATACACACATACAGATAGCATAATCATAACCAGCAAATCATAACCTTTTCATAGACACCTCACACAACAACCTTTGTACAATATTTGCTGCAAATCATAGAATCATAGAATATTAGGGTTGGAAGAGACCTCAGGAGGTCATCAAGTCCAATCCCCTGCTCAAAGCAGGACCGACACCAACTAAATCATCCCAGCCAAGGCTTTGTCAAGCTGGACCTTAAAAACCTCTGAGGATGGAGATTCCACCACCTCCCTAGGTAACCCATTCCAGTGCTTCACCACCCTCCTAGTGAAATGGGGTTTCCTAATATCCAACCTAGACCTCCTCCACTGCAACCATTGCTTCTTGTTCTGTCATCTGCCACCACTGAGAACAGCCGAGCTCCATCCTCTTTGAAACCCCCCTTCAGGTAGTTGAAGGCTGCTATCAAATCCCCTTCACTCTTCTCTTCTGCAGACAAAATAACCCCAGCTCCCTCAGCCTCTCCTCATAATTCATGTCCCCAAGCCCCCAAATCATTTTCGTTGCCCTCCGCTGCACTCATCATTTCGCTTAAAGTAGCATTTTTCAGGAACATAACTACCATGTTAAGTGAGGAGTTACCGTATTATATTTTTCAAATACTATTTGACTAGCTCCATTAGTAATAATAATGGGGATGTGGCTCAGTGCTCTCTCCAATAACTCTGTCCTGATTCTACTTGAAGGTGGAACTACTGATCTAAAGTTGGTCAACGGAAGCAACCCATGTGCTGGGAGAGCGATGATTAAGATTGGTGAACTGAGCGCCATTCTGTGTTCTACTGTCTCACCTATGAAACATGCTGCAGTAGCTTGCAAACACTTGGGATGTGGTTCTGCAGTTAGTGTCCATGGTGCTGCCCACTTTGGGGAAGATTCCACACCATACTTGGTAGTAGGAGATGTTTGTCATGGGAGTGAGTCAACAATCTGGGACTGCAGATTTTTAACACGGAATGTAAATTCAACATGCTCTCATCCTTTCCATGCTGGAGTGACCTGCTCAGGTAAGAAATCAGCCATCCTTCTACTTGCCATGTGAGAAAAGGGATTGAATCCAGAGTTTGTTCCATTCCCACAAACTAATGTAGAAGTGGGTAAATATGATCAAATCCTGAAATTATTACTCTCACATTATAGTGAGCAAATCCCTATGTAATTCCCAACCCAGATATCTTTAGAGTCTCCTTTATTAACCTCACTGCAGTTGTCTCAATACCACATTTTCCATTTTCCTTTCATGGGTTTCAAATTTATTTTGTATATCCAAACTAGGGAAAGTATTGGTATTTAATAAGCTATTCTATGTACATATTTAAACTGCGCCTATCGCCATGGCATTGGTGTGCCTACCTGGAAAGCCCATAAAATCCTGTTGAGTAATAATGTTTTCAAAGGAAATAGACCCATACTTTTCTCTATGCAGCCATTTGAGAGCTTAGAAAGTATCAGACAATAGGAACTTTTAGTGGCAGAGAGTAGCCAGATCCAATTACAGCATCATTTGGGGGGGAGGAATAGCTCAGTGTTTGAGCATTGGCCTGCTAAACCCAGGGTTGTGAGTTCAGTCCTTGAGGGGGCCATTTAGGGATCTGGGGCAACTATGGGAGATTGGTCCTGTTTTGAGCAGGGGGTTGGACTAGATGACCTCCTGAGGTCCTTCCAACCCTGATATTCTATGATTCTGTGATCATGCAAGGCATTTCCCATTAGAGTCTTGTCTAACCTCATGTCACACATCTAATGGTAGATCTGTTATTTCCCACAGTGTTTATTCAACTGCATGATCACTCAGGCTTTTAGAAAATTATTCCCAACCACCAGAGTGAAATTCAGAGCCTGATTCTTCACTTTTGGGTATGTTGTGCATGAATGTAAAATGCTACCAAACTGGAAATCACTCTGTCAGACTGGAGATGGACAGGAAGAGAGATACCCCTGGGTGTTTGCCCTTTACTTATATAGTTCAGTCCCCCTCATAAAATTCTGTCCAGCTGAGCAGAAGGAGACATGGAATCTAGTAAGGAAAGATGCTTCATGTTGTTTATTTCACCTGTATGTTCTGAAAAAAGAAAAGGAGTACTTGTGGCACCTTAGAGACTAACCAATTTATTTGAACATGAGCTTTCGTGAGCTACAGCTCACTCATGCTCAAATAAATTGGTTAGTCTCTAAGGTGCCACAAGTACTCCTTTTCTTTTTGCAAAGACAGACTAACACGGCTGTTACTCTGAAACCTGTATGTTCTGAGATGCAGATTTTCTTTGTCTCCTTTATTTTCTCCCCTGCTGTCTGAGGACTCTGTTTACAGAGTATATGTAAACTGAGGTAACTGCACATCCCTTTGTTTAAGACCTACTTGACCAGGTCTGCCTAATCAGACCACAAGAATTTGAACATGTCCCTTTGACATCATACAGGGGAATTTCATAACTTCACACATAATGATGCTACACACATTTCCCCATGATATTATTGCCCAGTGAGTTATTAGTTTCCAAATGATACCTCAGAAGGCATATTTTATACAAAGATTATTACAATAGTGTGCAGATTGTGATTACAGGGGTGCATTTGGCCACAGTTTCCTTGCCCCCCCAGTCCACAGTGTGTCTGCATAGTCTCACTCCTTATAGCATTCTCTGATTTATGAGTATCTATCATAAAATGGAGTGATCAGAATTCACCAAATTCCTGTTGTGGTTGTGCAAGGGCTGAGTAAAATTGCATAATTGCATCTAGTATGGGAAGGGTCTCCTGTGCACATACACCTTCCACTAGACATAGACATATTGTGTTACCTAGGGAGGTGGTGGAATCTCCTTCCTTAGCAATTTTTAAGGTCAGGCTTGACAAAGCCCTGGCTGGGATGATTTAGTTGGGGATTGGTCCTGCTTTGAGCAGGGGGTTGGACTAGATGGCCTCCAGAGGTCCCTTCCAACCCTGATATTCTATGATATTCTTTGAGTACACAGTGTGACAGACAAAGGCATTGGCACCTGATGTACTAACACAGGTGCCCTCTCTCCTGGGGTATGGCCTTTTCTCTCCCTGGCACTTACTATTGTTATGCTTATAAGAAGCACACGAGATCTTTTTCAGGGGAAAAGGCAATATGCCACATTTATTGAAGATACAACAATTAGCATATGCATTCAATCACACGCACACACACTGTCCCGCCAGTCAATGTTATAGTTACCAGTCCAGAGTCCGGCGCAATCTACTGGCCAGGTAGGTAGGAGCTCGGTTCTGTCAGTTGCGACACGATGCTCTGGGGAAGTCTTGGCAGGACAAATCCAAAGTTTCATGGCAAGGCACCCTGTTTATATAATGATTTTTCTCATTGGGACCAATGATTTTTGAATGATTATGCTCTAATCAATTGTTGTTTGATGAGTGCTTGTTTCTTTAATTTCTTTTTTTTTTAATTATTTTATTATTTTGTCTTTTTATTAAGTTTTTTAGGGTGTTATTTCATGCTGGTTTTGATTACAGCTATTTTGTTCCCGCTGATAGGTGCTTGTTTTATTTTATTTTTTTATTTGCTTGTTCACAGGAGACAATCAAGTAAATAGAACAAACCCCAGCAAAGGAAGGACACATAAAAAATAACAGCATAGCAGTGGTGGTAACTTTACTGTGAACAGGAAACTAGGCTCAAGGGAAGGAAAAGGTTAAGGTTAACTAATCTATATATAATATAACGGTAACGTACCCATCTATGCCATGCCAAGAGTCCTAAACCACTGTGATATTAGAGTTAACTCAACCATTCACCACCCCTACTCTACAGCTAATTTTCATGCAACAATTTAATTGGTTGTAATGAGTCAGTGATACAAGAGGGACAGCACAGATCATGGGGTCCTTGGCCCAAATGCCACTGTTCTTCAAAGTTTGATTTGCCACCCATACAACTCACCACAAACTCCCCAAGGCAACTGACACACCCAAACAAATCAACATAGCTTTCCCAGCACAACACAACCCACACACAAATCAACACAACCACTCACAGAACACACAATAACATCAAACACACACAGCTCCTCACCTTAGCCCACACCCCTCATTCACCACCTGCACAAATCAGTACAAAACTCTCAGCACAACATACATACTCACCCACCCTCATTCATACTTACCATAAAACCAGTAACTTGAGTGGCAAAATTGCTGGTCATCTCTTGTAATAAGTAAGCCTATTCTCCAGAATTTAACACTCATAAATTCTTCCAAACCCCAGCTGTCTGCCTGGCACCTTACCAAGGCAGACAGTATGGCTGAGTTTGTGTATCCTGGTATAGTGTCTGCACCGCTGCAGCATTGGCCGGCTTACACAAAAGTCCCCTTAGCATTTCTCCATCCCCGAATGGGGCAGGATCATGTCCTGGATCCAACCAGGCTTGCTATTCCCTGGTCTGAAATCCTCCTAAGGTCTCAGTTGGCTATCAGTAGCGAGTCCCAGATAGGATCTCTCTCTCCAAATGCTGGTGCTGCCTGGTCCATGCAGCTAGAGTCTAAGAGCATGAATCTCTGAGTGGTGCTGTCTCTCTTCCAGCTTCCAAACTAAAACTCACTGTGTAAAATCAGTCTGTCTTGTCGCTGAGAGCTGTGCAACTCTGGCTTGTCATAGGCTCAGTGGACTGCTCATCTAGATCCCCCATGCAGAAGCCTCCCTGTTGCCCTTGGACAAGGTTTTTAGTTCCTTCTGTCCCCACCCCTAACTCCAAGCAGGCTGGAAATGGGGTCAGGAGGCTCTAGTAGCCATTATAGCTGTAGTCCTTTAGGATAAGGCCCTCTAGAGGCTGAATCCTGAACTCCAAGGGCTGGCAACCGTAGGTTGGGGTTACACACAAATAAAAGCCTGCAGGACTCTGTGGAACACATGAGGAAAAATAAATAAAATCTAAGGAAGGAGGAGCTGCCAGTGGTGCAGCTAGGTGAGCAGGAGGCTGGCAGCTCAGTGCTCTCCTGGCCTGGCTGGACCCTTTGTACAGCTCATGCTCTAAAGCCAGACATGGGCAAAGGATGAGCTAGTGCGGATCCCAGAAAGGCAAACAGGTGAGATGGATGGAAGAGGGGATTCAGGCTCCAGCAGCTCTGGTAGGACAGGCTCGGATTCTAAAACACGACCTCTGCGCCTGCAAGAGCTGTAGGCGAGAGGTGGGACCAAAAATATCATTCTCTCCTCACAGCTGCAGTGGTACCAACTCTTGCCATTTTGTTTTGTGTCACACTTTCAAAAGGAAGTTTCTAGCCTTTGTGGGTGGGTTGAAAAGTTTGAACAAGTGACCCCTAAAGGCTCAGAAACCCGAAGGCAAAGCAGAAAAACCCCCTTGTTCTATTTCTAAAATCTCTGTGCCTTTCACTACATGTCCCTCTGCACACACTGTGGCCTCTGGGATCTCATCTACAAGGGCCCTGCCCTCTTCACATTTAGTCCTTCTTATAGCCCAGAGTTGCCCACTCTTGCAATTTTTTCCACAAGTGACACAACTGTGGCTGGTCTGGGGCCCAGTCCTACAATGAGGCAAGAAGCTCCAACCTGAGTCCTCTGATTGGCTGGCTGCCTTACTTGCCCGCCTCCTGGGGTAAAACAACCCCAGTCATAACTGTTTCCGGCAGAGCTCTCTTCCTCCCCCTTTCCCTTCAGCAACCTGAAGCCATTTTCATTGGAGGGTGGGGGAGCAAAGAGCCATCAGCTCAGGGTGGCTCTTCCCCCCCGTTTCCCTCCCTTCCTGTGAGCAACAGGCTTCCCCTCTCCCCAGTGGTCGATTAATGATTTTGCCGCCCCTAGGCCCAGAAATAATTGCCGCCCCCACCCCAGCTCACCTCCGCTCCACCTCTGCCTCCTCCCCTAAGGGCGCTGCCAGGTCCTGCTTCTCCCTGCTCCCTGCCAGTGCTTGTGCATGAAACAGGTTCGCGAAGGAGAGGAGGCGAGGCTGGGGTGGGGATTTGGGGAAGGGGACCAATAGGGGCAGGGAGGGGACGGGGAAGGGGTGGAGTTGGGGTGGGGCTGGGGGCAGAGGGTATAAATCGTCACTGGGGGAAGCAGCCTCTGGCTGCTATTATAAATTTGCCGATCCTGCATATTTGCCACCCTAGGCCTAGGCCTTCCCGGCCTAGGCGTTAATATGCCACTGCCCCTCCCACAGCACTGGCTTGGGAGGGGGCGGAGCTCCCTGGAGGGGCAGAGTTGAGGCTGGGGGGCTGAACTGAGGGCTGGCACCTGGGAGGGAACAGAACTGATGGGTGGCTAGGTAGGGACAGACCTATTTGCTGGACAGGGGACAGGCAGATGTGGGGGTGAGAGCTCCTGTAGCCGGGGCCAAAATCATCTTACCCAGTACCGTGGGGAGAGTGGGCAACACTAATTATCTCACATGCCATGCTGTCTCCAGTAAATCTATTTAATTTGTATAAAACTTTCTTTGTATAAAACTAAACTTTCTGTACCTGTCTCTCTGTCCTTGGACCACGTACTCCCTGTAGCAGGAACCTTCCCTTCTAGAATGTCTGGAAAGCATCTAGCACACCGTACATGCTACTGTAACATAATAATAATAAATAATAATAATTAATAATAAGAATAAGTAATAATAAATAAATACATTTGCACCCTCAATTCGCACTTGGGGAGAGGAGTGTTCTTCTCTGACTCCTAAAATCATGCCTATTCTTGCAATTAAAGTTTGCCTCCCCGGATGTTAGGCTCAGACCCATTCATATTGCCAAATCCTGAGGTCCTTACACATTTTTTTCTTCTCAGTCTTTACTCTGGCAAAATTTCTTTTGGTTTTAATACAAATTTGCCTTTGTTTTCAGTAAGGCACTGTACAAATGCAAAGTAAATAATCAGTCTCTGCTTCACAGTCTGAATGGAAAAGACAGACAAAGACTACAGGAAAAAGCGGAGGTCCAGAAAGGTGAAATGACTAGTCTGAGGTCAGACAGCAGGTTAATGGCAGAGCTAACCTGGAGCATGGGGCCACAGGACAAGTGCAACCTCCCCCAGGGAATATCTCCAATGCAGAGTGCCCTTACATCAGGGACAGAGCCAGCTGGTTATGCACTGCCACTGCCTCGGTATCAGTATTATTTAATTGCAGCAGCGGGAATAAGGCAGAACAAGTTTTTACACAACAAATATGCTTCTATCTTACCTAAAGCTTAGCATCTTCCTTAAAACTTAGGCAGGTCCAGCTGCTTAAAAGTTAAGACCCATCCTCCAGGGCTTGTCTCTGTTATCAGTTTGCTCCCCTTGAGCAATAACTTGACCACTTCCTCTGCCTGCTCTTCAGGGACATTCTTTTTATCCATTTCAAAGCATTTTATTCCAGTTTCCCACCTGGATCTCCCCCGACTTCACTAGCCAAGCAGCTGATCAAGCATGGACAGTGTTAAAATTTCAAAGGTATTGTCGCCTGTATTTTCTTCTGAATATCAGTGAATGAGTTATCTAAAATATTGTCTTGTTTCTTGTGGAAACAAACCATCCAGGTCTGATTTAACCCTCAGGGAATGCATAGACTGCAAAAAAGTGTATTCTTAACGTGGGTTAGCTAACCCCCATTAGTTAACTCTAATTAAAATATCAGTGAAAACATGGCAACTTGCCTTTTAACTCAGGTTAGCAGCTCAAATTCAACCTCAGGCTGCCCTGGGCTTGATTTGAACTGCTAATCTCAGGCCAGGTCTACACTATGAGTATAACTACACTGCTCATAGGTGTGAAAAATCCACACCCCTGAGAGACCTAGTTATACCAACCTTAACCGTCCGTGTAGACAGTGCTATGTTGGTGGGAGAGCTTCTCCTGCTGATATAGCTACCAGCTCTTGTGGAGCTGGCGTAACTAAGCTGACAGGAGAGCTCTCTCCCTTCGGCTTAGAGTGTCTTCATCAAAGCACTACAGCTGCACTGGTGCAGTTGCTTATGCAGCGTTTGTAGTATAGGCCTGCCCTGAGTTAAAAGCTGAACTGGTGTGTCCTCACTGCTATTTAACCCAAGTTAGCTAAACTGAATTAAGAACACACCTCTTCTTGGAGTACTTTTAGTAATTCTGTAACAGACAACACAGCAAGAAAACAAGCAAAACTGCATAAAATAATACAGGCCTCTCTCACATCCTTCACAATTAGTTAAACAACACTGACAGTAGTGTTCATTTCTAAATAGTGACACGAAGGTCCATATTTCAAGAACAGATATTTAATTACAGGTACTGTATTTTTTAATGTACTCATAGGTATAATCCATGATTTCTAAACATTGTTATGAAAAAGTTTGAAAAACATGTCTATTTACTGAAAGGTGTAGTGGCGAGTATGGAGTGTAAGTGTAACATTCATTGATGGATTGTTTGACTCTCTAGGCTACTCACAGCCTCGGCTGGTGGGAGGAGATAATCCCTGCTCAGGACGGGTGGAAATAAGACATGGTGAAACATGGGCTACACTCTGTGATGCACACTTTGATCTCAAAGCTGCCAGTGTTATCTGTAATGAATTAGAGTGTGGAAGAGCTTTATCTACCCCGGGAGGAGCTCACTTTGGAGAAGGACAGGGGCTGATCTGGACTGAAGAGCTGCAGTGCGTGGGGAATGAGTCACACCTTGCATACTGTCCCAGGATATCACATGTGAATCAGACATGCTCACATGCAAATGATGCCAGCGCCATATGCTCAAGTAAGAATTCAGCATGATGTCTTTAAAATCCCAGTGTTGTGTATTCTAGATTAGGGTGCAGCAATAAAACAATCTCACTCTGTAGGGAGCTGGGATAAGAGGGTGCCATCAGCTTCCTGTAAAACCCTAACAATAAGAAAGGGATCAGTCACCCCTGACTTCCCGTACTTATCAATTTGATATGAATTTGCTCCAAGGCTCCCTCTCTAAACCCCTTCTCCCTTCTCCCCAGGGCACACAGCGTTCCAGCTGGTGAACGGCAGCACAGCGTGCTCAGGGAGGGTGGAGATCCAGGTTCTTGGTGCCTGGGGAACTGTCTGTGACTCACACTGGGATCTATCAGATGCCAACGTTCTCTGTCATCAGCTCGACTGTGGGTTCGCTGTATCAGCTCCAGGAGGAGGGTATTTTGGGAAAGGAACAGGCTTTGTCTGGAAAGACACATTTCATTGTAAAGGGACTGAACCCCATTTGGGCCATTGCCCTGTGACTGCCCTGGGGGCATCTCCGTGCCCGCATGACAATGATGCCAATGTAATTTGCTCAGGTAAGTGCAGCAGAAATGCTGGATTAATGACACCTGCCCCTCAGTGTCTGACACTGCCCTCCAGAGCACAGGGAGAGGAAGAATGATCTAGAATCAAGGATCATGAGGTAAAATAATAGTTACTACCTGGAGAAATCCCTGTACTCCACACTTCAGCAATGTTGCCTCCCAGACCATTTTATCATGGAAGATGCTAAGACTGAACAAGAAGAATAGGAGCATTTGACTCCAACAGAAAGGAGCTGCTAGGACAGAGCTAGAATTCATCAGACTGGTACCGAGAGTGCCCCTGGTGGCTGCCCCACTGTATTGCGTAAGATGATTTTGGCCCCGACTGCAGGAGCGCTCACCCCCACATCTGCCTGTCCCCTGCCCAGCAAATAGTTCTGTCCCTACCCAGGCATCCATCAGTTCTGTTCCCTCTGAGTTGCCACCCCTCAGTTCAGCCCCCCAGCCTCAACTCTGCTCTTCTTCATGATGCAGAGTGAATCATCTAGTCCAAGCCCCTGCTCAAAGCAGGACCAAAAGCAAGTAAATCATCCCAGCCAGGGCTTTGTCAAGCCGGGCCTTAAAAACCTCTAAGGATTGAGTTTCCACCACCTCCCTAGGTAACCAATTCCAATGCTTCACCACCCTCCTAGTGAAATAGTGTTTCCTAATATCCAACCTTGACCTCCCCCACTGCAACTTGAGACCATTGCTTCTTGTTCTGTCAAGAAACAAAGCAATGAAGCATTCAATGATTTTTAGACTGGTGAACCCTTTTGTACTTTAAGGTGCACCCTCAACTGGTTTACTTTTTAGACAGTGAAAATGGTCCTTTACCACAGATTTCAATGGGCAACATAGAGGCCAATACTCCTTTATTAGGATAAGTTAGGAGGGTGGCCAAAATTATAAAAGAAACTCAGTCCCCAACCGTAAGTATGCAGTGACTGCCACCGCACCATATTTGGATCTATTAGTTAATTTCTTTGTGTTAAAATCAAGACAAACAAACAAAACAAACTATGTGGGACCATGTACTAGAGTTTCCCCATTGTAAACAGGGTTCTCTCTCTCTCTCTCTCTCTCTCTTTTCTGATCTTTCTAGAGATTTTGGCACAAAGACTCACTGGTCACTGTTCTCCAGAGCACCTTGGATTGTTTCCTTAATACCACAAGCCATTAATGTCCCTTGGCCAAACTCCCTTAGATCAGTCACAAAACCCATTTGCCTACTCAGGTGCCATTCTCTGTCTTCAAGGTATTTAACTCTCATTGAGACCATAGACCCAATTCTCAGTCACTCCGTTTCTGCGCTTGGTTGGCAGGGAAGGCAGCTTTAAGCCACATTTACGTTCTTTATTCTGGTGCCGTGTAGGGCCTTGCCCAGACCCTGGTGTAACTAAGAGCAGATTCAGGGCTGTTCTAAGTTGTACTTTTCTCCCCATAGTCTCCAGAAGAGAATAGCTGTAGTGTTGTGCACTGCGGGAACACTCTGATTAAACTGTGATTGTTCTTGAGGGACCCAGGGCACCTAGTGGTCTCTTGCCTCTGGTAAGAGGTAGCCTTGCCCATGGTGGGTGGGTGTTAGATCGTTAACATCATCAGCCTGCTAGTCACTCAAACACTCTCCTCTGGGCTATGTCAGCCATGTCTTTGCCTTGCAGGTTAACACAAGGTGCATCCTAGACTCCAAGTCCCTTTGAATCATTCCTCTGTGATATCCAGCCCCTGACACTGGCTACTCACAGAAGACCCAGATTCTCCAAAAGTGCAGTGTGCCCTAGTTTACTAGTTTTAATGTAAACTCCTGTATAATACACAGCACTTGTAAGCTCTTATAATAAAACAGGAGAAAATTTATTTAAGAAAGAAAGTTCACTAGAAACAAGAGAGAGTGGTGAAAACAAACGGTTACAGTATAAGACAAAACCATAAAACATGACCTAAGGCTTACACTTATCAACAGTTACCTTTCCTATGTAAAAAATAGGTTTCCCGGAAAAGTTAAGTCTGTTGCAGTGCTGTCTGGCTTCACAGGAATCAGGATCCAAACTTGCACAAATACACCCCTGCTCCAAAAAATGTCTCCTCAGTGACAGGATCCAGAATGCCTCTCCCACTCTGTGTTATACTGAACCAGTCTTTTGTCTAAATTCATAGGCAGGGTGATTCCCTGCTGTTGTATTGTTCCTTTTTTACCTTTTTAACCTCTGTTTTGGTTTTGATTGTTTGCAGTTGTCTCTGAGGGTTTCCATTGATAGTCTGGGAATGGAGCAATTGAGCCTCGAATTACCTCACTGGCTAACCAGGGAGGGGTGTCAGCTCCCTCCTGCTTGAATGGGCCATCACTGAGACTTGTTATCCCTGGTGACTAACTTTTACTGCAAGTCCGTAAAGTCTCCATTCAATATACTTCCATGATTACTTAAATGTTACCTGCACATACATCTCATAATGGTTCTGAGTCGTGATAAGTTATGAGCTTTCTGTAGACACCTACCTGTTACCCCTTATGGATAAATTCCCTACAAGATGCGTGTTCGGTGTAGTGAATTTGTCAGGTCTGAGGACAGAATTTCAAAGGACTGGGGAGCCTTTGCCAAGGGATCTCTGTGTCACACACACCACTGCCACACACGGTCACTACCTCCTTGTGACACATGCAGATGCCTGTATCAATGCAATGACTTGAATATGGGTCATTTTATTCACTGAGCTACTATAGAGTTCGTATTGTTCCTAATGTGCACAGTCTATTTCCCATCTCTCCTGGGTCCAGGTCATTCGGAATCGCTCAGACTGTTGAATGGAGAGAGCCGGTGCGATGGGAGAGTCGAGATTTCCCTCCATGGTGTGTGGGGCAGAGTGCTGGATGACCAGTGGGACATGAACGATGCCAGCGTGGTGTGCAGGGAGCTCCAGTGTGGAGTTACTGAGAAAGCTTTTAACCCCCCTAAGTCTGGGCGAGGAACAGGCCCTGTGGGCTGAGAAGTGTCCAGTGTGCAGGAAATGAGACTCGCCTGACTCTCTGCAACATCTCCGCATTTGAGACAGCCCAGGCAAGAATTACTGAGGATGCCGGTGTTGTTTGCTCAGGTGATTTACTGTAAACATTTTACAAACAGCCTGTCCTTGTCCAATAGGAACATGACCCACCCCAGGGCCTGCCTCCACCCACCTTGTGCTGAGATCTCAAACAGATATGGATTTGAGATTCACATTATGGACCGTCTCCAGTAAAAGTATGTGTGTTATATGCAGAAACAACAGCATAACTACATTAGCGATTAAGCGCCAGCAGCAATTCAGCAATTCCGCACAATCCAGCCTGTGCACGGAGTGGGGCCTGTGAAAAAAATAGTCTGTGATCAAATACTCCCAAGTCGGTATCATAATGCACGCGCACAAAGAGCCCATGGTAAGGTTGCACTAGCAAATGTAAATCTATTTCCTAACTTTTGACAGCTTGAATCTGCAACCCAAATAACGTTCTTTTAATGTAGTTTTATGTGAAATTTCCTATAAAAAAGAGAGCGGTAAAACCAAATTCTATTATGTGCACCCCTACCACTCACCTCCCCCTGTGACTCCTCAGTGGGGTCTGACCCCTACTTCATACCTTTGGCACGAGAGCCCAGATTGCTGCTACTATTTAACCTGCAGAACTAACAATGTCAGCTAGCAGCAGGAGAAGGCTGTTATCCAAGAAGGGAATGGGTTGCTGGGTCTGCATGATGGTTGTGGGGAAATCCAGCCTGGTCTGGCTCTCTCTCCCTCACCTTCAAAATTGGGGGAACTCCCACTCCATGTATTACCCCAGATTGCGGGATTTTCTGTTGGACCATGTGCTGTGAGAGCAGGATGGTTGGTGGAAATCCACTCTGTGTCTCTTTTACTCCATGGCCAGGTTCTTGGGGTTCTAGCCCCATGTTCTGCCCCCAGAGTGCGGGGTATGGTGGTAAATGGGCCACTGAGGCCAAGTGCTGGGTTTTGGGATTTACGGAGGAGTGGGCAGGAACCCAGTCCTGCTCTCTTCCCCCTCTACAGCTGCTCTGGTAACTCCGAGCTGGTCACAGTAAAGTGAATGCTCTGCTGTTGCTTTGATGATAGTGTTAGTGAAGGGTCAGTGATTTTGATGGGCTGCTAACATTTTCCTGAAGAACTCAAATGAGAGAAGGGAAATGGCAATTTTGAACACTGTAGATCTTAGCCAAATCTGAACAGAGTTTCATGGGACAAAGAAAAGGCAGTGCTGTAGCCACAGGAGATTCCCTCTGCTGAATAGCCAAGACCTGTTGCAAACAATAGAGATGTGAGAGCTCAAAGAAAGATCACTAAAGCCTGGACCTATAAAGGAAGTAGGCATTGCAAAACTTATCTTTTAAGAGCTTAGAAAATCACAGGAATGACGTGATCTACAACACCTGAGTTAGGCGCCCTATACAATGAGTGGGAAGAGATAGGAGCCTTAGAATGGGACTCACAAAAGCCAGCTCACTAGTCAGGAAGCCTTGTAAATTAGTCAATGGGAGATGCTAGTGAGAGGGGTGTGTCCTAAACTCTGCCCCTCTCATGGAGACAGGCACCTAAGTGTATGTCTACCCAGCAATTAAACACCTGCAACTGGCCCAGATCAGGTGCTGCGAGGATACCAGAGCCTGGGCCCCAAGCCAAGCCCAAAGGTCTACACAGGAATTTTTAGCCCTGCAGCCTGAGCCCCAGGTCAGCTGCAGCCATGTCACAAGCCTTTTATTTCAGTGTAAGTCTGAGCTGCAGGGAGGCACCAGTCTCAGAGCATGCTCCAGGAACTGGGGGAAGAGAGGCATTTCTGTGCCTAACTCGTGTGCAGTGTCCGATGTGGTAGACATGTCAGAGGACATCTAACTCCATGTAGAACAGCAAAAAGGAGTGGGGGGGAGGGAGGAAGGAAATAGAAAGAAGGAGTGCCGCTTTTATCCCAGTGGTTAACACACTCACCTAGGATGTGGAAAGTCCCCTCTTTCCCTGATAAGTAGGAGGGATTTGAACAGAGATCTCCTGCCTCTAGGATGAGCACTCTAGGCAATAGAATGATTCTTTCTCTGCCCAATTATATTTATTTAATTAAAGTGGAACAATGTCAATGGGAGAGAGACCCACATCAGGATGTCTCATAGCCCAGTGATGAGAGCCCTGTCCTGAGTGGTAGTAGATCCCTGGAAATAGAGAACCTTAACTCTGCCCTGTAATGACACCACACAATAATTTACATTTATGGTTAATGTAAATGGTATTTGCTCTCCCAAAATAGATTAAACAGATTTCTAAAGACACATTAAATTGTTTCATATTTTCCCCTCATGGTGTCAAGGGAGCAGGATCAGGTAGTGGTGCTCCTCAGAACTCGAGTGGGTCAGAAACCAGAATTCCCATTCCACAGGAAACTGGGAAAATTTTGATTTTCCCCTCCAAATTAAAATTAAAATTTGAAATTTCACACAAGCAAAAATTCCAAAATTTTGTTTCAGAAGAATTGAAACAACATTTTGTTTTGACCCCATTGCCTTGACTTTTATGTTTATTATAATTGTAATATGACATAATATAACATAAAAGTAGAAATGATAAAGCAGAAATTAAACATTTCAGCATTATTGAAACAATATGTTTTGATACTTTGATCTAAAACTTTGAAAAAATCAACACAATTGTTGCAATTTTGTCAAATCATCATTTTTGGATGGAAAATGTTTCCGTCTGACAAATTCAAATAGTTCTTCTGAGAACCATACTGGGAACCTCTCTCCTCTCCCAGCTCTCCAATATGATGCCTCTATGCATCCAGTCTAGAGTAGACAGCTTAGTTTCTTGTAGTTTTATCACATTGCACGAATGGGTGGCCAGTGACCCGGCCTTTGGGGGAGGCTAGCCCCCAGCCTCTCCCCTTGTGCCCAAGGCCCCGCCCCTCCCCTTGTGCCCCCCTTTCTCCCTCCCCTTGTGCCTAAGGCCTTGCCCCTCCTCTTCTTCTTCCCCTCCCCCACCCCCCCAGGAGCCCAAAGCACCCCACCGTGGCCCCCAGCCCTAGCACAAGGGGCCGGGGGGCGAGGCCCCAGCCCCAGTGCTTCAGGCAGCTGGGCCACCTCCAGCCCCTGTGCACTGGGCAGCCAGCCCCAGAGTGTCAGGCTGTGTGGCTGCAGCGCCCCCAGCCCCAGTGCGCTGGGCAGCACAGCCCCAGCCCCAGCCACTCGGAGTCTCTGCAGGAGGCAGGCCAGCCAGCCCCAGCCAGCCTGGGCCAGACAGGGCAGAGCACTGTGTACCACAGGAGAGGGCCTGGCCTGGGGGCAGATCGTGGGCTAGGCTGTTTGGGGAGGCACAGCTTCCCCCGTCTTTGATACTTGTTGCCCATGATTGCAGTCTCATATCTATTCTATTTACCTTTCTTACCGCTAGGTCTCTTTAACTTTTGCTCCTTCTCAGCTGATCCCAATGATTATATGTGTTTCATATTATTTTTTACCAGACATATTCACTTCCGTTTTCCTGAACTGAATCTCATTTTGATTTCCTTGCCCAAGGGCCACATTGCAGGGCTGGCCAAACTTACTGGCCCGCCGAGCCACATACGATGGTCTTCAGAAGTTCAAGAGCCGGAGCACACCTGCCAGGAGCCAGGGCTCAGGGCTTCAGTCCCATTCCTGCTGAAGCCCCAAGCCTCGGCAGGTGCACCCCATAGGACTGAAGTCCTGAGACCCTCCTCCCAGCTGGACAGAAGCTCCTACCCCACCACCAGACTCCAAGGCAGAGGTCCCGAGCACCCCCCAGCCCCGCACCACCCCGGGTGTGGTAGGCAGAGAAAGGGGGATAGAGGGAGCTTGCGAGCCATAACTTAATGGTAAAAGAGCCACATGTGGCTTGTGAGCCACAGTTTGGCCACCCCTGCCATATAGTGTCATCAGGATGTAAGCACAATTCTCTTTTGACTTTAGTGTGGATTTATATTTAGAAGTTAATGGTATATAATGGGGCTTTATATTTTTGCTTATGATTTCACACTTTTCAGTGTTCATAGTCTCTCCCAGTTTTGTATAATCTGAGACTTTTGCTATATATAACATATTGCCATTTTATCATTATATTTTGTGTTCCTCCCTGTAGCTGATCACATCCTAGCCAAAATCATATCTAAGTCAGAATGCTGAATGCTGAAAGCTTGATTTTGTGAGAAACTTTATCAAATGCTTTACTAAAATGCAGAGTTATTACATCTATTGTATTTTTATCATCCATTGATGTGATAGCTATTAAAAAGCAGTATAAGGTACTTAGCATGACCTGTTTGTAAATTTCAGCTGCTAATGGCTTATGGTTACATTGGATTCGGGATAGGAATATGAATTACAGGACAGTAGTAATCAGGATCACTTACATAATTGTTAAAATAAATTGGTGCCGTATTTGCTTTCCTCTCAGCTTCTAGTACCTCCCAATTCTTCAGCACTTACAAACATAATTATTAGTACTTAAGCAAATTTGTGAGCTAATAATTCCTTGAATGCCCTCTAAACTTATTTTCAAATACATGTTTGAAAAGATTTGAGTTTTGAAGGCACGACTGATTCTGCAAATCCACAAACTCTCAGCTAGTTCTTTCTCCTAGGTAAGTCAAGCATTCAGGATTAAGCCTTATTCCCTTATGCACTTTTAAGATCTCTTTACCATGCCTTAATCACTTTCTAACTCTGCAGACTTCTTCTCTTTATGTTTCATGTTAAAGACAGACTTTTAAAAGCATTTCAATATTTCAGCCATTAGAGCAGCATCATTGGTTTGCATGGAAGCTGTCCAGTTATCATTATATTACATATTACCCACTGGGATTCATCCTTGTAGGGAGCAGGCGGATCCGGCTGGTGAATGGGCCAGGTCGCTGTGCCGGGAGAGTGGAGATTTATTACAATGGTACTTGGGGAACAGTCTGTGATGATTCCTGGGACCTACCAGACTCCAATGTTGTTTGCAAACAACTGGGATGTGGACGCGCCATCAATGCAACTGTCTCTGCTCATTATGGGCAAGGATCCGGGCAGATCTGGCTGGACGATGTGAACTGCTCTGGGAACGTATCTGATCTCTGGGAGTGTCCGTCCCAGGGCTGGGGCCAGCACAACTGCAGACACAAAGAGGATGCAGGAGTTCTCTGCTCAGGTCTGTTCTGTGAATGATCTCGTGAGTTTGGTTACTAGGGAATTTAATGAAGTATATGGGTGTTTGGGGAGAGAGATGAGAATAACAGAAAGTTTATCTCCCTTTCCATTTCTCTATCTGTCTTTCTTCCTGACCTATCCACCTGCAATGGTCACCATTAAAAAGTCTACATTGACAACAGTTAATATCAAGGGGTACTGGAAATATTGTATTATTACCTTAGCTTTAGAACATGTATTAAATTCTGAATCTTGGGTACCATTGTGTGTAACTATTGGTGAATGGTGTCTTTTAAATACCAATTCCATTGTTAATATGTCTGTCGCTGGTCTCCAGAAAAGTCTTTCTGACTTGAGAAATGAATCTTGCTTCTGTAGAAGAATGCACAGGTTTGTTAGCGATCTCAGGGATTCAGCCTTCAAACCACAGTGTGTTTCAGAATCAGAAAATGTCACAGCCAACTTCTGCATTTCCTTCTAGGGCTCATGGATCTGAGACTGGTGAGCGGCAGTGCCTGTGCTGGGCGGCTGGAAGTTTTCTACAATGGGACATGGGGCAGCGTTTGCAACAGTCCCATGGATGCGGTCACCAGGGCACTTATATGCAAACATTTGAACTGCGGAGACAGTGGGATTCTTTTAAGAGACTTTACATATGGAATAGGCTCTGGCCCCACCTGGGTGGATGGCATTCGGTGCAATAAGCAGCACAGCTCCCTGTGGCAATGCCCGTCAGACCCATGGAATCAGCAGTCATGTAGTACCAGAGGACAAGAAACCCACATCTTTTGTGCAGGTAAATAGTAAACTATTTACACTATATAAACACTCAAACCACAAGTCTAACTCGCTGACAGGTTTTGATATAATTGTGGTATTTTTTATTTTCACTATATTTTATGAAATTTATAGTTATATTCTTTAAACATACTCAGCAATGGCACAAACTTATTTTCAGTTTCTGAAGTTATAGAGATAGGAATGTAGTCTGTTAATAACAAACATGGAAATCAATTATTAAAAAATACACATTATACAGCATGATCAGTTATGACCTAATCCAACACCCAGTGAAGTAATCAAATCGAAGTAATCAAATCCTAGATTTTAAGGTCTGAAGAGCCTGTTAAAATAATCTAATATGGCAGGCCATAGAATATTAACCAGTAATTCCTGCATAGCCCAGTGGTTCCCAAACTTTAACAGCCCGCGAACCCCTTTCACTAAATTGTGAAATCTCGTGAACCCCCTCCTAAAAATGAATATTTCTAGGGATTTAAGTTGAAATTTCCTCCGCACTCTGCACTGCGTGGGGCTCCTGCTGCTGCACCCCGTTGACCACCCCAGTCAACTGAGCTCCACTGAGCTCGAGCTGCAGGTCCCGCTGACCGCCAGGTCTCAGGCTGCCAGCTCCAACTGCCCAGCCCTGCTCTCCCTGGGGCTCCAGCTGCCAGCCCCGCTCAGAGCACTGGGGTTCAGGGGGCTGGCTCTCCTGCTGATGGAGGCAGGGCTCAGGCTGCGAGCCCCAACTGCCCGGCCCCGCTCTCCCTGGGGCTCCGGCTGTCCCACCTGCTGCCTCCAATGCCCAGGGTCCTCTGACCGCCATTAGTGAATTTTTTCTGGCAAAGCACCTCTAATGTTCTGCAAACCCCCAGTGGTTCACAAACCCCACTGATCTAGCCTATACATTCTGGTTTAGCTACAGCATGTCTTTTAGAAAAACCTCCCATCTTGAATTAAATACTTCAAGTAATGGAGAAGCCACCTTGGTAAAATGTTTCAATGGTTAATTACGGTGACTGTTAAATAAACTGTTCTTTATTGCCAGTCTGAATTTATTTAGCTTCACCTTGCAGCCACTGGATCATGTTAGGCTTTTGTGTACTAGATTAAAAAGCTTTCTGGTCTCAGAAATCTTCTCCTTATGTAGGTACATAAACACTATTAACAAATAAAGCCCTTCACTGCCATTGTTAGTGAGCAGTGTTTCATACTCCACTTCAGAGCTGCAAAAACTGGGATCAGAATCCTGCTGTCTACTGTGGCAAACTCAAGTGTCAGCCAAACAAGAACACTGCTTTCCAGAAAGCATTATTATCCCCATTTTATAGATAGAGAACAGATATAAAAACTGTCTCAAGGAGTCTGTAGTATAACCAGGAACTGGCTGCAAACCACTTGTGTTCTACGCCAATGCCTTAACCTCAAGACCACCTTTTTTACCTGTTGATTTCCATGGGTATTGGATCAGTCCCATAGTGAGACCCAGTAAGAGTTATCCACTAAATACTCCTGGGGAAATTCTGCACCACTGCGCAATGCAGAATTTTGCAGAAATTAATGTTATGTGTACAGAATTGCCTTTCCCCCCACAGAAAGGGGCTGCAGTGCTGCTGGCCACCACTAGGGGCCGCTGGACCCAGCAGAGCCCAGCTCGCACATAGAAGACACTGCTGGGAGGAGGGGGAGGAAGCTAGAGGGTTCCCAACAACTGCAGTTCCCAGCACACCCTGAGGGAAGGAGATGGTGGCATGCAGGAAACTCCACACAAGCTGGGGACCCAGCATGAGACTGTTTCTTCCTCTTGATCCCTGGGCTCTGAGGGGTAGGGGGCAGGTGTCTGGGCTGGGGGGGGCATGACTGAGCTCTGCGAGGGAGGGAGCAGGTATCTTGGCAAAGGGGGGGGCGCCGCGGCTGGGCTCCGGGGGCGGGAAGGTGTGGGAATCTGGGCCAGGGGGCCCCCGCATCTGGGCTCTGGGTGGGAGGGGGTTCGGGTCTCTGAGGGAGGCGAGGGGGCAGAGAAACAGGAACTGGGTTGTCATAGGGGTTTCTTTAACTCTCTACTCCTGGGGAATTTTTGTCTGTGTCTGTATTGTTACAGACATACTTGCTGACAGGTATTTTGAAATAAATTACCAAAATAATTGAAACTGGCATGATTATATAGTGTTATTTTGACAAATAAAATTTGCAGAATTTTAAAATATTGTGCACAGAATTTTTAACATTTTGGTGCAGAATTCCCCCAGGAGTAGACTAAAGAACATCAATAGTGTGCCTTTATGGTTAAAAATCTTCCTGGGAATAACAATCTGAGGTCTGGGCTGTGAAGTCCATTGATAGATCCATGTCCGAAGCATTATTTATATTACTGTAACACCTAAAGTCCCCAAGGCCTCAATGCACCAGGCACTGTAAAAACACCGACTGAGAGAGGCACTGCCATATGGAGTTTACAGCTGAGACAGACAAGGCAGGTGAGAGGAGATGCAGAGGGACATGGAGATGAATTAACTTGGCCAAGATCACACAACAGATTGAAGGCAGAGACAAAGATAAAACACAGGTCTTTTAAGTCCTATTCTAGTGCCATAACCAGTGTCAATATACTGCCTCTCAGTGTGGGAAGGTACAGACCTGCAACTCCTACATAGCTCGTTCTGAGTATTAATATTCCTCTTCTATTGGTTCCTGCAGTGATGAAGGTGCATTTCAATTCATGTGTCTGTTTACATTCCAGTCACTGTGCAGGGGATTCAGGGATGTTGTCTGAGTGGGGAGATGGAGTAGATTCCAGGCTGGTCTACACTAGAAAATTAAGTCGACCCTGCTAATTTGCGCCAGGGGAAATCCATGCCCCTGAGCGATGTCATTAAACCAACCTAAATGCCATGTAAACAGCACTAGGTCAGGGATGCGTATTACCTACACTGAGAACCCCTCCCTCTGGCATAGGTCGTGTGTACTCTGAAGTGGTGCAGCTGTGCCATTGTAGCATTTCAAGTGTAGACAAACCCTTAGATATACTGTCCTGCCAGTTACATAAAGACACGTGCATGCCAGCTGGGAACTGATCAAAGATTTCAAAATCCAGAGAAACACCAGAAGAGCTAATTATCCCAATTACCAGATTTTAGCTTTTGGCCAGTTTATAAAGTGCTGGTATTGGGGTTTGAAATACCAGTAAACCCTACGGTATCCTGCAGCACACATGCTGCCCAGTCCAGTCACCTCAGTGTTTTATCTCCATAGGTGGGAAAGGGAAACCATCTCAGAATCCATTTGCTGAATGCCCGAACTCTACAGACTGCACAGGTATCTCTGCCTCTTTGTGTCTCCTCCTCAGTCCCTAAGGACATTCCCAGCTGTCCCAGTAACATGTGAGGTTTCTGTATTTCCAGACCAGGAGAAGTTACGTGTCGTGGGAGGAGAGGACAGATGCTCGGGGAGAGTGGAGGTTTGGTACCGTGGCTCCTGGGGAACAGTCTGTGATGACTCCTGGGACATGGCGGATGCTAACGTTGTGTGTAAACAACTGGGCTGTGGATCTGCTGTATCTGCTCCGGGCAAGGCTGCATTCGGTGAGGGGACTGGTCCCATCTGGGTGGAGATGTTGAACTGCAGAGGGACAGAGTCATCTCTCTGGGACTGTCCTGCCAAGCCCTGGGGTGAGAGTAACTGTGGTCATAAGGAAGATGCTGCAGTGAATTGCTCAGGTGAGTGACAGGAGATGTTTCTGCTTTATTATATAATTTTTAACGGGGAGCAGGTGTCATAGCAGCTGGGTCCCCATTCCTGCCCACAGACCAGGCCTCCTTTTTCCTTAAAAGACAGGATGTGTTGGGACTTTTTTTTATTCTAAAGTGCTAGGGCATCAGATAACGTTGCTTCCTTTATCCGGCACAGGCTAAGCCGCTAAGCCTGTGCTGCTGTGAGGAATATATCATGGGTGAAATGTAGGTGATGTGCAGAGCACATGGGGACTCAGAGGAACAATCACGTAACAGCATGTCATCACCCCCTCACTCCGCGCTCCAACTCTCCTTCCTTTTCCCCTTGCAGGCGTGACAGAGACAACAGCTTCACCGGCGACAACAGGTAACACATTCTCTTCCAAGCAAGGGTTAAATTTACCTACTGCCAGGCTCGCAGGAGAATGAGCTGGAACCTCCACCCTAAGAAAATGAGCTTCTTTACACAGAGTGTGAAATCTAAGGGTGAATGACACCCGGGTGGGAGCTGCAGGCCGTGCTGAGCAGGACGATTCCTGTCTATTGGTTCTAGCCCCCAGTGCAGGGCCCACGATTTAAACAGCAGCCTGTGAGCTGCCCCCATGGTGTACAGACTGGGTCCCAGGCCATTACCCTGCTTCCTAGGTGGTTCAATAATACACTGGTGAGCTCCTCTGGGCCCCCCTGACTCTCACAGTATAATCTCTCCCTGTCGCATGTTCATTTCCACCCAGCTCCCCCGCGCCGCCCTCCAACCGACAGTGGGAGAGTCACGGTGCCCGTGGTCATCTGCATTATCCTGGGGGTCCTGCTCTGCCTGCTGTTAATCATCCTGGGGGCACAGGTACAAAGGGCCAGGGCACAGCACAGAGGTGGGTCCTGATTAGTGTCACTGTCTGAAATGCCTCTGCAATAGCGGGGGAGCTGCAGGTGTGAAGAGGGGCATTGGCAGAACTATGAGGGGACCTCAGGTCTATGCTAAGTCCTGTCTTATTTAATATTGTCATTGATGATCTGGCTGTAGAAATGACCAGGAGAGCAATAACTCTTTCAGATGACACTAAGCTGGGGGCATTTGAGAGCAGTGGTGACAGAGAAATAATAAATAGGGGATTAGAAAGACTGTAAATATTGACAAAAAATAGAGATCACATTTGGGAAAGTACAAGAAAGTGCATGTGAGGGAGGACAGTGAACAGAGAGACTCAGTAGGAGGGAGGGTTTGAGGAAGAAGAAATGCTGGAAAAGAGCTTGGGTGATAATGGCCAAAAAATCAAAGACAATTCCAATATTTGGCACTTTTCATTTTTTAAAAGGTGCAAAGACATTTGCTAGTTAATGCCCACACAGTCCCTAGGCAGCATGTGTAGAAGTACTAAGTATATATATGTAAGTGCTATTTTGCTCATAGCTGTAAACACCAGTTTGGGAGAGAAATTATTTCAGGTGATACCAGGGAGAATAACAAAGATTTAATGAGATTAATGTACAATGGGAAAATTTTAGGCTAAATATGAGGAGAGACTTGTGACAGTGAACTAGCCCGTGGGAACCATCTTCAAAGGATTGTTGTGGAAAGGAACATGGTCTCCGTCGCCTTTCAAATGTAGACTGGACAGAGCATTAGGAATGTGCTGTAGGGATCAGTCCTGGACTGGCCCCAGGGCACAGGACTGGATGATCTAATAGGGTTTCCTATCTATAGTTTCTATGACCCTATGTAAACACTGTCCTTTTTTTTCAGGTGCCACAAGACCCTCAGATCCCGTGTATGAGGAGATTGATTATAACCTGATGGGAGAGAAGCAGATATTGGGTCACTCAGGTGTGTGTCTCATTCCTACTGAACTTTCCATCTTGAGACCATGACCCACAGCTAGATATCCTCAGCCACCAGCTCTGTGAACCCTGGACTGCTGTGGGCATTGGGCCCGTGAAGAGACCAGTTATTGAACTCATGTAGGTGCAGTGACAGATTAGTCACTGGGCCAACGGGGCCTGTGCCCAGGGTCCCCGGACAATTGCGGGGCTCTGGAAAAATCAGTGCTCCCACACCACGATCTGCTTTGCCTGCCTCTCCTGCCGGGGAACGGGATCAGGTACAGAGTTTGCCTCACTCCATATGCCTGCGTGGCACTCCTGCCAGGGAGTGGGGAAGCCCCCACAACCTGACCCCGCTTCTCGGCAGGAGCGCCAGGGGCAGAGGCAGGGACTACTGATAGAAAGGGTGGGGAGGGGCTCCCACTTGCTCTGGCCCAGGGCCCCACAAAACAGTAATCTGCATCTGGTTAGGTGAGCCTCCTCCCCAGCAGACTCTGCTAGACCCCATTCTCAGGGCAGCCAGTCCCATCTGCCCATCCCGTAGCCTTGGAGTGTAACTAATTGTGGGTCAGGAAAGTGACTGTCTCTGGGGCCAGGCTACAGCATCATTTGAAAACTGCTGGAGCAAGGTGGGGGTGTCAGCAAGGTGGGAGTGTCAGGGTCCCCCCTCTCCACTCTGCACTCTGGGGTAAAGATGTGGGGACCTGCAAGAAAGACCCCCTAAGATTATATTCTACCAGTTTAGGTTAAAACTTCTCCAAGGCACAAATTTCTTTCCTTGTCCTTAGACGGTATATTGCTGCCACCACCAAGTGATTTACACAAAAATTCAGGGAAGGGTCACTTGGAATCCCTATTCCCTCGCCATATATCCCCCAATCCCCTTCACTCCCTTTCCTGGGGAGGCTTGAGACTAAAATACGAACCAGTTGCCTTAGCAAAGTGAACTCAACCAGACCCTTTGTCTTTAGGACCCTGAAATCAATCAGGTTCTTAAAAGAAGAACTTTTATTATAAAGAAAAAAGTAAAAGAATCACACCTGCAAAATCAGGATGGAAGGTAGCTTTATAGGGTAATAAAAAGATTGAAAACACAGAGGATTCCCTTCTGGGGTCAGCTTCACAGTTACAAAAACAGGAATGAAACTACCTCTGTAGCATAGGGAAATTCACAAGCCAAAACAAGAAATAACCTAACGCATTTCCTTGCACTACTTACAGTTTCTGTGGTTTTAGATGGATTATTCCAGGTATATGTTTCAGAAGATATTGTACCTGCTTGGCTTCTCCCTCCATCCGGAGAAGGAACAACATACAGAACAACAAACAAATCCTTCCCCCCTAGATTTGACAGGTTTCAGAGTAGCAGCCGTGTTAGTCTGTATCCTCAAAAAGAAAAGGAGTACTTGTGGCACCTTAGAGACTAACAAATTTATTTGAGCATAAGCTTTCATGAGCTACAGCTCACTTCATCGGATTTGAAAGTATCTTCTTTTCTTATTGGTCCTTCTGGTCAGGTGCCAGCTAGGTTATTTGAACTGCTTAACCCTTTACAGGTAAGGCAATCCAGTACAGCTGCCAAGGAGAGATTTTATGATACTTCATAATAAAGATTGCTACCCTTCCCCCTATATTCAGGACAGGGAGAGGGAGTATTTTTCTTTAAGAAGTGGTGTTACCTGTACAATTTATGACTCCGCCCCTACCCTCCCTCGTGGGTACTCAGGGCATAATATAGGGCTCCCCCCATCCTCATGGGTTCTCAGGGCATAAGGGACCCAACTTTATCCGTCCGTGGGCTCAAGACTCTACCGCTCTGTTGGCTCAGGGCTAACACCCATTCCGGATGGATTCAGGACATACTAAATATCCTTAAACATGTACAAGTATTTATTAACAATTAGCAACAAATCAACAAAATACACACACCAAGCATCTTATGCTCACCACTCCCAATAAAACAGATGGACGTCTCCTGATGGCCAGTCAGGGTCGTGTTGTTTGTGCTCTGGCTTCTGCACAGTCTTGTCCTGCAAGGTTAAAAAGTCCTAGCAGCTTTGGTCTTGAGCTGTATCCTAGAGTTAAGTTCCAACAAGCTTGTCTTTTGACCCTCATTATGTAATTAAAATAAGGATTTCTCTTATCTATACCTTAACCAATTATTTTACTTAAAACATAGCTATGTAAAAACACTAACCAATCATTTGCACTATATGGGGATTCACACAAGCAAGCATGTGCACTATTTCATGACATAACAAAACTAGCTTTGGTCGTTGTGTCAGTTTCTTTACTGAAAGCTGAAAGTAGTGTCTGCTGACTATTTAGGTGTATTTTTAATGTGGCTAGCTTGTTTTTCCTTAATTCTGATTCAGAAAGGTATTTAGATGAAAATGTATTGTGATTTGTTTCATAATGACTTTTCAAGTTGCTTGCTTTGTAATGAGCGAGCGATGCATTGCGGATAAGGCCCAGGGGTTTGCCACCTTTAATAGTGAATCAAAATCTTCCTCCCAATCTGATTTAAAACTTTGGTTTTCTTCTTCATACTTGTGTTTCTTACAATCTGAAGATGTCATTGTTATCCACGAAATTAACATAGGGTTAAAACTTAAATCTAAAACTATTCAAATGTGACATATGAACAGTAAACACAGCCTGTATTCTGCAGAATGCAGGGAGATCACAAACACCCGAAGTCAACGCAGCACAACTTTTGAATACAGAATGATGCAATTTCCGGACATAATGCACATATGAGTGAGAGCTTCTCTTTCTGTGAATCTCACTCTCACACTATCGGGTTCACTCAGTAGGAAAGAAAACCAATTTTGAAATTCTTTCACTGATTTGTATAGCTTTTTTAAAAAATTGGTGTTAATATTAATTTTAACCACAACTTGTGTTAGACCGTAGTTTCTTCACGGGTTGCACTTCAACTGTAGAAGAGCCTTGGTCTGGGTATGCCTGGAATATACTGATGCTGTAAATCCTGCTCTAGGACCCGAGTGCATCAGCCGGCGGTCAGTTTAGCTGCTCTCACTTTGATAACATCTCATTTGTTGTCTCTCCAGTCTCCTATGCAGAGGATTCAGTGACGAAGCTGCAGTATTACACCGGGGACAGTAAGGGGGAAAACGATTCTGGATCAGAACAAGGTAATGGGGTAAGGTGGCATACAAAGACTCAAATCTGGGTGGAGAATTTAATTTCCACAGCATTTTCTGTAAAGGCTGTCATTTCCCCTCACTCGATTTCATGGCCCAGCACTGATTGTATCCCTTCTGATGGGATCAGATTTAACCAGACTTTCAAAGATTTCTGATGAACCCTGTAATGGAAATATGTGATCAAATCCTGGCTCTTCCTGTGTGCAGTTCATGGTACCCTCCCCCACAGGAGGAGCTGCAAGGAATGGGGCCCAGAAATAGTTGCTTGCAATGGAAGAATCTGAATTTCACATCTGGCACCGAGCATTAAACAAAACGCTAATCTGTTCCCATGGTCTTACCCACCTGCTTCCATGGCATGAACACAAGCCCGAATCACAATCTAGCCCATATAATCTTAGAGATTTTACACCATGTTTATATAGTCCAGTCGGATTCACAAAGGTCAGTTTTAGTGCAGCAGCTACTGTCTTCCAGTCAGTGTGTCCAGTGTTAGCTTAGCACCAGCACAGATCCAGATCCCATGGAAGGGCTTGACAACATTGCTATTGGATTCACTGGGGATGGGCCCCAAACTATTTATGAGAAAGTAAAGGTTGCTGTGACACTGCACCCCATATTCTTCATAGTGATATTATAATATGATTATGGAATAATTATGAAACATTTTGTACAAGACAGGTCATGTAAGGTGTCATTGGAAAAGTTATGATTTGCTGAATATGATTATCCTATTTGTATGCATGTATCATTTTTGTATCTGAAGTTATAAATATTGACTATGGATCTGTATTGGGCTTACTCTGGAACACACCTACAGCCAGCCTTTCAGGTACTATAATGAAGAAGGCAGACAGTGCCAATGGCTCATCAACAAAGACAATGGGCTGTGGAATAGCTTAAACTTCCTCAGAATGCTCCAGACAGCCTGTAAGTAATGGCTGCTATGACTCAGCAAGTATGCAAGGGCATGTGACCAAGCCACATGACTCTGAACTCCATTTTGGGATGTCTGTATTTTTCCACAAACTGGCCTGGGAACCAAGATTAAAACATATGGTCCTGCCATATGCTAAATCTATATAAGGCAAGAAGTGACGTCATCCGTGGTTCTTCACTCCCGACACAAGAAGACTCCTAAAGGAAAAAAGACTGAACTGGGGGAAGTGCTGAACCCAGGCTAAAGGGATTTCTAGCCTGTGTATGAAAACCTTGGGATTCCTAGCTGTAAAGCAAATGCAGCTTTTACCTTGAGAATCTGCAAGCCTGCTTGTATCATCAGTCAGGATGAGAAATTAAGTCAAATCCTATCCTTCTAGTATGCATTTTTGTTTATTTGCTAGGTAATTTGATTTGATCTGTTTGTTATCATGTATAATCACTTAAAATCTATCTTTTGTAGTTAGTAAACTTGTTTTTTCTTTATCTAAATGAGTGAGTTGGAATGAAATGCTTGGAAATGTAAGCTCAAGGAACAAAGGCTGTTGCATTTCCTGTGCACATTGAGGGGGAGGCAAACTGGATAATAAATTCATAGTGGCCGGGGTTTGAACCAGGGCAGGGTGGTACAGCTCTGGGGTCCTGGACTGGGAAGCCGGCAGTTGTTTTGGCTGTAGCCTCTCTATTTTTGGTTCATACAGTGGCTGGTCAGAGAGCCTGCATGTAACTGCAGCTGGGTCTGATGCTGGTGGAAGTGTAGGTCTGGGAGTGGGTCTGCAGTTTGTCACAGCAACACAGTGTGAGAGGGACCCCAGGCAGGTGAGTCAGAGGGCTCAGTGGTACCCCAGTTCCAGGTGGCACCCCAGAGGGAACCTGTCACAGTGACACCACTCCTAGTTTGCAGAACGTCCATGACTTTCCCTTTTCTCCTGGATCACCCTGTGACTTCTCCTACAAACACCATAATAAACAGCCTGGACTCCAATGCAACAGGCACTTAATGGGGAACTAGAAACCTGCTCAGGAACTGGGTGTGTTCAGAGGGAGCTGAGTGTTGTGTTTGCTTTTCCAAAGGGCGCTTCCCCTGGGGGGTCTCAGTTGGATTACGATAACATGGAGGAGCCTGCATTGAATGATGACCCCCAGACTCCAGCCGACCAAGGTGAGGAGTGAATCTGCCTTCTGGGAGCAGCATTATCCCAGGAAAAAGTTAATAATATTGTCTTTGTAGACACAAACATTGTGCTTTATGGGTTTGCTCTTGTAAGGTGCTGAGCATCTTCAGTCCCGCTGCGATCAGTGGGAGCTCAGAGTGCTCAGCACTTCACAGGATCAAGCCTTCTGCAAGCAGCTGTTTGACAAACTCTTCTCCCATAAAGCATGGCTGTGTGCAACGGTTTAGTCCAGAGATGCACTGAGAGGACCAAGAAGTAGCAAAGCATGTGGTGCCGAAGGTCAGAATAGAGGCACATTAGCCAACCAGTGTGACTCTAGAAGAAGGTTGTTCTCCCCCTGTCCACACTGCCCGATTCCAGTCACTGATCCCTGGCCCTCACTTTCACGTGCACTAACATTACTCACAATATTAGGGGACAATCTCTCTGGGCACAGCCCTCTGATCTGCAGTAACGGTCCCTCTCCACCATTCCTGCCTTTGCTGGGTCCACTGATCTAGATGTGAGTTTCACATGCACTGTGATAGGTGAAGGGATGTACAGATTTCACACACAGACCCATATCTTGTCCTGAACTGGTGGCACAGCTTCCAGAGGCTGCAGATCGAGGGTGGTTTATGGGCCAGACTAGTTCAGGGAAATGGAACAAAACAAGATTTTAATCATAATTGAAAATTTAGGAAGTGAGTGATAAACAGATCAAATTAAAGTGTCATTTATCTGTTACTAATTACTAATTGATATATAATTAGTATAATAACAAATTACAGTGCAGAAATCTTCCTCTGACATAGACCCTACCCCCACCCACCTCTTTCCAGATCTCCCACATCCCCACCTGGGTTTCTGCTTTAGGTTCCATCCAGCAATTTACAGACACATCAAGTCCTTAAAATGTGTCAGATAAATGTGACTTGTATAAAATTCCTCTGACACTGAGGTTGCGAGGGGAGAAGGGTACTTATGATCTCTTATCGTTGTGGGAGTGTCAGTACCTTGGGGCTCTTCCTACCTCGTGTATAATTTATTTCTCTATTCAGTGGAAGGTCTCTTCTCATTACCATTAATTCTCTGTTTCAGAGGGCCCTACCTTGCCTGGAGATGTCCCAGGGGATAGTTATGACGATATCAGAGAAGTTTCTGACCCTGAAGATGATTCTGGTTCAGGGCAGTGTGCCCCAGAAGTTACTTGGGCCCCTGGAGAGAGTGACAGGAACAGGGATTCACGGAGAGGTGAGTTGGGGAAAAGCCCTGTTGCAATTCTTGCAGTTTGATTGCTAGTATCATTATGGCTTGGTATACACTACAGAGTTAGGTCAATGTAAGGCAGCTTACGTCGACCTAATTATGACACTACACACTACAGCCTTGCTCCTGCTGATGTAAGTGCTCTACTACACCAACATAATAACTCCACCTCCATGAGAGGCATGGGGCTTATGTAAGTGCAGTTAGGGTGATGCAATGTCTGTGTAGACACTGCCTCAAGTACATCAGCTGATGGCTGTCATTCCTGTCAATTTCATGGCTCCATGCTAGACAAAATTGACAAAAAAAAACTGGGTTGGGAGCTCCCTGCTCCCAGCCAGGCTACACTCGCCCTGTTCCCTACTCCGAGCTGGGTGGTGCCTGACAAGCTCCCCCACTCCTTTCTCCCAGCCGCACTGCACCTGCCTGGCTCCCCACTCCCAGCTGGGCTGCTGCCTGGGCTCCCAGGAGCCACCTGGACAACAGGCACAGAGCTCCCCGCCAGGAGCCCAGGGGGCCAGCCACACTTCTGGAAGCAGGGAGTGGGGATCTGGCTCCCAACAGAGGGAAGCCAAGAGATATGGAGCAACCAGGCTCCTCAGCCCCCCACACTGCCCGTCTTAAGTTTGTGGAAGAGCTCCTGGTGAGGACCCACACGATGGGCAGAAGGAGGACAGCGTGTACATAAACCATCGCAGTAATTACTGCGGTGGCGTAAGTGACCTAAGATAGGCCAGCTTAAATTTCTAGTGTAGACTTGCCCGATATTTGGTAAAAGATGCAGCTCCTAGACTTAGATGGTGTCATGATAATCTCAGCTTTCAGTTTAGAAAAGGAATTTTTCTAGCCCTCATGGTTGCAGAAAGAAGCCTCAAATTGTTAGGGGGCTTATTGCTTCACCCGCTTCCTTCCCTGGTCCTTCTCGCATGACAGAGAGCAACAATACCCGAAGTCCAAAGGTGCAAACAATTCGATGTTTATTGGGGTGAACTTCCAGCAAGCATGATTCCAGTTTCCTTCCTTAGTGTCCTCCTTCCCAGCTCTGACACCACAGAGCCTTACACCTGTGTCCTTGTTCCCATTCCTGCCCTTAGCCAAACATGATTCCAATTTCCTTACCCCCATTCCCTGTTCCCATCTCCCCCTTTAGCAAAACATGATTCCAATTTCCTTACCCACATTCCCTGTTCCCATCACCCCCTTTAGCAAAACATGATTCCAATTTCCATACCCACATTCCCTGTTCCCATTTTCCCCACACACCCACCCACTCACTTCCTGATTGACTGCAGGCTATATAGTAAAACTTGAGTTCTGCTTTGCTATACCTTAACCAATCATTTTCCTGAAATTTAACTAACCAATCCTAACTTATTGTAACATAATTATGTAACCAGTTATATCCCACCACCTTAATTAGTTTACACCCAGCAAAATTAATTATACAGCAGACAGGAACAATCACAGAACCAGACAGAGATTATACAGACAAACAATAGCAAAGTGGGAACTATAATGACAAGACAATACAGAAGTGAGGATTTCACATCCCAGCTATTGATAAGTGAGTTCTTGCCAGACAGGATGCTATCAAACTAAGTTTCCTTTTACATTTTCTAGGCACTTCCCTTTTTCTGGAGGTGATAGGCACTATCAGGACAGGATTGTATTCCTAACAGCCCCATAGCACCTTATTTCAATGTGACTAGTTTGGAATGTGAGGATGTGACTGTTCGCTTCCTAGCATATGGCTGCCTCTGCTGCTTAGCCAAAGGCCTTAGCCTAAGCACAGGGCCTCAAACTGTCACAGTAAGAGAAGGACCTTACACCGGCAGACAGTGATTTTGATTCTTTCTTTTATACCTCTAGAAGTAGCCAAGTGATAAGAATACACCTAAATTCTTAAAGTACAGGCCTTTGCAGACAGGCCTGAATATCTATATCCTAACACAAATCATGAACCAAGTTTAACCTAAAGGCTTAGAACCAGAAGACAAACAGAAACCAAAAGGAAACCAAAATGTTTTTTTCATCTCAAGATTTTTAAGCCAATCTCATGATATGTGAGGTCTTACTCCTGATTTCCAAACACTTGGAGATGGCAGTGCTGGAAATGTCCATGTTTCCCCGTGACCCACAGGAACAATCTCCAGGTGGGAATGTGGGTTATGCAGCAAGGAAGTGACGCTGGCCAAAACGATGGCTGTGAGGAGTCTTCTCTCCTTGTCTCTGTGCGTGGACACATTTGAGATAAAAATGGCAGAAAACGTTGCTGGGCCTATGTATTGGGAGCAAATAACCTGGGACAGCCTCTATTGACCACTAGAGGTCACTGTCACTTCACTAAAATACAGCTATTGTTAAACTAATCTTCTCAGCTGTATCTGACTCTGACTTCTGCTAAACACTTTTAAATGGACTGAAATACATGATGATTCCTAGATAAGGCCCTAATCCTGCAAACACTGGAGCCCACTTGTCACTCTCATCATATGAATATTCTCACTGACTCAAGGGTGGCACCAGCCTCTTCCTGGTGAGGGGACTGAGGTTGGCCAGACAGAAAACGCTGTGCGCGGGGGGTGGGGGGGGTCTGTGCTCCTCCTCACCATGAGGTCCCACCCCTCTCTGTTGCCCTGCCCCCGGGCCAGGTTGCAGGCTGGAAGCCAGAGCCAGCCAGTGCCAGGCACTGGCTGATTGCAGCCGTTAAAAGCTGTCCAGGCAGGGAGACCTGGCTCCCGGCTAACAGAGCCCTTGGGAGGCGGGGCCCAGGAGCCTGGGCCAGAGCAGGTCAGTCTAGGCCACTGTGGGGAGCTCCAGACTGTCCACCTGCCCTGGATGGCTCATCTCGGCAGGCAGGGACATGGGCTGGGGGCTGCTGTTGGGCACCCCGGCAGCCCACCTGGGCTTACTTCTCTGCTGCTGCTGGAGCTGGGCACCCAGCCAGAAGCTGCCACTCTCTCCACTCTGCCTTCAGAGCTAGTTGACTGGAGAGTGGCAGCTGCTACTGGGTGGCTATGGTGATGTTAAGACAAATTTTGGGGTGGATATAGCCTTTGCAAGCCCCACCCTAGTGCCAACTTCAGTGGGACTGTCCAGATCAGCAAAGTTACATGAGTCTATTTGCAGGATCAGGACCTGAGTGTCTTTTCTCCAAACAAGGTGGCAGTGCCCTGGATGGTAACGGGAAGAGGAGGGCCCTGAGATGGGGTTAGTTAGTGGCCTGGCTTCAGGTTTGAAACCATGCTCTTCAATATGCAAATAGCTCCATTAGCATTGTACCAGAGCACCTCACAGTCTGAGGCTGGGGGCTGAGCTTCCACTTTGTACCTCAGAGGGAAGTGTGTTGGGATGAAATGTGCATTTCATTGTACTTGATGGGAATAACATGTAAACATGTATTGTGTGGGCAGGATGAACTCTATGACATCCTCCCCTTTTGTGTTACTTGCCTTTGCATGTCCCCTGGGGTAGGGACCCTGCCCTGCTCCTCCCCCCCAGGTCTCACCTGGCACATGTCCCCTTAGGGACTTATGCCAGCTATCAGGAGTTAGAGCAGTCCCTACTGAATCATCAGGAAGGTGTCATCAAGTCACTGACATCCCCACACTTCTGCACCCGGCAGATCTCAGCATGGAGAGAATCTACTCCCAGATGTTTTCTTTGTGGAACAGAATGACATAATGAATTAAACCTGTCAGGATCCCAATCAGAGGAACAGAGGGGATAATTCACAGCCCATACTATAGGCTGCTCACCCATGTTAGGTGAGTGCCCATGGGTGTAGAATAGATATATTGGCTGTAATGTGCATCCTTTGATATTTTCAGATTGGAATCTGCACTCCCTAAGAAGTGAAGGGGCCTCAGGGACTGAGAGAGATGGCCCATTCCCGCCTCCTGGAGACCCGGGTTATGATGATGTTGAAGCTGTCGTCCCTAAGACATCAATATAAGAATGATTGAGTTCCAATCAAATATCCTGTGAGGATGTAAATGCTGTATGATTAGACTCTTTCTCTTCTAAATGCTAACTGGGCATGGGGGCATCAGAGATAGTCCCTGCCACGGATCTAGTTCAGTCACCTTTTATATTGGGGTTTTATGTAGTTGCAAGAAATATAAGTGTGACTGAGACGGGGTCTGTGATTTTTCCCTGTAATTTCTCATTGATCAGATTGCCTGGATCTTGTCCTGCTTTTTTATTCCTAATATTTCTTCATTGTGAATTTCTGCTTTATCATATTGAATCCTTTTAAAAAGTTGATTCCAGGAATGATGCTTCTCTCCCAAGGTGCACAAGGGATCATAAGGGAGTGAGATGGAGTCTGAACCACCAAAAAATAATAATTGCAAAATGTCAGCTCTCGGTATTGCAGGTTGTTCAATAGGGTGTTGGATGGAGAATGAACGTTCCGTCAGTCGTGTGGTAATGGTTAAAAACCCAGGAACAGAATAATCCTAACTCCAGAGATGGCCCTAACCGCCATCCAAACTCCAGACTTTCCTTTAAAATCCAGGAGGATAAATGGACATTATTTATAGGAACCTTAATGCACACACACAATTAGATAGCAGTTAAAAAGATACCCCCTTCCCATCCTCTTCTCTTCTCCTCTATACAAATTCATATACCATGCCTATTACTCTAGCACTGGAGAATCTTTCAGTGGTGCATTAAGTGTAAGGGCCTTCATCTTTGGTTTATACTGATTTTTAATGAACATTTGCTGAGTTTTACAAAAATCATTATTCCGTTTTTAACAATTTTTACCCAACTTTTAGATGTGCTGGAACTCCATCTCGCTGCTCCAGGAGAAATGGCAGCTTGGTAACCTGGGTGACGCAGGTTACCAAGCCACCATCTCTCCTTCCAGAGTGGGAAGCCAGGTCAAAAGCACTGGAACAACTTGAGTGTTGTGTATGTACTGGTGTCAATCCCACACCCACCACATACATATTACCAGCTGTACAGATAGTGCAGATAGTCATCAGCAGTCAAAGCAAAATAAAGGTAGTGAACTACTTTTTATGATAAAATGGGTTAAAAACAAAAAACTGTAACTGTTTACATTTCAGAACATATTGGGGGGTCAGGGGGGCTTGAAAGTTTAAAAAACAAATGCACAAAAAAATCTTAGGAGAAGAGAGTCATATTTCCCTGATATTTCCCCAGCTAACTGTCAAGTTAATTTTTTGTACTGATTTTCCACCATTTTTTAATTTTTGAAATAAACACTGAGACATTCCTTGGAAATTTCAAACAAAATAAAAATCTAAAAAGAAGGCCCTTAATGAAGTGACATTATTGTCTTTCATCATGTGTGTTCATTCTGCCTCCCTCCTGTGACCCAGGGAGCCAATGGGCAGAGGGCACACTATACCAGAACTCTTATCGGGCCTGACACTCTCATTGCTCCAATTCACTCATAATCTGTATCTAAAAGGTGTTGTGTAAGATGTTCTATGCAAACTGCTAACATGCTGCTCATTAATATAATGGCATGATGCATATACGGGTGTGAAGAAATAAAGATGTGTGCTGGAAATATATTTCTAAAATGTATTTGGCAGACCATGCCTAAGCGCTGCCTTTCTCAAAGAAAGGAATGTGTTTTTGCAGCGTGACTGAGTCTCCAGTGTAAATTAAGCAAGGTGTGACCTAAGACAATGAAAAGGACATTTATAAGCAAGGTAAACAAAGCCATCATGGGGGGAATTGACCAATTAACCATCTTGATGCGGGATGGAGGCTACACTCCCAGAAAGCCTCCCTACCTCTTGAAACAGGGTCAGTGGACTTTGAGAAGATATAAACAGAGGCAAAAAGTTGTTTTGTCATCCATCCCAGACAACAGGTCACAGCACCTTCAAGCCTATGACAGTTGAGTCCTGTGGTGCGGGGGACCAGGGATGCTGATGATTCGATGTGAGTTAGGAAACTGATCAGGCAACGATTGTAACTTGCTAGAATTAAATGTCACTTGAAAGTATGTTTTGTTTGTTTTATTTGTAAACTTTCCTATCTGTTACTTGTAATCACTCCAGCCTATGCCCTCATTAATAAACATTTTTTTTTGTTTGATTACAGTAACATCTCAGAGTTATGCATTAAGCTGAAGTGTGGGTTTTCAGCCAAACTATCGGGCTGCTGTGTGTACTCTGTCTCTTTGGGGGCAGGGAATGCAATAACTTATGTGAGGGTACAGTGAGAGGGACTGGGCACTGCAGGGGAGATGATTTTCAGGAGTCTGTGGACTGAAAGGGTGAGGTTGGTGTCACCCTTCAAGGAGTAAACAGGGTGGTGGAAGCCAGGGTGTGATCAGGCTGCTTATGTCAGGGCCCTGAGCCAAAGCTGCACAGGAGAGAGACACCCAGGGTTACAGGACAGGCGGTGACGCAACCCCTTACTGGTCTGGGTGAAACCCCAAAATGTCAGAAAAGGGCCTTAGTAAAGTGACATTATTTTCTGTCATCATGTGTGGTTCATTCTCCCTCCTCCCCTAAGAGAAAAAGCACATACAGATTTTTATGGAGGGTTACAGGCAGTTATTGGTGGTTTTGTTTTATGATGTGCTACAAGCTTCTGTTAGTGAAGGCAGATTGAAGTAGCCCCCTGGCAAGTGGAACAGAAAGAGGTTCAGGTGATTTTTGTAGATCCTGTGGGAGTTTGTTCTAAAGTCTTTGATCAGCCCGCCGATGCACCCCACCTACAAAAACTGTCTGTTGCACATATGAGCTTTCCCCTGGCCTGAGACAGCTCCATTGTGCCTGAGGGACAAAGGTGATGAATGCAGTCATGGAATATGAGGGAATCCCTGAGGTGTCCCAGGCCCAAATCATTAAAGCCCAGATTTTCAGATGTATTTAGGCTCCTAACTTTCATTGATTTCAACGGGGCCTAAAAACCTCTGAAGCTCTTTGTTAAATATATGAACTGAGACCTTGAATTAGAGATGATATTCTATGGGAATATCTAAGAGAAGGTTAAAATGCCTCTGTATGTGTGATATGGTTGTGTTGTATGTGTAATAGCCTTGGGGTTTAGAGAGCGTGGTCCCTTTAAAACCTTGTGTGTGGCCCTATTAAAACCAGGGTGGGTGTGTCCGTAGCTCAAGACAAGAGGGCTACAGTGAGCAGGCCATCACATAGTGAAGCAGCCGAGAACCTGCCTGCAGCCTGGGAGGGACAGAGTGACTGACTGGGGAAACCCCAGAACAGGAGCCAGGAGGAGCATCCTGCCAGGGAGCAATCACCTGAGAAGGACAAACCAGAGCTGGACCCACTATCACTGTTGCCCAGAGCGATACGGGGCTGTGAGTACTGAGGCTTGTGACCTTGCATTGGGAATAAGGAGAGAGACTGTATTTAGCTAAGTGGAGAAGTTATCGCTCTGTGTGGCATTGCAGAGAGCGGCAGAAGGGGGCACCAGAGGGCTTTGTTGGGGAAAGTTCACTGGCACCAAAGATGACCAGGAGCACCCAAGACTCACTGCCAGACTGGAAGTCTGTCCAGTACTCCTGAACTTTGAGTGTAGATGCAGTGCTAGGTGTCTGTCCTGTCATGTTGAGGTACCGCTGGGCCTGTGGGGCCTTGCGTTGGATGTAGGGTGACCAGGTGTCCAGTTTTCGACCAGAACACTCGGTCAAAAAGGGACCCTGGTAGCTCTGGTCAGCACCACCAACCGGGCAGTTAAAAGTCTGGTCGCCGGTGCTGCAGAGCTAAGGCAGGCTAGTCTCTACCTATCCTGGCTCTGCGCTGTACCTCGGAAGCGGCCATCAGCAGGTTTGGCTCCTAGGTGGGGGGCCACGGGGCTCTGAGCGCTGCTCCTGCCCCGAGCACCAGCTCCGCACTCCAACTGGCCGGGAACCGCGGCCAATGGTAGCTAGGGGCGGGGGTGGTACCTGTGGGAGACAGCGGCACGCAGAGCCACCTGCATACCTCCGCCTAGGTGCCACACCTGCTGGCCACTTCCAGCCCGGGTGCAGCACGGTGCCAGGACAGGCAGGCAGCCTGCCTTAGCCCCCTCCGCTGCACCACTGACCGTGAGCCACCGGAGGTAAGCCCATGGCCCAACCCCCTTCCCCAACCCCCTGCCCCAGCCCTGAGCCCCCCCAAACCTGGAGCCCCCTCCTGCATCCCAAACCTGTCATCAACTGCCACACCCAAGAGCCTGCACCCCCAGCTGGACCCGTCACCCCCTTCCCCAGCCCAGAGCCCCCTCCCACACCCTGAACCCCTCTGCCCCACCCCCATCCTGGAACCTCCTCCTGAACCCCAAACCCCGCATTTCTGGCCCCACCCCTGAGCCCATATGTCCAGTTAGAGCCCTCACCCCCTACCGCACCCCAACCCCCTGCCTCAGCCCAGTGAAAGTGAGTGAGGGTGATGGAGGGTGAGCCACCAAGGGAGGGGGAATGTAGTGAGTGGAGGGCAGGGCCTCGGCAAAGGGGTGTGGCAGGGGCGTGTCCTCGAGGAAGGGCCAGGGCTAGGGCGTTTGGTTTTGTACAATTAGAAAGTTGGCAACCCTAGCTGAATGTAACCCTGTCTTCCTACTCCCCCTATTTTCTCCACTGTTGTTTTTCTCCATTCATCCTTCTGTGAATAAATATTTCCCTTTCCTCTATTCACTGTATCATTCCAGTGTGCCTGTGTGTTCACTCCAGGGCGTGTGGAACAGATGCCCCTGGGATGGAAGACAATTTCCCTGCTGTGTTCCTGCACATGCTTTTTCTTGGCCAGAGCTGCCTGCGCAGCAAACTCCATCTTGGCCAGGAGGGTGCTAAAGTAACATGTGTGTGTGATGGTGTGTATGTGTTGTGTGTGTGTGTGTCTGACAGTGGGTGTGTGGGTGCTAGATGAGTGTTGGGTGTGGGGTGTTTGATGAAGTGTGTGATGGTGGTGTAGTGTATGTTGCCTATGTGTTGTGTGTGGCTTGGGTGATGTGTGAGGGGTGTGAATTGAGTGTGATATGTGTGGAGGGTGTTGAGCACATGTTGGTTTTGTGTGTGATTGGGTGGGGCGTTGGTGGAATGTGTATATGTTGGGTGTTGTCGTGGGAGTGTGTGTGTGGGGATATTGTGTTGTGTTATAATACAATATATAAGTTGAAATAATACATTTAAGTAATTTCCTGTCCAAAATTTTGCTGAAATTGATACTTCCTGTGAAATACACACACACATACACACACACAGCCTAAGATATTCAGACAATTGTCCTAGTATCACTAATGAAAGTGAAAACAAGCAGCAGAACTTCTGAGGAGATTAACATAGCCCTACTGAGCTTTTCAAAAATATGGTCATGTCCATTCTGAGTGTAACAGAAAGAGGCTGTACTGGAAGCAGAAACATACTGAGACAAATAAGCATCCTGGCTGAGTTTTACAATATCTGTCAACTGAATGGTCTGTCTCTCTAGGTACTCTTATGGTCCCCCTCATTGTAGTATCTGAGCATCATTCATCAATTTATCCTCACATCATCTCTGTGAGTCAGGTGTCATTATCCCCGGTGCACAGGGAGAGCTAAGGCACAGAACGGTTAGTACCTTAGCCATATAACTAGAAGCACGTTCCCACAGGAACATCTGGAGCACTGGCACAGAACCTGCTGGGAGTTGAGAGGGCAGAAAGAGAAAACATGACTGAGGGGTTTTTGTGGACAAACTCCTCCTAATCTCTTCATAGGTTGACAGAGCCAGGGGCTGGGATGAGCAGTGGTTGTGCGATCCCATGATTCCCCTACAGAACAGTGAGGACACCAAGAACTAATTGATACAACACATTCATTGCACCCACACTGGACTTTGGTCTGCAGAAGCCCAGCACTGGTGACGGGGGCCTCCATCTTGCCTAGGATGTAACTAGCATTCATCACACACCTTACTGTACCGCCCCACTGAGGCCCACATCATTGCTGAGGCATTTCAAAAAGGCAGCTATGG
Source organism: Eretmochelys imbricata (assembly GCF_965152235.1). NCBI lineage: Eukaryota > Metazoa > Chordata > Testudines > Cheloniidae > Eretmochelys > Eretmochelys imbricata. Next base: position 212,469,644 of record NC_135572.1, on the reverse strand, counting down.
GGGTCATGTGCTGCAGGAGAATGGCTGACATGACTCTTACTGACCAGCTTTTACTTTGATCCTGTAGTGTCACAAAAAATCCAGCCGGTCCTTCAGCATATACCCTGGAACAGCTCACTTGCTATGGTGTATTACTTGCATTTAGCACAGTGTTACCCAGGGCTTTTAGAACCCCAAACAGTGCTAACTTAACTGTTTTATTTTAGGTGGTGCTAGGAATAAATTAATGGGAACACAGCAATTTCTGTTTGATAAATGACTGATATAAGCAAGCATGCTTTTATTTAAAACTATTAGATTTAAGCACACAGACATAAGCAATAGGTTTATAATATTTTAGATATAGTTACAGTTTGAGATGTTTTTGAGTAATTATTAGCTGGACTTTTAGGGCTTTTTTCAGCTGATAGGGAGTTTAGAAAACTTTTTCTTTTTTTAGAAAAGTGGTTTGGGACTGCTTTGAGGTTTTTACTGAATTTTTATAAAGCTAATTTTAATAAAACATATAACCTATAGTGATTTTAAGTGGGTCAGAATAATAACCTTTACTGGGTTACCAGTTCCTTTAATTTCAATAAACTACTTATTATTAGTATTTCTAGCCATAACAACAATATGTCAGGGGCACCTAAAACTAAGTTCGCTATTCACTCATTCTTTTTTTATAACGTTTTATTCATTTTTTCATTCTGATTAACAAACTGCAAATATGCAGCTATCTTACATTGTCTCACAAAGGCCTAAGATTATTCCAAGCTATGTGATGTTTGGTTTTCAGCTATCAGTGGCTGAACACACAAAATGGCTGACTGCAGTACTGTCAAGTTCTTGGGAGCTCTAGCCTGTAACTTCCATGTTACACCAATGCCTTTCATGCAATGGAGGGGACACTGTGTTCACTGCTGACTGAAACTATTAATGCCTTCCAATGGAAGAGCAAAAAACCATCCTATTTCAAAAGAGCCATTGGTAGGGCCATACTCAAGAACCCATGTCTTCAGTCTGTCATACTTGCAAACTCTGGCCCTGCTTTTACTTTCCATGTTCTAGGAAACTTTACTGAAAAGGTTGTGGGGAAGAATTTGGGGAGATCTCTGAGGTCTCCTGAGGTTGTCTCAGTGAAGTTAAATACTGTGCATAGCATGGAAACTGCTCTGATTTCATTTCCTGTTATTCTCCTAGCTGTGCTGAATCTCTGAGATTTGCCATCAGCCTTTGAGACCCTTGATGCTAAGGTTTTGTGGCCCTGTTGCCATGATGGGGTGGAGGGAACTTCCTTGAATGGCTTCATTCTTTCCTTCCAGAGGGATCCCAGAGAGTTATGGTATGTAGGGTGAGGGGAATTTTTTTAATGTTTGCAATTTCATTGACATTTTCTGGCAAAAATTTGAATGTAAACAAAAGAAAAAGGGTTTTTTTCATAAGAAACCCCTCCCTCCCAGGTTTTCTCCCAGCTCTGGTATTGGCTAACTGCTCATCTTCCCTGCAAGAACTCTTGTGTGCCCTTCTGCAAGGCTCTGTTGTGTAACTTCTTCTGTCCAGAGTCTATGTTAGGCTGGTGTGGGAGAGAGTCAGAACATAAGAATTGCCCTACTGGGTCAGACCAAAGGTCCATCTAGTCCAGTATCCTGTCTTCCGACAGTGGCCAGTGCCGGGTGCTCCAGAGGGAATGAACAGAACAGGTAATCATCAAGTGATCCATCCCTTGTTGCTCATTCCCAGCTTCTGGCAAACAGTGGCTAGGGACACCATTCCTGCCCATCCTGGCTAATAGCCATTGATGGACCTATCCTCCATGAATTTATCTAGTTCTTTTTTATATCCTGTTATGGTCTTGGCCTTCACAACATCCTCTGTCAAGGAGTCCCACAGGTTCACTGTGTGAAGAAATACTTCCTTTTATTTGTTTTAAACCTGCTGCCTATTAATTTCATTTGGTGACCCCTCATCCTTGTGTTATGAGAAGTAGTAAACAACACTTCCTTATTTACTTTCTCTACACCAGTCATGATTTTATAGACCTCAATCATATCTCCCCTTAGTCGTCTCTTTTCCAAGCTGAAAAGTCATAGTCTTATTAATCTCTCCTCATACGGAAGCCATTCCATACCCGTAATAATTTTTGTTGCCCTTTTCTGAACCTTTTCCAATTCCAATATATCTTTTTTGAGATGCGGTGACCACATCTGCATACCATATTCAAGATGTGGGCGTACTATGGATTTATAGAGAGGCAACATGATATTTTCTGTCCTATTATCTATCCCTTTCTTAATTATTCCCAGAATTCCATTGGCTTTTTTGACTGCCGCTGCACATTGAGTGGATGTTTCCAGAGAACTATCCTCAATGGCTCCAAAATCTTACTTGAGTGGTAACACCTAATTTAGACCCCATCATTTTTTATGTATAATTGGGATTATGCTTTCCAATGTGCATTTCCAATGTGCATTACTTTGCATTTATCAACATTAAATTTTTGTTGTCCAGTCACCCAGTTTTGAGAGATCCTTTTGTAGCTCTATGCAGTCTGCCTGGGTCTTAACTATCTTTAATAATTTTGTATCATCTGCAAATTTTGCCACCTCACTGTTTACCCCTTTTTCCAGATCATTTATGAATAGGACTGGTCCCAGAACAAAACAGACCCTGGGGGACACCACTATTTACCTCTCTCCATTCTGAAAACTGACCATTTATACCTACCCTTTGTTTCCTATCTTTTAACCAATTAACAATCCATGACAGCACCTTCCCTCTTATCCCACGGCAGCTTACTTTGCGTAAGAGCCTTTGGTGAGGGACCTTGTCAAAAGCTTTCTGAAAATCTAAGTACACTACATCCACTGAATCCCCTTGGTTCACATGCTTGTTGACCCCCTCAAAGAATTCTAGTAGATTGGTGAGGCATGATTTCCCTTTACTAAAATCATGTTGACTCTTCCTCAACAAATTATGTTCATCTATATGTCTGACAATATTGTTCTTTATTATAGTTTCAACCAGTTTGCCAGGTACTGAAGTCAGGCTTACAGGCCTGTAATTGCTGGGATCACCTCTGGAGCCCTTTTAAAAAATTGGCTTCACATTAGCTATCCTCCAGTCATCTGGTACAGAAACTGATTTAAATGATAGGTTACAGACTACAGTTAGTAGTTCTGCAATTTCACATTTGAGTTCCTTCAGAACTCTTGGGTGAATACCATCTGGTCCTGGTGATTTATTGCTGTTTAAATTTATGAATTTGTTCCAAAACCTCCTGTAATGATAAATCAATCTGGGACACTTCCTCAGATCTGTCACCTAAAAAGAATGGCTCAGGTTTGGGAGTCTCCCTCACATCCTCAGCCAGGAAGACCGATGCAAAGAATTCATTTAGTGTCTCCGCAATGGCCTTATCGTCCTTGAGTGTTCCTTTAGCACCTCAATCGTCCAGTGGCCCCACTGGATGTTTAGCAGGCTTTCTGCTTCTGATGTACTTAAAAAAAAATGCTATTACTTTTTGAGTCTTTGGCTAACTGTTCTTCATATTCTTTTTTGGCCTTCTTAATTGTATTTTTACACTTCATTTGCCAGTGTTTATGCTTCTTTCTAATTTCCTCACTATGATTTAACTTCCACCTTTTAAAGGATGCCTTTTTGCCTCTCACTGCTTCTTTTACTTTGTTGTTTAGTCACGGTGGTTCTTTTTTGGTTCCCTTACTATGTTTTTTTAATTTGGGGTATACATTTAAGTTGAGCCTCTATTATGGTGTCTTTAAAAAATTTCCATGCAGCTTGCAGAGATTTCACTTTTGGCGCTGTGCCTTTTAATTTCTGTTTAACTAACCTCCTCATTTTTCTGTAGTTCCCCTTTCTGAAATTAAAGGCTACAGTGTTGGGCCACTGTGGTGTTTTTCCTGCCACAGGGATATTACATTTAATTCTATTATGGTCACTATTACAAAGCGGTCCAGCTATGTTTAACTCTTGGACCAGATCCTGTGCTGCACTTAGGACTAGATCAAGAATTGCCTCTCCTCTGGTGGGTTCTAGGACCAGCTGCTCCAAGAAGCAGTCATTTAAAGTGTCAAGAAACTTTACCTCTGCATCCCATCCTGAGGTGACATGTACCCAGTCAATATGGGATAATTGAAATCCCACATTATTATTATTGAGTTTTTTATTTTAATAGCCTCTCTAATCTCCCTGAGCATTTCACAGTAACTATCACCATCCTGGTCAGGTGGTTGGTAATATATCCTTACCGCTATATTCTTATTATTAGAGCATGGGATTTCTATCCATAGAGATTCTATGGTACAGTTTGATTCATTTATGATTGTTACTTCATTTGATTCTACGCTTTCTTTCACCTATAATGCCACTCCCCCACCAGCACCACCTGTTCTGTCCTTCTGATATATTTCGTACCCTGGTATTACTGTATCCCATTGATTATCCTCATTCCACCAAGTTTCTGTGATGCCTATTATATCAATATCCTCATTTAATATGAGGGACTCTAGTTCAACCATTTTATTATTTAGACTTCTAGCATTGGTATATAAGCACTTTAAAAACTTATCTCCTTTTAGCTGTCTGCCATTACATGATGTGATTGAATGGGACTCTTTTTTATTTGATTGTTTCTGATCAGACCCTGCCTGTATTTTATCATTTTCCATCCTCTCATCCTCACTTGGACATAGAGAGTTTCTATTAATAGATCCTCCCCAAGGGATGGCCAAACCATGTGCTCCTCCGTACCTGTCGACTTTCCCCCAGCCCTTAATTTAAAAACTGCTTTATGACCTTTTTAATGTTAAGTGCCAACAATCTGGTTCCATTTTGGTTTAGGTGGAGCCCATCCTTCCTGTATAGGCTCCCCCTTTCCCAAAAATTTCCCTAGTTCCTAATGAATCTAAACCCCTCCTCCCTGCACCATCATCTCATCCATGCATTGAGAGTCTGCAGTTCTGCCTGTCTAACTGGCCATGTGCGTGGATCTGGGAGCATCTCAGAGAATGCTACCATGGAGGTCCTGGACTTCAATCTCTTACCTAGCAGCCTGAATTTGGCCTCCAGGACCCCTCGCCTATCCTTCCCTATGTCATTGGTATGACATGTACCACGACCGCCGACTCCTCCCCAGCACTACACATCTAGATTCCTTGAGAGATCCGCAACCTTTGTACCATAGATTCATAGATACTAAGGTCAGAAGGGGCCATTATGATCATCTAGTCTGACCTCCTGCACAACGCAGGCCACAGAATCTCACCCACCCACTTCTGCAATAAACCTCACCTATGTCTGAGCTATTGAAGTCCTCAAATCGTGGTTTAAAGACTTCAAGGAGCAGAGAATCCTCCAGCAAGTGACCTGTGCCCCATGCTACAGAGGAAGGCAAAAAACCTCCAGGGCCTCTTCCAATCTGCCCTGGAGGAAAATTCCTTCCCGACCCCAAATATGGCGATCAGCTGAACCCTGAACATATGGGCAAGATTCACCAGGCAGACAAGTCACCATGCAGTTCTCCTGGTCATTGCAAACCCAACTGTGATAGCGCACCCCCTAAGGTGTTATGGAAATATGCTTATGAATGTATATATGACATAACTGAAATATGTTTTATGCTACATATGCCATATAACATATCTCTGTAAAGGTTATGATCTACTGAATCTATTCATCCTATTTGTATGCATGTATCATTTTTGTACTTGAAGTATTGACTGTTGGCTGTGTACTTGCTTGACTTTTAAGTAGCCTTAGTAAAGCATTTGGTCAGCTTCTTGAGAAAGGAATGTGCAAATTAAGTGCCCAATCAAGAAACAATTAATGAACAATGGATCTTGGAAGGCTCCAATCCACATAAGAAGTCTTCCTGGAGACATTCAAGATAGCATGTGGGCAATGGCTGCTGCCTGTAAAAACTGAGTCATGCATGGACATGTGACTGGCCCACATGACTCCAAAACTCCATCATGGAGCTGGACTTTGCATAGGAGAGAGGAGGGGGTCTCCACCCACAAGAGAAAGTCTATTCAAGCCCGTGGGAGACCCCTCCATTTTGTCTTCAGCTGGCTCAAGAGATAGCCTCTCCACCCCCAAGGTTACCTGAGAGAAACTGGAACAAAGGACAGTAACTACAGGGGGTGTGAGTGATTGCTGGACTAGGAGACTAGTCTGTAAAAGGAAGCTTACTGAAACACCTCTGAAGGTGCAGTTTTATCTGTATTCAGTTTTCTTACTATGTTAGGCATAGGCTTGCATGTTTTATTTTATTTTGCTTGGCAATTCACTTTGTTCTGTCTGTTACTACTTATAACCACTTAAATCCTACTTTCTTTATTTAATAAAATCACTTTTTACTTATTAATTAACCTAGAGTATGTATTAATACCTGGGGGGGGGGACACTGTGCATATCTCTCTATCACTGTTATAGAGGGTGAACAATTTATGAGTTTACCCTGTATAAGCTTTATACAGAGTAAAACAGATTTATTTGGAGTTTGGACTCCATTGGGAGTTCAGCATCTGAGTGCTAAAGACAGGAACACTTCTTAAGCTGCTTTCAATTAAGCCTACAGCTGTTAGGGGACATGGTTCAGACCTGGGTCTGGGTTTGCAGCAGGCTAGTGGGTCTGGCTCAAACCAGGCAGGGCACTGAAGTCCCAAGCTGCCATGGCAGGAAAGCAGGGGCAGAAGTAGTCTTGGCACATCAGTTGGCAGCTTCAAGGGGGTTTCTGCGATCCAACCCATCACACCAGCTATCTATGTTTCTAATGATTGAATCATCCATTACTAATACCTGTCTCTTTCTAATAGCTGGAGTTCCCTCCCCCGGAGAGGTATCCTCAGTGTGAGAGGATACCACAACATCATCTGGAAGGAGGGTCTCAACTATGAGATTGTTTCCCTCTGCTCCAGTTAGATGCTCTCCTTCCCTGGGACTTTCATCCTCCTCAACAGCACAGAGGCTGTCAGACTGGGGGTGGGACAGTTCTACTGTGTCCCGGAAAGTCTCATCGATGTACCTCTCTGTCTCCCTCAGCTCCTCCAGTTCCGCCACTCTGGTCTCTAAAGCCCGTACATGGTCTCTGAGGGCCAGGAACTCCTTGCACCGAATGCACACATACACCACCTGAGCCATAGGGTAGATACATGCTGCATTAGGTACAATCAACTGAGTAGCCCCCACTCTGTTGCTGGACTTCTGCCTGCATTCTCTTGAGATGCAAGAGATGTTTTGGGCAGTGGCACTATCAGGATGTGTCTTTTCCATCTCACATGAATGGTGCAGTTACCCTGCTCTAGCTGTTAGGTGGCCATAGTGAGAACAAGCTGGCTGAAGATACTGGTAGATGAGGGAAGTATTTGAAGGAAGGGGGTGGTGCTGTTATCTCCCTTATTGAAGGAGTTCTCCCCAATCTGCCAGTGAGGTTTGCAACGTGTGACTACTACATCCCTGTGATGTGGGGTGTACCCCACACTGGTAATGAAAGAACTAACTGAAGCCAGAGAGAAATTAGTGCCTGATTGCACCTGTGGGGTGGGTGAGGCCCAATTAAGGATGAGTCCCAGCTGGGGAGGAGCTGGGTGGTTAATATAAAGAAAGGGCTTCAGGGCTGTAGGAAAGCAGGAAGCAGACCATCCCATCCTCTCCTCTTCTGAGAAGGGAACCCTGGTAAAAGGCCAGGAGAGACATTGGGAGACCACAAGGAAGGCACCCTGGGAGGCATTGTTGCTATAGAGATGGAAAGAAGACTGCTGCAGAGTCCAGACAGGGCCCCTGTCACAGAAGCTGTAGAAAAGGTCTAAGAGACAGGCCAAGGTCAGAAGCAGTCCAGGGAGGCAGTAAGGAGTCTGAGGAAACAGACCTCTGCTGTTTGCTACAGAGTCCCTTGACTGGAACCAAGAGTAGAGGAAGGGCCAGGGATCCCTAGTGGCCACCAAGTAAGGTGGCATGAAACCCCTATTACAAAGGGTAATTACTAGTGAAATCCTGGAGACAAGGGGTGTAAGGAACCCTGGGCCCAGAATCAGGGGCCAAAGACCTGGCATGAAATCAATGGACCATTTTTGTGGGACTCGCTGCTACCCCGGAAGGGGTGGGACTGAACGTGACTTGGTCAGAGTCATGAGAAAAAGCAGGCCACGAGCCAGGAGAAGGGGAAGCCAGAGAAGAAGAGCCTGCTACCTCATGCTCAGCCATGTGGGGGCACACCAGCCAGTGAGACACTCTTCTACAGTCCCCAAGTCTACTCCTAAATCCCCAGGTAGCATCTGTGACAAGAAGTGCCTTTATCCATTTGAGTTTAGCTACATCACTGGAATGATTAGTCTGTGAAGTGGACCCAGCACAGTTCTCCATGGCTCTGTAATCTTCTCACTGCATTACCTTCTTGTGCTGTGCATGGGCACACTGCAGAACCACGTTTATCTTCTCTCTCACTAGAGCTGTAGGTCATGGGACCATAGCACTCCAGTTCTCTGATGTCTGAATTGGCTTCTCATTCATTGCATGGTGCAATTCAAGGTGTTGCTCTATAATCCCCCCTGTAGTTTGGACCCACCTCTCTCCCTTCATGACATCTGAGATCCTTCCACTCACTTTTCCTGGATTTGGATGTCTGGGGGCAGGGTACGCCCAGGGAGCAGACCAAGGCTCCAGTGCTCATTCCTCACACTGGTGGGATTAAATCCTGATTTGCTGACCCACAGGACAGAATTAGGCCCCCTGTTTACTCACCCGTTTACCTGAGATGCTGCTAGTGGTGCCTGTGAAGGTCTGTCTGCTGCGACAAGAGTCTCAGTGCATTATTATTTGTTAATAAACAATTTCTATTTTCCTAATTCCTGTGTGTGCCCCCAAGACCAGGCAACTGGTGCATTTTAGAAACCTTAAACAAAGTAAATAAATGCAAAGTTAGTCCCTGCCCCTGGCAATCAGTGGGGACATTTGTGCAGTGACCTTGATTTATGCACAGATGGGAAGCTATGAAACAATGCAGGTGGAATCAAACACGCAGATCCAGAGATAATGCTTGAGGCATTTAAAAATATAGTCCCAGGTATACCCCTCAGGTTGTGATCTGGAGATTAAGCCCCTGAACAAGTATACTGCCCCAAGTACTCCCTGCCATTAATTTGGAGAGCCTTAACATGCTCCATATCTGGTTCTGCAGAGGCTAACCTCACAGAACCAATATGATAGGTTTCAATTGCTTGGGGGGTTTCTGTGTTGAGGACAGCAGAACTAACATGAGCTATTGGTTACCTGCTTCCTCCTAGCACAGGGCATTTATTCCTCAGGTGATCAGTGGAATTTACCCTGATAGCACCTTTTGGGCTCTTCTGCTTTTACAGGAGATTCGGGATGAGGGTTAGAGGAATGTTTTTTGTGTAAGAGGATATTTAGGCTCCCAACCCCCTTCTCCCTTCCCAGGGGCAAAATGGGATCCTCCCTTCCCACCAGTTTTAAACCCCTCTTCTGTGGCCTGCCCTCAATAGATGCTAGAGTCTGTTTGAAGGCATCAGCTAATAGAACCATCTCATCCACAGACTTTACATTTGTGTCCCATAGACACTGCTTTACATCAGCCTTACATATGATCTAGAAATGCTCTTGAGCAACAAGATCAAGCATTCCTTCAAAACTTGCCACCTCTTTACCCTTCACCCATTTTCCCAACAAATCTTTCATCTTTCAAGCGCTGTAGTCTCTGCTCCATTTATCCTCACTGTCCTGGTGTAATTATGCGGGGCTAATGCGACCCCTGCAAGGTGGATAAGGGAGCATGGGAACTCCCAATCCCCCAGTTACATTGCATAGGCTCCTCGGTGCTGGGACACTGTGCTGCTATGTGTCCCCACTCCCCACATGCATAACATCTATAATTGCTTCTAATCACTCCCCTATCCTGGGGGTTAGGGGGTTTAGTCCCGGGGTTCCCCCCACTCAGGCAAATCCCTTCCTTCTGGGGTCCCTGCTGGTTTTCGCCCCCCCCTTCTTCCACCTAGGACTCCCTGGGGGGTTGGCTGCCCAACCTTCCAGGGTTGGGGTAAGGTGCTTGCTTCAAAAGGGGCCTTCCTTGGGTAGTTGGGTCAGTTCCCTGGCTATCATCCATCTTTCTACCAGCGTGATCATCTCGTCATACGTGGATGGATCGTTCTGGCCTACCCATTTGCGGAGATCTGGCAGCAGTCCCCACATGTAATGGTCTATGACCAGGGTCTCCAAAATCTCCTCCGGCCTGCACACCTCGGGCTGTAACCACTTCCGCATGAGGTGTATGAGGTCGAATAGCTGGGACCTCGGGGGTTTGTTCTCCTGGTATTTCCACTCATGGAACCTCTGGGCCCTTACCGCTACTGATACCCCGATCGTGCTAGGATCTCTGCCTTCAGACGGGTATAGTCAGTGGCATCTGTGGCAGGCAAGTCAAAGTAGGCCTTCTGGGCCTCTCCACACAAGAAAGGGGCGAGAATGATGGCCCACTGCTCCTGGGGCCACGCCTCAAGCTGAGCAGTCCTTTCGAATGAGAGGAGATATGCCTCTACGTCATCTCCTGATGTCATCTTTGGCAGATAACCAGTGGCCCTAAGGGTTGGCGTCCCATCGGACCCCCGGGCCTGGGTGGTGAGGATCTTCAGCTGGTCCACCACCTCTCTCAAGAGGGCACAATCTTGGGTCGCCTGGCTCATCAATAATTGATTGGTTTCCTGCTGTAGACAAAAAAAGCGAGCAGGGCCGCGAAGGCCTTGGGAACCCGGATCCTGACCCAGGGCCAGAAGACCTCCCTAGTAGGCAGATGGACGCGAGCGGCCAACAGAGAAACTTCCACCACAGAAGGTGAGCCAGAGGCTGCCCCCAGCCATGATGGCGGCGAGCTGTTGGAAGAAGCAGAAGCCGGCCCCTGGGAGCTTGGACAGGTTAGTCCTGGAAGAGAGACTTTTGGGCTGGACCAGGCGGAGGACCCCAGATACGATAACGCCAGGAAAGAGGTGGCCAAGATCGATGGGATATCCGTGGATGGGAAGGTCCAGGGTCCCGGACCTTACTTTATAGTGAAGAAAGATCTCCTGTACCACGCGGTACAAGTGCAGGAGCAAGAGATACAACAACTTCTGGTGCCACGAAAACATCAAAAAGCCATATTGAGTCTCGCCCAAAGTCACCTGTTTGGAGGACATCTAGGGACAGAGAAAACCCAGGCATGGATCCTGCAGAGGTTCTTCTGGCCAGGACTACATGAAGATGTCCGGCGATACTGCACCTCTTGTCCGGAGTGTCAGTTACATAACCCTCGCCCACACTTGTGGGCTCCTTTGATACCTCTTTCAATAATAGAGGTTCCTTTTGAACGGATAGCCATGGATCTGGTATGGCCCTAAAGAAGACAGCTTGGGGCAACCAACATGTGTTTGTTGTACTGGACTATGCAACCAGTACCCGGAAGCTGTTCCCCTCCGCAACATAGCTTCCAAGACAATAGCTAAGGAACTAGTACAGATCTTTGCCCGGGTTGGGCTACCCAAGGAGATATTGACTGATCAAGGGACACCTTTCGTGACCAAGTTGATGAAAGATCTCTGTTCATTGCTCCATGTACAAGCCCTATGGACCTTTGTATACCACCCGCAGACATATGGCCTTGTGGAAAGGTTCAATAGGACCCTCAAGGCCATGATCAGGAAAGTGGTGAGCCGGGATGGGAAAGATTGGGATACCCTATTGCCTTACCTCATGTTCGCCATCCGGGAGGTTCCGCAAGCCTCCACGGGTTTCTCTCCATTCGAACTACTATATGGGCGCCACCCTCGGGGCATATTGGATGTAGCCAGAGAAGCCTGGGAAGAGGAGCCAAATCCCAGAAGAAACATAGTTGAGCATGTACTGCAGATGAGAGATCAGATAGACCGAGTTATGCCCATTGTACGGGAACACTTGGAGAGAGCACAGGAGACCCAACAAACCCATTATAACCACCAAGTGAAGCTTTGACGGTTCCAACCAGGGGATCGGGTGATGGTACTGGTGCCCACAGCAGAAAGTCAACTGTTGGCCTAGTGGCAGGGACCCTACAAAGTAATCGAAGCCGTGGGAGAGGTGAACTATAAGGTGCGGCAGCCATGCCGCTGGAAATCGGAGCAAATTTACTACATCAATCTTCTAAAACCTTGGTACGATCGAGAGGCATGCTTAGTCATGCAGGAGACCCTTCCCCAGGAGGATAACTTACACGAGCAAGTGAGGATATCATCCGACTTGACGCCGATCCAAAAGATCGAGGCAGCCGACATGATTAATCGCAACCGAGATGTGTTCTCTACAAAACCAGGGCGGATGACTGAGACCTATCACCATATCCACACGATCCCTGGAGCCAAGGTAACATTGAGACCCTACCGAATCCCAGAAGCCAAAAGAGAAGAAATCAAGGCCGAAGTAAAGAAAATGTTAGAATTAGGGGTTATTGAAGAATCTTACAGTCAGTGGTCCAGTCCGATTGTTCTAGTGCCTAAACCTGACGGTACCAAGAGATTCTGTAATGACTTTCGCCGATTGAATGAAATATCCCAGTTTGATGCATACCCCACGCCACGCATTGACGAACTGGTTGACCGACTGGGTAGTGCCCGATACTTGACTACACTGGATCTGACAAAAGGGTACTGGCAGATTCCTCTGACCAAAGAAGTTAAAGAAAAGACAGCATTCTCCACCCCGGACGGGCTATTCCAGTACACCGTCCTCCCTTTTGGGTTACATGGGGCCCCAACCACATTCCAGCGCCTCACGGATAAGCTGCTGCGCCCTCATACTAGTTATGCAGCTGCATACCTAGATGATGTCATCATCCATACGCCAGACTGGGGAACCCACCTGGAGAAAGTTGAGGCAGTACTGCCCACCTTAAGGCGGGCTGGCCTCACTGCTAATCCCGCTAAATGCACCATAGGGCTAGCAGAGGCTAGGTACCTGGGATATATTGTGGGAAGGGGTATAGTGAAGCCCCAAATGAATAAGCTAGAGGCAATTCAAAACTGGCCCCGGCCGACCTGAAAGAAGCAGGTCTGTGAGTTCCTAGGTGTGGTAGGCTACTACCGACGTTTTATTCCCCACTTCGCCACTAGGGCAAGTCCCCTAACGGACCTGGTGAAGGCCCAAGGTCCAGACATGGTAAAGTGGACCGACGCAGCAGAGGGGGCATTTACAGACCTTCAGACGGTCCTCTGTAATGACCCCGTACTCATAGCCCCGGACTTTAACAGGGAATTTATTTTACAAACAGATGCTTCCGAGGTGGGGTGGGGGACAGTTCTGTCGCAAATGGTGGGAGAAGAGGCACACCCAATCCTCTACCTAAGCAGGAAGCTTCTCCCAAGAGAACAGAAATACGCAGTAGTCGAGAGAGAATGCCTTGCTGTCAAATGGGCTATGGAGATACTGCGTTATTACCTCTTAGGCCGGCGATTTAATCTTGTGACGGACCATGCACCCCTCCAGTGGATGCAGTGGAGTAACGAAAAGAATGCGAGAGTCACCAGGTGGTTCTTATCCCTCCAACCATTCCAGTTCCGCATACGGCACAGGGCTTGATGCCACCATGGCAACGCTGATGGTCTGTCACGAGCATAGTGCCTGGTGTCCCAAGTTGCCCAACTTTATGGTGTTGACCGGGGAGGGGGGGCGGGGGGGGATATGTGACGGGGCAAGGCCAGATGGCTATAGAAAAGTAGTGGGAGATAGATATATTAGCTGCAGGCCAAACAAATCCCTGGTACCAGGATAAGTGAAATGGCAGCTGCTCTAGGTCAATTAAGACACCTCGGGCCAATTAAGAACTTTTCAGAAGGCAGGGAGAATGCTAGGTTGATTGGGACACCTGAAGCCAATCAGGGGCTGGCTGAAACTAGTTAAAAGCCTCCCAGTTAGTCGGTGGGTGTGCCTGTCTGGAGCTGTGGGAGGAAGTTGCACTGTTGGAGAGACTGAGTAGTACACACCATATCAGGCACAAGGAAGGAGGCCCTGAGGTAAGGGTGAAGTGGAGCCTGAGGAAGTGAGGGCTGCTGTGGGGGAAGTAGCCCAGGGAATTGTACATGTCATGTTTCTAAAAGGTCAGCTACCATGGCTGATACTATCAGGGTCCCTGGGCTTGAGCCCGGAGTAGAGGGTGGGCCCGGGCTCCCCCCCCACCCCTTTGCCCCCTGATTAATCACTGAGACTGGGAGACAACAGAGACTGTGGATAGGAAGGATAACTTCTCCTCACCTTCCTCACTGGTTTATGATGAAAATGGCTCAGTAGACTGTGACCCTTGTCTCTAGAGAGAGAAGTGTTACGTGGAGGGTCACAGTGAGCCTCTGAGGCTAGCGAAATCCGCCAGGAAATGCGGGACCCAAAGAGGCAATGACAGAGCTTTGTCACACAGTGCATGGGATTCTTCCATCCTAAGTGCAGGACTCTGCACCTGTCCTTGTTGAACTTCATCAGATTTATTTTGGCCCAATCCTCTAATTTGTCTAAATCCCTCTGTATCCTATCCCTACCCTCAAGTGTATCTACCACTCCTCCCAGTTTAGTGTCATCTGCAAACTTGCTGAGAGTGCAATTCATGCCATCCTCCAGATCATTAATGAAGATATTGAACAAAACCGGCCCCAGGACCAACCCTTGGGGCACTCCACTTGATACCGGCTGCCAACTAGACATAGAGCCATTGATCGCTACCCGTTGAGCCTGACAATCTAGCCAGCTTTCTATCCACCTTATAGTCCATTCATCCAGCTCATACTTCTTTAACTTGTTGGCAAGAATACTGTGGGAGACAGTATCAAAAGCTTTGCTAAAGTTAAAGAATAACACATCCACTGCTTTCCCCTCATCCACAGAGCCAATTATCTCGTCATAGAAGGCAATTAGGTTAGTCAGGCATGACTTGCCCTTGGTGAATCCATGCTGACTGTTCCCAATCACTTTCCTCTCCTCTAAGTGCTTCACAATTGATTCCTTGAGGACCTGCTCCATGATTTTTCCAGGGACTGAGGTGAGGCTTACTAGCCTGTAGTTCCCCGGATCCTCCTTCTTCCCTTTTTTCAAGATGGGCACTACATTAGCCTTTTTCCAGTGGTCCGAGACCTCCCCCGATTGCCATGAGTTTTCAAAGATAATGACCAATGGCTCTGCAATCACATCCGCCAACTCCTTTAGCACCCTCGGATGCAGTGCATACAGCCCCATGGACTTGTGCTCATCCAGCTTTTCTAAATAGTCCCGAACCACTTCTTTCACCGCAGAGGGCTGGTCACCACCTCCCCATACTGTGCTGCCCAGTGCAGTAGTCTGGGAGCCGACTTGTTCGTGAAGACAGAGGCAAAAAAAGCATTGAGTACATTAGCTTTTTCCACATCCTCTGTCACTAGGTTGCCTCCCTCATTCAGTAAGGGGCCCACACTTTCCTTGACTTTCTTCTTGTTGCTAACATCTGAAGAAACCCTTCTAGTTCCTCTTAACATCCCTTGCTAGCTGCAACTCCAAGTGTGATTTGGCCTTCCTGATTTCACTCCTGCATGCCTGAGCAATATTTTTGTACTCCTCCCTGGTCATTTGTCCAGTCTTCCACTTCTTGTAAGCTTTGTTTCTGTGTTTAAGATCAGCAAGGATTTCACTGTTAAACCAAACTGGTCGCCTGCCATGTTTACTATTCTTTCTACACGTCAGGATGGTTTGTCCCTGCAAGGGCTCAATAAGGATTCTTTAAAATACAGCCAGCTCTCCTGGACTCCTTTCCCCCTCATGTTATTCTCCCAGGGGATCCTGCCCATCAGTTCCCTGAGGGAGTCAAAGTCTGCCTTTCTGAAGTCCAGGGTCCGTATTCTGCTGCTCTCCTTTCTTCATTGTGTCAGGATCGTGAACTCAACCATCTCATGGTCACGGCCTCTCAGGTTCCCACCCACTTTTGCTTCCCCTACTAATTCTTCCCTGTTTGTGAGCAGCAGGTCAAGAAGAGCTCTGCTCCTAGTTGAAGGAGGAAATTGTCCCTTACACTTTTCAAAAACATCCTGGATTGTCTGTGCACTGCTGTATGGCTCTCCCAGCAGATAACAGGGTGATTGAAGTCCCCCATGAGAACCAGGGCCTGTGATCTAGTAACTTCTTTTCATTGCCTAAAGAAAGCCTCGTCCACCTCATCCCCCTGGTCCGGTGGTCTATAGCAGACTCCCACCATGATATCACCTTGTTGCTCACACTTCTAAACTTAATCCAGAGACTCTCAGGTTTTTCTGCAGTTTCATACTGGAGCTCTGCTCTCTTACATACAATGCAACTCCCCTACCTTTTCTGCCCTGCTTGTCCTTCCTGAACAGTTAATATCCATCCATGACAGTACTCCAGTCATGTGAGTTATCCCACCAAGTCTCTGTTATTCCAATCACATCATAATTTCTTGACTGTGCCAGGACTTCCAGTTCTCCCTGCTTGTTTCTCAGGCTTCTTGCATTTGTGTATAGGCACTTAAGATAACTTACTGATCATCCACCTTTCTCAGTATGAAGTAGGAGTCCTCCCCTCTTGCGCTCTCCTGCTTGTGCTTCCTTACAGTATCCCACTTCCCCACTTACCTCAGGGCTTTGGTGTCTTTCCCCCAGTGAGCCTAGTTTAAAGCCCTCCTCACTGGGTTAGCCAGCTTGCTTGCAAAGATGCTCTTCTAAAACCGTCTCTCTTCTAAAACCATTAGTCAAGAATTCCCTCCGACTTCACACTATTCCACCTCCCCTGCCTATAACCCTTCAGTGCCATGAAGAATATATGGTTTGGCAGATTCTAGTTTCTCACAGGTTCTGGGGAAAACTACAATATCCAATGACTGGGACGGGAATGGCCCAGATGATTGTTCATGGGAATCTCCAGAACATGTCCATAACCTAGATCTCTTGCACAGCTTACCCAGAGAAATCAGGCCCTGAGACTGCTGAACAGCATCCTTGGAGGAGGGGTGAAGGAACAGTAATCCACACCATGTAGAGTCAAGCACAGGAGTTTATTATGCACAGCACTGGCAGAGTGTCACTTTGCTTATTAGGTTCAGAGACACTGCAGAACAATTTATTACAATAGATTATATAGAGTGCTCATTGGATGGAGAGGAGCAATGGGGATTGGTTTTCCCAAGCCCCTGGAGAGGTTCTAGCAGCAAGACAAGATAAGCACAATAAGACAATGATTACATAATGGCTCCGCCCATGGTCCAAATTAACATATTGCTGACACACAGGTAATTACCCCCAAACTATGTCTATTAAAGTATATAGTTTAAATCCTAATTTTGGGGTCCCGGGGAATGAGGTAGCAGCTCTCCCGGTTGACCAACAGGTACACTCCTGGAGATTTAAAGCAAAAGAGCAGTAATTAGTTCTTAACAATAACAATTGTTTGTAAGTTTACCCTTGCATTTCTGTGGGCTAGGATTAGCATACATCTGTGAGGGGAGGGTATCATAACTCATGTTAATCATATTAGGCCTCTCCCTGAACTCTCTCTGTGATCTGAGGGGTATTGTATCACTATCTCCTCCCTGCATTAGGGAGTAACCATAAGGCGTTTCTCAGCACTTCATGCGTCTATAACTCTCTATAAGGATGCCCAATAACATTCGAGGTTATGCTGACTAAGCTCACTGACTTGAAACACACAAAGTTATCTGTTTACCCCAGCTTTCTCTTAGCCACATATTGTTCTCTGTTAGCCAGCCCCCATAACCCAGGCCAAGCTGTGGACTCCGGACCTATATGAAAAGTTCTTAGCAGAAACTGCAGTTAAGATCTTACATCCACAGCAAATGGATTTTGGCCCTTCAAGGGGAAATGTCCAGAATCAGGGCCTATAGCAGAGCTAGACTCCTGGAAAACTAATGAGCACAGCTGGCTTGCAGCAGGCTGCCTGATTGGCTACACCACCTGATTGGCTGGAAGGACTAGTAGACCAGCAGCAGCTCACTGGTTGTTCAGTGCTCATGCCCACCACTGTGACTACTTCTGTGTTGCCTTATTCCTGCTATCCCTTGCCTTGCCTCTGTTCTGCCCCTACCTGGGACCCCTTCTTGCCTGTTATTCTGCTTGCTCCAGGTGATTCTAGCTCTGACCCTCAGCTCTGGTCTCTGGTTCCTGCCTCCAGATTGATTATCAGCTCTGGCTTCTAACTACTGCCTCCAGATCTGATCGTAGACCCTGATTTCCGACCTTTGGTTCCTGATGTCAACTTCGACCACTAGGCCTAATACTCACTCTAACAAGGAAGCTAGACCACCCAGTTTCCACTTGCCTGACATTGAGGGCTTCCACAATAGGCAGACACTCCAGTTCTGTAGCTGAATATTTGGTTTCCTGCATTTAATTTGCAACCTCCAAAAGCCACTGGTCTGCATCTACCAAGATCATCAATTTGTTCAAATGAAAATCTGACAACAGTTTTGAGGCACCACAGGTTGCCACAAATGGACTAGATGGATCTGTAAATGCAAGCACAACACGGTTTAAAGTCCATCCATCAGTGATTCAAATGCTTTTTTGTATTCCTTCATCCAGACAAAGTTGCTCTTAGTTAGCCGGTATAAAGATGCTGCCAACTCAGCAAAATTTTGTACAAATCTACCATAGAATCCTGAAAGGCCTACAAACTGCTGTACCTCTTTCAGGTTTGTAGGGAATCTTTCAGTCTTTTGTAATGTTCAGTTTCTGTTTCAATCAAAGTCAACCCATCATCACTGGCCACATGTCCCAGGAAGGTGAGGCAACTCACCACAAGCTTTCATTTGTTTCCTGCAAGTTTAAACCCTGACTCCTTGAAAAGCTTTAGAATCCTTTCCACTTCTTCCAGATGTTCCACCCATGTTTATGGGAAAAAAAGAAATCATCTAAGTAGGTGAAGACACTACTTTATCCTGCAACTAAATTGTAACCTGAGCAAGATTTTTGTACAAAACTGGGTGACTGGGCAACAAAATGGCAGATGAAATTCATTGTTGTACAATTGTTGCACATTGTAAAACGTAATCCCAACTATACATATCAAATGATGGGGTCTAAATTAGCTGTTACCACTCATAAAAGAGATCTTGGAGTCATTGTGGATAGTTCTCTGAAAACATCCACTCAATGTACAGCGGCAGTCAAAAAAGCAAACAGAATGTTCGGAATCATTAAGAAAGGGATAGATAATAAGACAGAAATGTCATATTGCCTCTATATAAATCCATGCCATGCCCGCATCTTGGATTCTGTGTGCAGACATGGACGCCCCATCTCAAAAAAGATATATTGGAATTGGAAAAGGCTCAAAAAAGTGCAACAAAAATGATTAGGGGTATGGAATGGCTTCCGTATGAGGAGAGATTAATAAGAGTGGGACTTTTCAGTTTGGAAAAGAGACGACTAAGGGGGGATATGATAGGGATATATAAAATCATGGCAGGTGTGGAGAAAGTAAAGAAGGAAGTCTTATTTACTCATTCTTATAACACAAGAACTAGGGGTCACCAAATGAAATTAATAGGCGGCAGGTTTAAAACAAACAAAAGGAAGTATTTTTTCACACAATGCACAGTCAACCTGTGGAACTCCTTGCCAGAGGCCAAGACTATACCAGGGTTCAAAAAAGAACTAGATAAGTTCATGAAGGTAAGGTCTATCAATGGCAATTAGCCAGGATGGGGAGGGATGGTGTCCCTAGCCTCTGTTTGCCAGAAGCTGGGAATGAGTGACAGGGGATCAATCTTTACCTCTTCTGTTCATTCCCTCTGGGGCACCTGGCATTGACCACGGTTGGAAGAGGAATACAGGATACTGGGCTAGATGGACCTTTGGTCTGACCCAGAATGGCTGTTCTAATGTTCATAAACACAGAGCATTAAGTGTTAATAATTAGAAACAAAGAATATAGGCTGGTCTTTCAGGATAGGGGACTCTATCCTGGGAAGCAGTGATTCTGAAAAAAACATTTGGAGGTAAGTGTAGATAATCAGCTGAACATGAGTTCCCAATGTAATGCTGTGGCCAAAAAAGCTAATGCAATCTTGGGATGCAGAAATAGGGAATCTCTAGTAGGAGAGGTTATTTTACCTTCATATTGGCACTGGTATGGCCGCTGCTGAAATATTATGTCCAGTTCTGTTGCCCACAGTTCAAGAAGGATATTGAGAAGTTTCAGAGAAGAGCCATAAAGAATGATTAAGGTATTAAAAATGCCTTCTAATGACAGACTCAAAGAGCTCATCTATTTAGCTTAACAAACAGAAAAATGAGGGATGAATTAATTACAGTCTATAAGTATCTACATGGGGAATAAATGTTTAATAATGGTCTCTTCCGTGTAGCAGAGAAAGGTACAATGTGATCCAAAGATCCAATGGCTGGAAATTGAAGCTAGACTAATTCAGACTGGAAATAAAGCATACACTTTTACCAGTGAGGGTAGTTAACCATTGGAACAATTTACCAAGGGTTGTTGTGGATTCTCCATCACTGACAATTTTAAAAATCAGGATTGGATGTTTTTCTAAAAGATCTGTTCTAGGAATTATTTTGGGGACGTTCTATGGCCTGTGTTATACCGGAGGTCAGACTAGATTATCACAATGGTCTAGTCTTGAATTCTGTGACTCTTTGGGGTAACTCATTTGATGTTCCCTTGATTAAGAGGTGAAATGAAAATAGCAATACACACACACGCACACAGAGAGATTTTCCTTTCTCCTTTTAATCAAGGGAAGATCATATAAGTATATGTAACTAATGAAAAATAGAGTAGCTGATAGCAATGAATACAAATTGACAGCTAGGAAATGTAGACAGTTGATAAGGGAAATTAAAGGTGTCAATAAAAAAAAACTATGGCAAATAGGGTTATGGATAATAAAGAAGGAATTTTTTAAAAATTATCAGGAACAAATTAAATCCTAACTTTTGTCTGGGTCCAATACTAGATAAGGACAGCAAAATTATCATTTATGATACAAAAAAGGCAAAAATCTTCAATAAATATTTCTGTTCTGTATTTGGGAAGAAATAGGATGATGTATTCATATCTTATAAATTAATTAAGCTTTTTCCAGGTGTCAAGACTTTTCAGAAGAGAAAAGACAAAGGCCTGAGAGAGCAGACACTCGAAGTCCAGTGACAGTTTCTTTAGCTTTTCACAAGACTATGTATTGCAACTCAGCACAGGAAGTCAGGAAGCCTGTTCACCACACTGTTGGTGTAGCTGAAAAGTAACTTCCCTTGTTCTCATGTTCTAATCTACTTTGAATGACCTGCAAGATAAGTGCTAAATATTAAGATACTACATGATGTTTTACAAATACAGTAGTTAGGGGGTAAATATAGGGTACTAGGCTGAATAAACTATTTTGATGACAGACAAGGTGGTTGAGATAATATCTTTGATTGGACCAACTTCTTTTAGTGAAAGAGATAGGTTTTCAAGCCACACAGAGCTGCTCTTCAGATCTGGGAAAGACAAGTTCTATGTGGCTCAAACGTTTCTCTTTCTCACCAACAGAAGTTGGTCCAATCACAGATATTACCTCACCCACTTTGTCTCTCTCTAATATACCGGGACCAGCATGGCTGCAACTACACTGTATATTTTGATGAAACAAAATGATGTGTAAAAGGGAAATACACTACAAGTTAATACAGCTTTCTGCTAGACATTCTGTGCCTCTGCGCGTGTGCATGTTTAATGAGCCCTGCAGACTTCTAATGTATTGCGCAGAAAAAAGCTTCTGCCAAAATGTTGCTGCAGTTCTGCCTTTGACCCACCAGAGGGCACCGTGGCGATAGAGCAAAGTTGCAGCTCCCTGTCAGCAAGGGGGGAGAGAGCTGCCTTAGCTGCGCCAGTCGGGCCAGGTCCGGACACAGAGCCTGTGGGGTGCTGGGAGGGGTCGGGCAGGGGCTCATAAGGGCGAGTGGGGGAGGACAGGCTGGGGCAGGGCTGAATAGGAGTGGAGGCACAGGGCCACGGAGGGGAGGGAGATGCAGAGACACATAGGGACAGGGGGAGGTGGGGCAGAGCTACATAGGAACGGGGGGGGGTGGCTGAGTGAGGGCACAGAGACACATGGTGATGGGGGAGGGGTGCAGAGTTACGCAGGGACAGGGGAGTGGCTGGGTGAAGGCACAGAGACACAGGGGAAGGGGCAGATGTGACTGACTGAATGGGAAAGGCTGGGGTCAACCAGGGGCTGCATGGGGGAAGCTCTATAACAATCCCTCCCCCCCCATACCTGCCAAAAAAAACCTGTTCCATACTTTTCCTACCCATACCCAACAACCCTCCAAGTTCACACCCAGGCTCCTTGCAAGCAATTTACTTCCCTCCGTTACCCCTGACTCCCCCAATCCTTTGCACTGCTTCTGAGGGGTGTGGGAAATATGGTTCTGTATTGCAGTTTAAATGAATTATTATTCAGAGTTCTTTATTAATATGCCTAGTAAGGAATCTATTTGTCAAAAAAAAAAAACCATTTCCTGAATCTTTTTTCTGAAACATTGGAATTTATAACTGATTGGCACACATGAGATCCTGTTCTGTGGCACTCAGTGAAAATTACAAAGTCAGCTTCCCAGGATAATTGTTGAATAGGAGTATTATTTTCTGTTATGGTTGTGTTTCATGATTCTTAAGACTTGGATGGTTACTTTGTTGACCAATATTTTTCCAGTTTAGATTAGTCCAATCATAATCCAGTGCTATTTTTCCATTTTATATCCTGTACTATTGATTACCTTTGTTAAGGATAGCTAATTAAAGTCTATAAAATAAAATCTAATACTTGAGTCCTTTTCTTTAGTTAAGCAATCAATATACAAAGAACCATAAGACAGGTGTCTGATGAGGTGGACTAGGTCCAAAAGCCCTCTGGTTTCTTCCACACCCATCCCGGGAAAGGAGCAGTGGAGAGGTTTTCCAAGCAGCTTAGAGAGGTGGCGAGGAAGTAACCAATCAAAGGGGCTGCTGGAACGGCCAATCAGTGGCCAGGAGGGCTATATAAAAGGGGCTGCACAACAGTGCAGCAGTTAGTTGCTGCATGGAGTTGAGGAAGAAAGGACTGCCTTCCTGGCTGAGGGAACTGCACACAATGGACAGCTAAGAGGGGGCAGGGACTGGGGGGAGCTAAAGGCTCCTGGCTGGCTGCTAGGACTGAGCCAAAGAGAGTTTGCTAGCAAGGACTGGGGAAACAATGAAGGAGCTCCTGGCTGGCTGTGGGACTGAGTAGGGGCTGAGCCTGGGGAGGGATGTAGGAAGATTGTGTCTCCAGGGAGGAAGCCCTGTAGATATGGCCCCATGCCAGGGGTGGACAAATTTAAAGACTGCAGACACACCCAACCAGAGGGGGTGCTTGTGAGAGGTGGGTGCTGACCCTGTTACAAGGTGATATACAGGTAGTCAGTGGAGCAGTTTACTTAATTAAGGTTTATTATATTCCATCTTTATTTCATGTGATAAGGAAATACTTATATTCCCTCACTAATGTAGCCAGACAGCCCCCCCCCCCACTCAGACCAGCATTGCTGGAAACACAGGAGGAAGCCGGAACAGGGCACTTAACATATATTCCAGCACAGCCTTTGAAGCTGTGAGAAGCACAGGTGTGCTGCTACAATGTGCCTCTGGGAGCAGATACAATGATTAAGCTCACAGCAGGCAGAGGCCCTGTGACAGACATGGCCCTTAGCCCCTACTAAATAGCGTGATGCACATACACCAACATCCTAGGTGGGAAAATATTTACCCTGATAAAAGAAATGTCCAGTAGTCGACACTTATTGTTTCTCTCCCTTGCAAGTGTAAACTACTCTTGCGAAAGCTGGTGGTCACTCAGACAGACCAGCCTCAATTTGGCATAAGAAAGGAGAAAGAGAATAAAGGAGTACAGAGGTATAAGTAGGGGACCTACAGCACCATGATTTTGGAGTGCTTTTCACTATCTATCTGCTGGTCAGATAAGTGACAGCCTTCCAAGGCTTCTGCAGCTAAGAGGGTCCCTACGCCTTGTCCCTTATTCGTCTTTCCGTGGAATTGAGTGACCGATCCTGGCTTGGCACCGCTGGAATCGAGAGATGCAAGGAGGGTAAGAAGCACCCACACCTGATCTCCTATCTTTAGTGTACACATATTTTGAAATAGAGCTCTATACTTTGTTTTCTTTCTTTGGGATTGTGGCTTCAGTTTTGTAACTTGTTTGTGTGTGTAACATCTCTACATTTAAATAAGTAGGCACTAGCAATTTTGTAACCACATGATTAGAATCTAGCTTAATAAATATTGGTAACCATTTATGCATAAGCCTGACTTGTTTTCTCTGGTTTACTGTAGAGCAGCCAACACAATTAAAGAACCTCAGCCGTTTTGGCTGTAAAGCCTGGCCATTAGGTGAGAGTACTAAGAGCCTAGCGTTGAGTTGTGCCGCCTCCACGGGGCAAACTCTTGGGGCACCTGTCAGTCAATCCTGGCTGCCCGCTGCGAAGGAGCTCTGAGCTCTAGCAGTTAAAGTCACGGGTGTGGAGAGGCTCTTAGTGCTGCCATTGGGGCACCTGTCAGTCAGTATTGACTGCCCGCTGCGAAGGAGCTCTGAGCTCTAGCAGTTAAAGTCACGGGTGGTTAGGACCTTGGGGCATCCGTCAGCCTAGCCCGGGCTGCCCGCCGCGAAGGGACAGTGCGTCCTAGCGGTTAAAGTCACGGATGGTATAAACGGGCATAGCTGGCACCTCACCAAACATCCTTGGCCATCGGCTAACAGAAATTGGCGTCACGAACAGCATTGTGATATAGGCTGCACTACAGTAACACAATGAAACCAGTCATGATAAACACCACAGAATTCCCTGAGCTAGAGAAAAGTTTGACCCAAGAGGGATGGGGAAATCCTCTGTGGAGCAAAGAACTGCTGGAGAAATATTGGGGAAAACCAGCAGAGATCTGGCAGCATTTCTGTAACTGGAGAACTGCCTGCAAGATGAAGAAAGGGAAAGGAAAAGGTGCTTATATATGGCTGCTTACTAACATTTGGCAAGCTGCCTGTAAGGATTATCATAGTCTGGCAATAGAATTTAATAGGCTACACCAGGAAAGGGACACACTGCGCAAGGAATGCCAGAATTTAGATACCAGAGTAAGAACACTGAATAGGGATATGGAACATCTTCAGAAAAGATTACTTCCCTTAATTGAGAAAGAAGAGATAGAACGAAGGGAAAAGCTGGAGACTAAAACACGCAGTATCAACCGGGCTAAAGTTGAGACTGCTCTCTGGCTAGACCCTGAGGAATGGGATGGAGACATTTGGGATTCAGCAGATGAGTCCCCCTCCTCTGAGGAGGAAGGTCCCTCTGTAAAATTAAGACCAGCTATCACACATCACAAATCAGAAGAACATGAGGAAAATTTGAGTGGGGCAGAGCTGGATGAAGAAGGGGATGACAATTATCCATCCACCTCTTCAAAAACAAAGAAGGGAGGTAAAAAGGGAGTAAAGCTCCAACACCCTTTACCAAAATTACCACCCGCCAATATACTCCCATGGAGTTAAAAACAATCCAGGGAGATTTTGCTAAAAAGCCTGAGGAAGGTATAATAGAGTGGCTGGTCCGCCTCTGGGACACTGGGGGTGGATATATACGCCTGACAGCCCAAGAAACTGAGCGCCTTAACTTAGGTGCAGGAATATTCCTGGAACATTCAGAGGGGAACACCCCTAAAACACTTTGGTCTCTGGCTTGTCGATGGGCAAGAGGAATTTACCCAGCAGACCGAGATGAACCCACAGTAATGCACTGGACCAACATAGATGAGGTAAAAACAGCTCTATTAACTGTGGCTGTTACTAGCATGCTTGGCCAAAACCTCAAGAGTTAGCCTATGAAAGCCCATGGGAGGGTCAGGTAGATGGAGATGATCTCAGACCCCTGCTTAAGGGAGTTCCAAGTAACCACAGGGCTATGGCACTGTCCCTTAGATCAGAAGCTGCAGCACGTAACAGTACTTTTCGGGCACTGCTAAACCTTCTGGTGTCATACTTTAGAGAATTCGGAGACATGAGAGCACTGACAGGCAAAGCTAAGATGCTTTCCCTTCAGGGAAACAAGGGGGCACCATCTAAAGGACATAAAAACAAGCGAAAGCCAACCCAGGAGGAAAAGGAGCTTAGAGCCAAGTTGTGGAGACAATGTCTGGCTTTAGGTTATCCCAGAGATGTGATAAATGGACTGCCCACAGAGCGGCTAAAATTATTCACCACCTTTAAAAGAGCTGACTGGGAGACAACTAATGCTACTCCCGGTGCACCTCTGCAGCTCTCTCCTCTTTCCCCACCTGCAGACACCCGGTATACTTCATTGCTGCAGCAACTGCAAGAGTTACCAGAGCAGGGAAACTAGCTTGCGGGGGTCAATCTCCTCTCCTAATAAACCAGCTTAAATCCAAAGAGGAGAAAACAGCAAAAGACCCCCGGATACATGTAACTGTAAATGACAAACACAGTATTCCTTTCTTAATGGACACAGGGGCTCAAAGGTCCATGATTAAGCGAGAAAGTTTTCAGGGCTTGCCACCTACTGGCGGAAAGCAGGTACTTGTTACAGGAGTAAATGGCAGTACCATAACTTACCCATTAGTTAAGATAAAACTGGATATCCCCTTGCAACCCCACCATCAGCCCCGAAAATATGAGGTGATTTTGGGCAATGCCAACATCCTGGGCATGGACGTTTTAAGAGGAAAGAAGGGAAGGATTAATGGGGAAAGATGGGCTTTTGGAGTCAGTTCTGTTCCTCATGCCACCCACCTGGAAGAGGAAAGCCTTCCCCACTATTCTGTAAACTTACTTAGCAGCGCGCCTGCTCTCCCGCCCTCAACAGTAACAAACATAAAGCAGTATAATGTCCCAGCTGAGGCCATAAGCCCTGTTACTGACCTGATCAAAGATTTGGAACAGCGAGGAATTTTAATTCGTACCCACTCTCGTTTTAATTCTCCTGTGTGGCCCATCAAGAAACCAAATGGCGACTCACTATAGACTATAGGAAGCTAAACAGTAACACTGAACCATTAACTGTAGCAGTCCCTAGCATAACAGATATTGTAAACACCATACAAACCTGGGATAAACCCTGGCTAGCAGTATTAGATGTAAAGGACATGTTCTTCATGGTCCCTTTGCAACCAGCTGACCAGGAAAGATTTGCTTTTACTTGGAAAGGTGTACAATACACTTTTACCCGAATGCCACAAGGGTTTAAACACTCACCCGCTATTTGCCATGGGGCACTGGCAAAGGTCCTAGATGACCTTATACTGCCACCCAATGTACAAACTGTGCAATACATTGATGACATCTTAATAGGTGGGAAAACCTCAGAAGAGGTACAGGAGGCTATGAATCAAATCAAAGGAGCACTAGAAGCCCTTAATTTAGAGTTACCAGCTGAGAAATGCCAAGGTCCATCCCAAGAGATAAAATTCTTAGGTACTGTATGGATGGGAGGTAGGAGGTCTGTGCCTAATGACACTGGGCAAGAGCTAAATCAGGCACCCTCCCCTGAAAGTAAAGATCAATTGAGACAGATTTTGGGAACCCTGGGGTTTTGGAGAAAACATGTACCTGGCTTTGCCATTATAGCCAGACTATTGTACAATTTGTTAAAGAAAAGTGCTGCCTGGGAATGGGCTCCTGCCCATGAGGAAGCCCTCAGGCAACTGATAGGGGAGATACACACCTATCATGGCTCTGGGTCCCATACATCCTGAAGCCCCATTCCATTTGTACCTAACTGTGGGAGCCACTAGAATGTCTTATGCTCTCTGGCAAGACAGTGACACTGCTCCCAGACGACCAATTCAGTTTGGTTCCAAGTCATGGCAAGGGTCACAGGCTAGCTACACACCTTATGAGAAGGTGCTTCTGGCAGCTTACACAGCCTTGAGAGAAACTGAGGAATTAACTCAGGATAAGGACATCACAATTCACACTCCTCTTCCAATCATTAAACCTATATTGGAAGGGAAAGAGTTACCACCTGGTGTAGCACAAAAGATGACTATCCAAAGATGGGCACTTTACATACACCACAGGGTAGGTAGTGCAGACACTGCACAAAACCCCACTATGATTCAGGAATCCCTATGGAAAGTAGGAATGCCTGATGAATACCGCCTACCTCCACAGCAGTCTCCCATTAAGGATGCTGCCCCATTTGATCCTTCTAAGCCTGAGGGAGTGTGGTTCACTGATGGCAGTGCCAGGCTGGTAAAAGGAAAATGGAAGGGAAAAGCTGCAGCAGTGCCTGCAGACACCTCTGCAGCACCCCTAACTGCTGAAATTGATGGGTCAGCACAACTTGCAGAATTGGCTGCAATTAAACTGGCCTGTGAAGCAGGAGCCACCGCAGTATATACGGACTCCTATGCGGTATGGGCAGGTGCCACTCAGTGGATCGCTAACTGGAAAAA
Source organism: Eretmochelys imbricata (assembly GCF_965152235.1). Taxonomy (NCBI): domain Eukaryota; kingdom Metazoa; phylum Chordata; order Testudines; family Cheloniidae; genus Eretmochelys; species Eretmochelys imbricata. The sequence continues at coordinate 212,441,144 of NC_135572.1, read as the reverse complement.
TAACCACTGGGAAATAGGAGGTAAACCAGTCTGGGGACTGGAATACTGGAAGTGGTTATATCAGCATGCCCTGCAACAACCCCTGTCTATAGGACATGTCTCAGCTCATCAGAGGAATAATACCCCAGCTGCACAGTTAAACAATTTAGCCGATGCAGCTGCCCAGCTCTTTACCGCACAAGTAGAATGGGAACGCTTATATTCATGGTTACATGATAATTTAGGACACACAGGAAGTGATGAGTTAGTGCGGCAAGCACATATCAGGGGGTGGCCTATCACCCACAGACAGGCTAGAGACCTGGTGCAAGCCTGCACTATTTGTGCTGAGACTAGAAAACATATAGCAGAAGGACAAAGGTTTGCCAGGCTAAGAGATGGAAAAACACTATGGGCAACCTGGCAGGTCGACTATGTCGGACCACTGCCCACTACAAGGCAGAGGTGGAAATACATCTTGACTGGGGTAGAAATTGTTTCAGGGATTGGTTTTGCATATCCAACCCGATTGGCAACAGGGTTGTCCACAGTTATGGGACTAAACCGCTTAACAGCAATTGTCCCAATGCCTCAAGAAATCCAATCAGATAATGGTTCGCATTTTAAGAATAAACTTGTAAGGGAATGGACCCTTAACCATGGAGTCCAATGGACCTTCCACCTTCCATATCGACCTCAATCTAATGGCATGGTCGAGCGCTGGAATGGGTTGCTAAAGAATCACTTGAAGCCTACTGATGGCACATGGGGAGACAGACTGGACGAAGTGGTGCAGAGATTAAACAACAGACAGACTCCTACAGGAAGTCCAATCAGCAGGGGATTCTTCCCTACAGGGAAAGCTATCTCCCCTGCCAGAACACCACTGCACAGTTCCAAGTATGCTCCCGGAGACACTGTTGTGATTAAACACCCAGCCCTGGGAACCTTTACCTGTGTTTTGCACGCCTATAAAGAGAAAGGTGTATGGAGTGCCTTAAATGCTGATAAAAGGCTAATAACCATTACAGAGGCTTGGATCGCATCCAAGACCGGCTGACCATGTGATTTATTGCAGGTTCCGAGCAACCTGCCAGCTAACCTGTCAGCAAAATGGATCATGCAGCAGACCTGTTTGATCACTAGAGACTACTATGGACTGTTGATATATTTGCCATTACTTATAATAGCAGGTGTAACTTTTGCTTTTAGTTTTAAAATAAGTTTTTTAGCTAGAACACGACCCACCAGAGATATGTTGCTGCAAGCCCTCATGATCCTTCTGTTGGCTCCAGTCACCTTGGCAATACCAGAAGATCCTCTTCAGGGAGCAATCCAAACCATCGCCTCAGCTGCTGGTGCTACAAATTGCTGGATGTGCACCTTGCTAGATTCAACCAATGGACTGGGAATTCAATTTGTACCACTACATACAGTGGCTGAGAATGGACAAACCTCATGGATGCAATGGTTAGCTCAACACTTGGGATTTTCCCTCTCTCCGTTTCTACATTCGGTTGTGAATACTGTTTTAACCATTTTAATTATTGTAACTGTTTTTTGTGTAACTTTATGTATTATGAAGCGTTTGATTCAAACTGCTCTTTCCTCCACGCAAATCAGATACCTAGAGCTAAAAAGGGATCCTAACCAATTCCGCGAACCCTCATCCTCTAATTTGGTTGTTGGGTATTTCTAGATTTCCCCAAGGAGGGCAAGAGGTGCTAGCATCACCGCCACCTTGCAATCTGGGATGTAGTGTGGTGCATCGGGGGTGGAATGTAGCCAGACAGCCAGCCCCCGCCCCACTCAGACCAGCATTGCTGGAAACACAGGAGGAAGCCGGAACAGGGCACTTAACATATATTCCAGCACAGCCTTTGAAGCTGTGAAAGCACAGGTGTGCTGCTACAATGTGCCTCTGGGAGCAGATACAATGATTAAGCTCACAGCAGGCAGAGGCCCTGTGACAGACATGGCTCTTAGCCCCTACTAACTAGCGTGATGCGCACACACCAACATCCTAGGTGGGAAAATATTTACCCTGATAAAAGAAATGTCCAGTAGTCGACACTTATTGTTTCTCTCCCTTGAAAGTGTAAACTACTCTTGCGAAAGCTGGTGGTCACCCAGACAGACCAGCCTCAATTTGGCATAAGAAAGGAGAAAGAGAATAAAGGAGTACAGAGGTATAAGTAGGGGACCTACAGCACCATGATTTTGGAGTGCTTTTCACTATCTATCTGCTGGTCAGATAAGTGACAGCCTCCCAAGGCTTCTGCAGCTAAGAGGGTCCCTACGCCTTGTCCCTTATTCGTCTTTCCGCGGAATTGAGTGACTGATCCTGGCTTGGCACCGCTGGAATCGAGAGATGCAAGGAGGGTAAGAAGCACCCACACCTGATCTCCTATCTTTAGTGTACACATTTTGAAATAGAGCTCTATACTTTGTTTTCTTTCTTTGGGATTGTGGCTTCAGTTTTGTAACTTGTTTGTGTGTGTAACATCTCTACATTTAAATAAGTAGGCACTAGCAATTTTGTAACCACATGATTAGAATCTAGCTTAATAAATATTGGTAACCATTTATGCATAAGCCTGACTTGTTTTCTCTGGTTTACTGTAGAGCAGCCAACACAATTAAAGAACCTCAGCCGTTTTGGCTCTAAAGCCTGGCCATTAGGTGAGAGTACTAAGAGCCTAGCGTTGAGTTGTGCCGCCTCCACGGGGCAAACTCTTGGGGCACCTGTCAGTCAATCCTGGCTGCCCGCTGCGAAGGAGCTCTGAGCTCTAGCAGTTAAAGTCACGGGTGGTTAGGACCTTGGGGCATCCGTCAGCCTAGCCCGGGCTGCCCGCCGCGAAGGGACAGTGCGTCCTAGCGGTTAAAGTCACGGATGGTATAAACGGGCATAGCTGGCACCTCACCAAACATCCTTGGCCGTCGGCTAACAACTAACTAGGAAGGATATTAAATCACAGCTATTAAAGATAAACATTTTTAAATCGGCAAGACTGGATAACTTGCATCCAAGAATATTAAAATTTGATTTCTTTTGGTGAATCTTGTAACACTGGGGATTTCGAAAGAACTAGAAAAAACCCCAGATGTTTTGTCAGTATTTAAAAAGAGTAAATTGGATGACATGGGAAACTATAGTTTGGTTAGTCTGACATTCATCACAGGCAAAATCATGGAAAGGCTGGTATAGAATGCATTTCCTAAAATTAAAGGATGGTAGCATAAATAATGTCAATCAACACAGTGTTATGGAAAATAAGTCTTGTCAAATAAACTTGATATCATTTTTGATGAGACTATAAGTTTGGTTCATAATAGTAACTGTTTTGACATAATATAATTAGGACTTCTGTAAGGAATTTGAGTCCCACAAGACATTCTGATGAAAAATTAGCACTGTATAAATCAATAGAGACCATATTAAATGGGTTAAAAACTGGTTAACTGCTAGATCTCAGAGTCTAGATACAAGCCAAAGGTCAAAGCTGAGTGGTGAGAGTTCAAGGGTTTTAGTGTAATGAGAGGCCTGGCTTGACATGACTCACAGCCATCTTTCGTATTGATTTAGCATAACCCGCAGCCATTTTATATGCTCAGCCACCAAAAGTTGGAAACAAAAACTGTAGAATCAGGAGAATTTGGCCTTTGCTTAGACAGACAGAGAAGTAGCAGCTGCATGCGCAGCATTACTAACAGGGAGAGATACAGGAAAATCACAGATTCATGGGAATGGAAGGGAGTATGGACAAGATAACCATGACTTTCTGCAAGTTTATTACCGGGTGCCTGTGTGAGTTTTTGTAAAAAGTTGCTTTTGCTGATAAGTAGAAATTATGAGGTTTTGCTGATGCTAGAAAAATTGTTCTAACCCATTAGGGGTTATGGTTGTTTAGATTTAGTGTCTTGTTACACTTTGACTAAAATAATTGCTCAAGGTATTGATAAGAAGAACTCTCATTTTAACTATATATGGTGTTCAGAAACCAACCTTATTGGAACTTAAGTCTGGGATACAGCTCAAGACCAAAGCTTCTAGAATTTTTTAACCCCTGCATGATCAGACGGTGCAGAAACTGGAGCCCCAGACAACATGACCCTGACTGGCCATCATAGAATATCAGGGTTGGAAGGGACCCCTGAAGGTCATCTAGTCCAACCCCCTGCTCGAAGCAGGACCAATTCCCAGTTAAACCATCCCAGCCAGGGCTTTGTCAAGCCTGACCTTAAAAACCTCTAAGGACGGAGATTCTACCACCTCCCTAGGTAACGCATTCCAGTGTTTCACCACCCTCTTAGTGAAAAAGTTTTTCCTAATATCCAATCTAAACCTCCCCCACTGCAACTTGAGACCATTACTCCTCGTTCTGTCATCTGCTACCATTGAGAACAGTCTAGATTGTTCTCATCAGATTTCTTTTGGCCCAATCCTCCAATTTGTCTAGGTCCTTCTGTATCCTATCCCTCCCCTCCAGCGTATCTACCACTCCTCCCAGTTTAGTATCATCCGCAAATTTGCTGAGAGTGCAATCCACACCATCCTCCAGATCATTTATGAAGATATTGAACAAAACCGGCCCCAGGACTGACCCCTGGGGCACTCCACTTGACACCGGCTGCCAACTAGACATGGAGATGTGCATCTGTTTCATTGGGAGTGTTGTGCATTAGACACTTGGCATGTGTATTCTGCTAATTAAGTGTTAATTGCTAATAAATACACACATGTTTAAGGACATTCACTGTGTGATAAAAGGCTCTTTCATTTGGAAAAGGTCCTGTTAACCTGTAGAGGCCCATTGCACCCAGAGGGAGAGGAGAGAACGAGCCCTACATTGTATAGGGAACAGTAGGGAGATTAGGAGGTGGAGGCAGGGCTAGAGTAGGTCACTAGCAGGACTGGAGCAAAGTCAGAGTAGGGCCAGGACCAGGCTGGAACAGGGCTTGGGCAAGTCTGGGGCAGGAACAAAAACTGGATCAAGAGCAGACTGAGAGTCTAGAGAGCCCATTACATTGCAAGGTAACAGGGGTTTCTTCTTTGAGTGGTTGCACATGTGCTTTCCACTCTTGGTGTGTGCACACCCTGCACACAGTCACTGGAAATATTTTCTCTCAGTAGTACCAATCAGGGTGGCTTAAGTGCCCTTTGCTTCCATGCACTACTGGAGTTGGTATAAAGTGCCCAGCTGACCTTGAGGCCCCTCAGCTCCTTCTTACCTCCTGTGACAATCACTGGAACTGCTCTTCTTGCATTTGCAAGTTCTCTCAGCAGACTGTGTTCTCTTATATTGTACCAAGTATCGGAGGGATAGCCGTGTTAGTCTGTATCCACAAAAACAACGAGGAGTCCGGTGGCACCTTAAAGACTAAGAGATTTTTTTGGGCATAAGCTTTCATGGATTAAAAAAACCCACTTCTTCAGATGCATGGAGTAAAAATTACAGATACAGGCATGAATATACTGGCACATGTGGAATTCTGTGTGGACTCCTTCTGACGATTGAAATGAGAGACTGGACTTCTACATAGTGTGCTTCCACAGATGTGCACAGGCTGAAATTAGGAACAAACAGCATCACTTGCCCCATTACCTCAGCTGTACAGAATGCAACGCCATCCACAGCCTCAAACAATTCTGACATAATTACAGTGGCTGACAAAGGAGATGCTGTAGTCATCAGGAACATGTTGGATTGTGATCAGGAGGCTGCCAGACAACTATCCTCCGATCCCACTGAGGAGAACCAAAAGAAACTACACCATCTGCTCAAGAAACTCCCTGCTGTAGCATGGGAACAAATCTACACAGACTCACCCCTAGAGCCCCGAGGTATTCTATCTGCTATCAAAGATCCATACATTTGGAAATCATGGACACCCCATCATCTCAGGCATTACCACTATTACAGCAGGATTATCTGGCTATTTGGACTCTCTCCTCAGACTTTACGCTACCAGCACTCCCAGCTATCTTTGAGACACCACCGACATGGAAAAATCATGGAGCAGGTCCTCAAAGAATCAATCTTGAAGTACTTGCATGAGAGGAAAGTGATCAGGAACAGCCAGCATGGATTCACCAAGGGAAGGTCATGCCTGACTAATCTAATCGCCTTTTATGATGAGATTACTGGTTCCGTGGATGAAGGGAAAGCAGTGGATGTATTGTTTCTTGACTTTAGCAAAGCTTTTGACATGGTCTCCCACAGTATTCTTGTCAGCAAGTTAAGGAAGTATGGTCTGGATGAATGCACTATAAGGTGGGTAGAAAGCTGGCTAGATTGTCGGGCTCAACGGGTAGTGATCAATGGCTCCATGTCTAGTTGGCAGCCGGTGTTAAGTGGAGTGCCCCAAGGGTCGGTCCTGGGGCCGGTTTTGTTCAATATCTTCTTAAATGATCTGGAGGATGGTGTGGATTGCACTCTCAGCAAATTTGCGGATGATACTAAACTGGGAGGAGTGGTAGATACGCTGGAGGGGAGGGATAGGATACAGAAGGACCTAGACAAATTGGGGGATTGGGCCAAAAGAAATCTGATGAGGTTCAATAAGGATAAGTGCAGGGTCCTGCACTTAGGATGGAAGAATCCAATGCACCGCTACAGACTAGGGACCGAATGGCTAGGCAGCAGTTCTGCGGAAAAGGACCTAGGGGTGACAGTGGACGAGAAGCTGGATATGAGTCAGCAGTGTGCCCTTGTTGCCAAGAAGGCCAATGGCATTTTGGGATGTATAAGTAGGGGCATAGCGAGCAGATCGAGGGACGTGATCGTTCCCCTCTATTCGACATTGGTGAGGCCTCATCTGGAGTACTGTGTCCTGTTTTGGGCCCCACACTACAAGAAGGATGTGGATAAATTGGAGAGAGTCCAGCGAAGGGCAACAAAGATGATTAGGGGTCTGGAACACATGACTTATGAGGAGAGGCTGAGGGAGCTGGGATTGTTTAGTCTGCAGAAGAGAAGAATGAGGGGGGATTTGATAGCTGCTTTCAACTACCTGAAAGGGGGTTCCAAAGAGGATGGCTCTAGACTGTTCTCAATGGTAGCAGATGACAGAACGAGGAGTAATGGTCTCAAGTTGCAGTGGGGGAGGTTTAGATTGGATATTAGGAAAAACTTTTTCACTAAGAGGGTGGTGAAACACTGGAATGCGTTACTTAGGGAGGTGGTAGAATCTCCTTCCTTAGAGGTTTTTAAGGTCAGGCTTGACAAAGCCCTGGCTGGGATGATTTAACTGGGAATTGGTCCTGCTTCGAGCAGGGGGTTGGACTAGATGACCTTCAGGGGTCCCTTCCAACCCTGATATTCTATGACTTCCTGAGGAAACTACAATGCATTGGTGATCTTCCTGAAAACACCATCCTGGCCACCATGGATGGAGAAGCTCTTTACACCAATAATCCACACGAGGATGGACTACAAGCTGTCAGGAACAGTATCCCTGATAAGGCTATGTCACACCTGGTGGCTGAACTTTGTGACTTTGTCCTCACCCACAACCATTTCAGATTTGGGGACAACTTATACCTTCAAGTCAGCGGCACTGCTATGAATACCCGCATGGCCCTACAGTATTCCTGTCATAAATATAAAGGGAAGGGTAACCAGCTTTCTGTATACAGAACTATAAAATCCCTCCTGGCCAGAGGCAAAACCCCTTCACCTGTAAAGGGTTAAGAAGCTAAGATAACCTCGCTGGCACCTGACCAAAATGACCAATGAGGAGACAAGATACTTTCAAAGCTGGAGCGGGAGGGGGTGGGGGGGACAAAGGGTCAGTCTGTCTGTCTGTGTGATGCTTTTGCCGGGACCAGGTCAGGAATGCTCTTCAGAACTTTTGCTAAGTTAGTGAGTAAGCTAGCTAGAAATGCGTTAGATTTCCTTTTGTTTTAAATGGCTGGTAAATAAGCTGTGCTGAATGGAATGTATTCCTGTTTTTGTGTCTTTTTGTAACTTAAGGTTTTGCCTAGAGGGATTCTCTATGTTTTGAATCTGATTACCTTGTAAGGTATTTACCATCCTGATTTTACAGAGGTGATTCTTTTACTTTAATTAAAATTCTTCTGTTAAGAATCTGATTGCTTTGTCATTGTTCTTAAGATCCAAGGGTTTGGGTCTGTGTTCACCTATGCAAATTGGTGAGGATTTTTATCAAGCCTTCCCCAGGAAAGGGGGTGTAGGGCTTGGGGGGATATTTTGGGGGGAAGACGTCTCCAAGTGGGCTCTTTCCCTGTTCTTTGTTTAACACGCTTGGTGGTGGCAGCATAGGGTTCAAGGACAAGGCAAAGTTTGTACCTTGGGGAAGTTTTTAAACTAAGCTGGTAAGAATAAGTTTAGGGGGTCTTTCATTCAGGTCCCCACATCTGCACCCTAGAGTGGGGAAGGAACCTTGACAATGCCAACATTTTTATGTCTGACTTAGAACAACGCTTCCTCACCTCTCGTCCCCTAGCACCCCTCCTCTACTTGATCTGCATTGATGGCAGCTTCATCATATGGACTCACGGGAAGGAGGCCCTTGAAGAATTCCACCTGGATTTCAACAATTTCCACCCCACCATCAACCTCAGGCTGGACCTGTCCTCACAAGAGATCCACTTCCTGGACACTACAGTACAAATAAGTGATGGTTACATGAACACCTCCCTATACCGGAAACCTACTGACCGCTATACTTACCTACATGCCTCCAGTTTCCATCCACAACACTTCACACAATCCATTGTCTACAGCCAAGCCCTAAGATACAACTGCATTTGTTCCAATCCCTTAGACAAAGACAAACACCTACAAGATCTTTATCAAGTATTCTTAAAACTACATTACCCACCTGCGGAAGTGAGGAAACAGATTGACAGAATAAGACGGGTACCCAGAAGTCACCTACTACAGGACAGGTCCAATAAGGAAAATAACAGAACACCACTTGCCATCACATACAGCCCCCAGCTAAAACCTCTCCAGCACATCGTCAATGATCTACAACCTATCCTGGAAAACGATCCCTTACTCTCACAGACCTTGGGAGGCAGACCCCACCAGCCTGAAGCAAATACTTAACAGCAGCAACACACCACATCACAGAAACACTAACCCAGGAACCAATTCCTGTAACAAATCCCGTTGCCTACTCTGTCCCCATGTCTACTCTAGTGACACCATCATAGGACCCAACCAGATCAGCCACATCGTTAGGGGCTCATTCACCTGCACATCTACTAATGTGATATATGCCACCCTGTGCCAGCAATGCCCCTCTGCCATGTACATTGGCCAAACTGGACAGTCTATACATAAAAGAATAAATGGACACACATCAGGAATGGTAACATACAAAAGCCAGTAAGAGAACACTTCAATCTCCCGGGACATTCAATAACAGATTTAAAAGTAGCCATCCTTCAGCAAAAAAACTTCTAAAACAGACTTCAAAGAGAAACTGCAGAACTACAATTCATTTGCAAACTTAACACCATTAATTTGGGCTTGAATAGGGATTGGGAGTGTTTGGCTTGCAACAAAAGCAATTTTTCCTCTCTTGGTATTGACACCTCCTCATCAATTATTGGGAGTGGACCACATCCACCCTGACGGAATTGGCCTTTTCAGCACTGGTTCTCCACTTGTAAGGTAACTCCCTTCTCTTCATGTGCCAGTATATTTATGCTTATATCTGTAATTTTCACTCCATGCATCTGAAAATAAGGGATATTTTACCCACAAAAGCTTATGCTCAAATAAAGCTGTTAGTCTTTAAGGTGCCACTGGATTCCTCGTTGTTCTTATATTGTAAACAGTTAGTGTTTCAACCATCTCAGGGTTTTGGTTGACTTCAGGTGCCAAGGAATATCTCGGTCACCCGACTTCAGGCCTTACATTTCCTGCAATATGGTTATGCTCATGAGTAATTTGCCATCAAATTTCTTGAAGTACCTTGGGGAAGCTCATATTGGAGTGCATTGCCAAGTTTGCCGGGACTTGAAACTTTAGCCTAGCTTCATTATCTTTCTCATGCTATGCTTAAACTCATGGAGGTGGCCTTGAGACCTCCATCTGAGCCAGAACAGTCAGAATTGGCATCAACTGGCCTTGATATTGATAAAGAGTGAGCCTCCTACCGTACCTGAGTCCTGATACAGCTCACCATCCCCATTATCTAAGAAGAAGCATAACAGGCAAACTGTCAAAAGGGGGAGATCCCCGGTACTGAAGTCTGCTAGACATGGGGATAAGAGTAAAATCAGTCTAAGCCCAAGCACTCCTATGCTTCAGCCCCGCAGAAAACAGCACCATTAGCTCCGGCATCTAGGCAGGTTCCATCAAGTCTGGAGCCAGAAGGTGCTTATTCCTTATCTGCAGCACTGCACTGTACTGACGCTATCTTGGTAGGGACCACTTTGGAGGCATTTGTGGCTGCCAGGGACCTCCTGATCCTGTTGGTGCTGGATTTGCTGGTAGTCCAAGAATCATTGCTATCAGTGCTGGTGGACATGGGAGAACTGGGAGGATCACTGCAGCACTCAGTACCATGCCAGCCTCATGTACGCCGATGGCTTGCCCTTCAGTATCGTCAAAGGGGAAATGCACAATGCTTACATCTCTGTGGGCCTCTCCACCTTGGCACGGGTCTTTGGCACCATCTGGAACTGAGACCTCTTATTTTCCAGGGGTGCAGAATGAGCTAGCAGATTGCCTAAGCAAGTCTTTCTCCAGTCATCCCTAGTAGTCTCTTCACCTGGATGTGGCCAGAGGCATTTTCCAGCAGTGGGGAACTACGCAGATAGAACTGTTTGCAAATAAATACAAATAATTTCATAGCTTGGAGTATCTGAGGTATAAGATTTTTAAAATAAGCAGCAAAAGTAGCACATATTTCATTAGGGTGTGAGAGGATCTGCTTATCAACTGACCCCCAAATACTGCTTTACCTGCCTCCTAGAGGCAGCCTCTGTTAAGGCTGATTCCCTACTCTGGCACTTTGAGTGCAGAAGGTAGAGGCCCACAAGGATTCTAAGAATAATACTAGCATTGCCAGGCTTGTATTAAACTCCCAAGGTTACAGCTTTTCTCTGACTTTGGATGGATAGATGCTGCCACCATCCAAGTGCAAAACCCCTTTGAGAACCCAGGAAGGCGCACTTGGGAATTCCTTCCTGTGGGGTACCCTCAAGCCCTTTCACACACCCCCACCCTCCAGGGAAAATCTGAAAAAGAAAACAAAGGAAGTCAGCTGTTGCCACCAGCTAATTAAACAATATGTGCACAAACCTCTTAGGGCACAAAAATTTAATCCTGTTCTTAAAAGGTAAATTTTATTAAAAACAAAAAGAGAGAAAATACATCTGCAAACTCAAGCTATTGCTAGATTAAAAAAAAAACACTTGCAAGGATTAAGCATCAAGAATTACTTTCTTGAGGTCCAGCTTAAAGGTTACAAGCAAATCAAAAGCATTTGGGGTTAGTACAGAGGAGTCCACAAGCCATAAAGAAATAAAAGAGAGAAACTTAACCGCGTCTTCCTAGACCTTTCCTGATATATTTACATATCTTGGGTTTCAAAGGAGTAGTTTCTAGGTACAATCTGATGATTCTGATAAGCTCCTACAGCATAGCTGCTCTGTCCCTTCTCTCCAGGAGAGCAACACAGACAGACAAAAGTGGAGTCTTGTTTCAATTTTAAAAAGTTCTAGCCTTCCTATTGGCTTTTTTTGGCCAGGTGACCACTCACTTCCTTTTACTTATGCCTGCAGTGAGACTTTTTAACTCTTTACAGGGAAAGCAAGTAGAGAACAGCTACTAACAGGGATTTTATAGCTGGCTGTCTGGCTGGGTCCATAAAAGGGAGCTATTTCTCCCCCCCCCCCGCTTCATTTATCACAGCCTCTTTTTATATTGTCCATATCATTGAATTGGAAGCATTGAACAATGCCCTTTTTTTAACTGCTGCAACACAGTCTTTGTCCTGGAGAAGCAAGCAATTCATTTTTCAATAAAGTGAACTGTGGGACCCAACCCAGCTATCAAATATTTCTTCCGCTCATGCATAATCTGACTGTGTAATGCCAATTTCTGCAGATCTTGTCTGTTTCATTAAGGATTTAGAGATTAACATTAAATCTGTTCTAGTTAAGGCCTCACCTAATTTGCGGTTCTGAGGAAATTGCAGATTCCACAATATTAGGCTTCTACCACAATTTTGACAGTAACAGCCCCCACTGTGAGCCCCAGATGGCTGACAGCGGGAGCCCCTGCTGTAAGTCCCAGGTGGCTGACAGCTTCTTGAACTAATTCTCCTGTCTCCCCAGTTTCCTCTCCTCTTCTGCATTCCCCTGACTCTAAATCCACAAATGAAATACCAACTGTGACCGAGGTCCCAGTGGAGGCCAGATGAGGTCACTCAGTTAGGGTGAACTGCAAAGAATGGCGCAGAAAAACCCCAAAGCTGGTGGATAATTCGGTACTTAAATTCACCAAGCCACCATAAACAGCTTCTTTATACCTTATTGGTTACTCAGAAGTTCAAACAACAGAGTTCCCTTAAAGTAACCCAGCCTCAGGCCTCCATCCAGGTACCCAAGTCAAATATGATGAAGATTTCTGAAAATCTTATTTCATCATTTAAAAGAAAAGATTCTACCAATCCCAAAGGATCAGAAACATTACACCCCAGGTTAATGAATATTCCATGTCTTACCCCAAATACATGGTTACAGTCAATTCTTATTAACTAAACTAAAATGTATTAAAAAAAGAAGAGAGAGTATGGTTAAAAAGATCAATATACATACAGACATGAGTTCAATTCTTAAGGTTCAGATTCATAGCAGAGATGGTGAGCTTTGTGTTTGCAAAGAGTTCTTTCAGAAATAGTTCATAGATTATATTCTAATGTCCAATATTACCTTCAGGGAGTACCAGCATAACTGGGACCTCAATCTTGTGACCCAAACTTCCCCCGATGAAGCTTAAGCAGATCTGAGATAACAGAATCAGGACCTAAGGGTCTTTTTATACAGTTTTCAGAGGGGTTGCCAGGTTAGCCTGTATCAACAAAAACAATGAGGAGTCCTTGTGGCACCTTAGAGACGCACAAATTTATTTGGGCATAAGCTTTCGTGGGCTAAAACCCACTTCATCAGATGCATGGAGTGAAAAATACAGTAGGCAAGTATATATATTATAGCACATGAAAAGATGGGAGTTGCCTTACCAAGTTGCGGGGGGGTGTCACTGCTAATGGGGCCAATTCAGTCAAGGTGGAAGTGGTCTATTCCCAACAGTTGACAAGAAGGGGTGATTGAATTGGTCCCGTTAGCACTGACCCCGCACTTGGTAAGGCAACTCCTATCTTTTCATGTGCTGTACTATATATACCTGAAAAAAGAAAAGGAGTACTTGTGGCACCTTAGAGACTAACCAATTTATTTGAGCATGAGCTTTTGTGAGCTACAGCTCACTTCATCGGATGCATACCGTGGAAACTGCAGCAGACTTTATATATACACAGAGAATATGAAACAATACTTCCTCCCACCCCACTGTCCTGCTGGTAATAGCTTATCTAAAGTGATCATCAGGTTAGGCCATTTCCAGCACAAATCCAGGTTTTCTCACCCTCCACCCCCCCACACAAATTCACTCTCCTGCTGGTGATAGCCCATCCAAAGTGACAACTCTTTACACAATGTGCATGATAATCAAGTTGGGCCATTTCCTGCACAAATCCAGGTTCTCTCACTCCCTCACCCCCCTCCAAAAACCCACCCCCATACACACACAAACTCACTCTCCTGCTGGTAATAGCTCATCCAAACTGACCACTCCCCAAGTTTAAATCCAAGTTAAACCAGAACATCTGGGGGGGGGGGGGGTAGGAAAAAACAAGAGGAAATAGGCTACCTTGCATAATGACTTAGCCACTCCCAGTCTCTATTTAAGTCTAAATTAATAGTATCCAATTTGCAAATGAATTCCAATTCAGCAGTTTCTCGCTGGAGTCTGGATTTGAAGTTTTTTTGTTTTAAGATAGCGACCTTCATATCTGTGATTGCGTGACCAGAGAGATTGAAGTGTTCTCCGACTGGTTTATGAATGTTATAATTCTTGACATCTGATTTGTGTCCATTTATTCTTTTACGTAGAGACTGTCCAGTTTGACCAATGTACATGGCAGAGGGGCATTGCTGGCACATGATGGCATATATCACATTGGTGGATGTGCAGGTGAACGAGCCTCTGATAGTGTGGCTGATGTTATTAGGCCCTGTGATGGTGTCCCCTGAATAGATATGTGGGCACAATTGGCAACGGGCTTTGTTGCAAGGATAAGTTCCTGGGTTAGTGGTTCTGTTGTGTGGTATGTGGTTGTTGGTGAGTATTTGCTTCAGGTTGCGGGGCTGTCTGTAGGCAAGGACTGGCCTGTCTCCCAAGATTTGTGAGAGTGTTGGGTCATCCTTTAGGATAGGTTGTAGATCCTTAATAATGCGTTGGAGGGGTTTTAGTTGGGGGCTGAAGGTGACGGCTAGTGGCGTTCTGTTATTTTCTTTGTTAGGCCTGTCCTGTAGTAGGTAACTTCTGGGAACTCTTCTGGCTCTATCAATCTGTTTCTTTACTTCTGCAGGTGGGTATTGTAGTTGTAAGAAAGCTTGACAGAGATCTTGTAGGTGTTTGTCTCTGTCTGAGGGGTTGGAGCAAATGCGGTTGTATCGCAGAGCTTGGCTGTAGATGATGGATCGTGTGGTGTGGTCAGGGTGAAAGCTGGAGGCATGCAGGTAGGAATAGCGGTCAGTAGGTTTCCGGTATAGGGTGGTGTTTATGTGACCATTGTTTATTAGCACTGTAGTGTCCAGGAAGTGGATCTCTTGTGTGGACTGGACCAGGCTGAGGTTGGTGATGGGATGGAAATTGTTGAAATCATGGTGGAATTCCTCAAGGGCTTCTTTTCCATGGGTCCAGATGATGATGTCATCAATATAATGCAAGTAGAGTAGGGGCTTTAGGGGACGAGAGCTGAGGAAGCGTTGTTCTAAATCAGCCATAAAAATGTTGGCATACTGTGGGGCCATGCGGGTACCCATAGCAGTGCCGCTGATCTGAAGGTATACATTGTCCCCAAATGTGAAATAGTTATGGGTAAGGACAAAGTCACAAAGTTCAGCCACCAGGTTAGCCGTGACATTATCGGGGATAGTGTTCCTGATGGCTTGTAGTCCATCTTTGTGTGGAATGTTGGTATAGAGGGCTTCTACATCCATAGTGGCCAGGATGGTGTTATCAGGAAGATCACCGATGGATTGAAGTTTCCTCAGGAAGTCAGTGGTGTCTCGAAGGTAGCTGGGAGTGCTGGTAGCGTAGGGCCTGAGGAGGGAGTCTACATAGCCAGACAATCCTGCTGTCAGGGTGCCAATGCCTGAAATGATGGGGCGCCCAGGATTTCCAGGTTTATGGATCTTGGGTAGTAGATAGAATATCCCAGGTCGGGGTTCCAGCAGGACAGTGGGGTGGGAGGAGGTATTGTTTCATATTCTCTGTGTATATATAAAGTCTGCTGCAGTTTCCACGGTATGCATCTGATGAAGTGAGCTGTAGCTCACGAAAGCTCATGCTCAAATAAATTGGTTAGTCTCTAAGGTGCCACAAGTACTCCTTTTCTTTTTGCGAATACAGACTAACACGGCTGTTACTCTGAAACCTATATATACCTGCTTACTGTATTTTTCACTCCATGCATCTAATGAAGTGGGTTTTAGCTCACAAAAGCTTATGCCCGAATAAATTTGTTAGTCTCTAAGGTACCACAAGGACTCCTCGTTTTTTTTTTTTTTTATACAGTGTTCTAGCATCCACTTGACCATGCAGTCCTGGGTAAACAATAGGCTTTTGATGTAACCTTTTGCTTTCTAAACACCACCAGTAATTAGTTACACAAATGAACCTAGGGCAATTTATCTATCACAAACTTCAAAGAGACATATAGACAATGACATTATTTCACCCAAGATTCATCTAAATGTTAATATTCCCTTTTGATCTCTGAATGAGAGCTATAGTGACAGACAGGAATTGTCTGTTTACACCGGTAGCATTTAAGATACAATTAGAATTACTTCTAACAATATAGGTTTGCATTTCAAAGTTCTAGCCTACTTACATGAATGGCCCTCATTACCATTCACGTATCTTTCTAACATGACTTTAAAGGTGGGCTTTGGGTCATTCAGCCTGCAACCTGTTTAACCATTTCTGGCCATGAGTTATATTTTGTATAAGATTTGTTGCAATTATATAACAGTGGTAGCAATAATGATTTGCATGGTTATATTTTAATCAGACAACATCACAACAACATAACATGTAAAACAGTCCCCAATGACTGTGCTTTGCTAATCCCTGCAATCTCCCCATAAGCACATGGGGTGTTTCTCTTGTAACCCAAAGGACATACATTCTCTACCTGTAGGACCTTGACCCTCGCCCTTTGGGACATATTGCTGTCTGATTATTTGAGTTATGGGGGGGGGGTTATACGGACCTGTAGAAACTCCTTCCATTCCCGTCTCTGTTTTCTTTGATCTCCTCCAACCTTGAAACCTTGCCCCCCAACTCCTGCCAACATAGCTCTGTCCATACTTTTGCTGGTGAAACATTTGTTGGTCAGGGGTGTGTTTTTTCACACCCATGACTGAGAAAAGTTTTACAGACAAAAGTTCTAGTGTAGACATAGCCTCAGAACTGCCTCACCATCAAGTCATGGGGAACTGGCTGCGCAATATTGTGCCCACAGATCCAAACACCAGCTTTCTTAACCCTTTCCCTTGTTGATGAAAATTGGATAAAGAGCAAAATTAGGACATTCACATTGTTGGAGTCTGATTTTTCAACCAGAGTCCTCACATACGTCCTGTGCACATTTGAATGCCAGCGACCGATTGCCTGTATCCCTTGTGCCCTATGAAATTACATGATGGGCAATCACCAATCTCTCCAACTTACCTGGTTTATCCCCTCAGCCAATTTACGTATCTCATGGCCATGTCCACCTGCAAAGTCACTTCGACATTCCGGTTCTGCTTTGTGGTTTCTCCATTTCAGCTTTCCCCAAAGTTTGTTTCCTTCCCATCCTGTACATCTCTTTTCCCTTGGAAACACCACCTGTTTCTCCTGTCTTCCCCATCTCTTTTAGTCTCCTACATAGACCTATATTTCTTTCTTTTCCCCAGATGCAAGGACTGGGAGTCGTGCCATCTCTCTACTCCTTCCTCTTCCATCCCTGATACCCCCAACTTCATAGATTCTCCCAGGCATTATCCTTCTCTCACAATATTGCATATATCTAGACACAGATTTGTCCTACCTCTATATCCCCTGCTTTTTCTAGCTACATAGGGCTCACTCTTTCTAAATGTGATTATAACACACTACATAAAAACTGGACAGAACAGGTATAATGCAGCTCATAATTAGTACACAGCACTGTGGAAGTGAATATGCAAATATAATGCACGCATAAGTGGCATATAGGCTGAATAATGAAATTCTACTGGGATTTGCATCCCTAGGAAGAACTCCAGAGAAAACCTGATCAACACCTGAAAACATCAATGACATTTTTTCCTTGTCTTCCTGATACTAGATTAAAAGCAGAAGCAAAGTGCTTGTCATATATAAATACCCAGTTAAAAATAAATCACTGCTACAGTAAGACTGTCTCCTTTGGGAAATTCCTCCTGGAACCCCACAGTCAGAGCAGGTAGTGGGGGTTGTGAGAAGAAACATGTTTACGCTTACGCGAGTTCCTATCATTGCTGTAATCATTGCAGTTATTGAGATCAGCATAGGACTAGTGGGAAATGGATTCATTGTAGTCACTAAAGGCATGGATTGGATGAAAAGCAGAAAACTGTCCTCGTGTGACATGATCTTGAGCTGCCTGGGCATGTCCAGAATTATCATGCAGGGGGCAGCTGTAGTGAGTCACTCTTATTCGTTCTTCCGTACAGAGCCAGAACATTGGATAATTTATTTATTACATTCAGAATCATACAGATGTTTGCAGGCATTACCACTGGTTGGTTTGTCAGCTGCCTCAGTGTTTTCTACTGCTTGAAGATCGCTAGTTTTACCCAACGCCTTTTCCTTCAAATGAAGCAGAGAATCTGTGGAATGGTTCCACAGCTGCTCCTGGGGTCACTGCTGCTCGCCTTGCTCACCTGCATCCCTTCAATCTGGGCTAATTACGATTTTTAGCTTTGTAACTCAACAAGGAAGCTTTCAGAAAACACCACTGTATCAGATGTTAACTTAGAGGTCTCATATCTATACTTCACCTTTCTGGTCACTGTAAAGGGTTTCTTCCCTTTTATCATATTTTTGGCATCATCCATCCTGTTAATCATCTCTCCGTGGAGGCACACTAGGCACATGCAACATAATGCAGCCAGCTTCCAGGACCCTAGTACAGAGGCTCACGTAAATGCCATTAAAATTCTGTTCTCTTGCCTCATGCTTTATGTGTGCAGTTTTGTAGCTGACACTCTGTCTGTTTCCTACCTGTCTGACTGACAGCACCTGGAGTAGGTTCCATTGTGGTTCCTTTGTATCCTTCAGGGCACTCCATTATCCGGATACTAATTAATCCTAAACTGAAGCAGGCATCGGTGAAGATTGTGCATCATGTCAAGCAGCACTGGAGTCAACAAACTTATTAAGCACTGTCACAAGACACTAGAGTGACACTAGTACTCGTCTCAGAGGGAGAACTGGACTCAAACCTGGATTCCACATTTCTCTATATTTCCTCTCATCTTCATCCTCGATAGGTTTTTTTAGTGTACCTTTTACTGCTGTGTACACCCCTCTGGCACCTAATGGACTGACATTTGACTGTGTTTTCAGGAGTCCCAGTCTCAACTCTGCTGTTATTTTGCTATTCAGCAAATCACATTACCTCTCTTTTCCTCTGTCCACCAAGTTTAACATGGGGAAAATAACACTTACCATTCTTTTTATAGCACTTTTTGATCTTTGGATGAAAAGGATTTACGTACGAGCTAATTACTACTTTTATCACTATATACAGATATACTCATCTACATTGTGAAATGAAACCTCAAACTTCCTGGTGAATGTCTTTCTTCTTTAGTATATCCCTACAGGTGTCAGTAAAATCAGAGAGAAGGAATTTCCATTTTCTTTAAATTTTTGTGAAAGCATCCGGGTGGAACAAATCTTGGGTATAATCATGAACAAGAGTCCCAGAGCTCCTAGGCTGGATGAAGATTGGCAGAACTGTTGTCTTAGGACATGAGGAGCTGTTCATATTCTGACATTCTGTAGAGAAAAGGAGACAAATGTTGACAGAATCCACCATGAACCTGAGGACCTCCCAAAGGCTGGTGTCTGAGGAGGAGAAACAACAAAAACACACCTGCCAAAAGATATATCACTGGTCCTTTATGTTTATACATAACAAAGCTGTCAAACTTGGTGGGATAGAGTTCTTCACCTGAATTTATATTTAGGAATAAATGTGACCTGATTTTTAGAGCTGCTGAGCACCATCAGCTCCCATTAATGTCGTTAAAATCTATAGGTGCTCAGAAGTTCTGAAAATCAGGTCACTTTTGGTTAGGTTCCTACTAGAGCTTGTTGGAACATTTTTGATGAAATGTGTAATCAAAATTCACAGCACACTTTGGTATTTGGGAATGTAAAGATGTTTACTCTGGTCCAAAGTAATTTCTCTAGTCATTAGTATGATTCAGCTGGGATGATGGACTTTACATGTGTTAATTATACTGACAAGACCAATAGCAGAAAATTATCTTCTTCTGACATGATCCTGACCTCTCTATGCATGTCTAGATTTACTTAGCAATAGTCAGTAATATTTCTTTTCCCTTTCTCTCCAGAGGCATTTGAATGGGGTCATGTGCCTGTATTGTTAAAGAGCTTGTGGCAAACACTGCCAGGTTCTGGTTCACCACAAGGGCCAGTATTTTCTACTGCATGAATATCACCAAATTCACCCAACTCCTCTTCCTCTGAATGGCTTCCACAACTCTGGGATTTCCTGGGGTCACTGCTGGTCTCCTTGCTTGTCTCTGTCCCATTAGATTGGGGTAATCTCAGCTCTCATCACAGCTTTTCAGGAGAGAATCTTCCAAGCAATAGCACTGTGGCTGACATGAACTGTGCTCCATCCTTCTGCATGCCATGTGATTTTTTTCTTCCCTCCATGACATTTCTCATGTCATCCATTCTGTTAATCACCTAACTATGGAGACCCACCAAACATATGCAACACAGTGCAGCCACCCAGCTTCAGAGACCACAGCACAGAAGCTCATGTAAATGCCATTAAAACTCTGTTCTCTTTTTTTATTCTTTACATTTCCAGTTCTGTAGCTATGGCCATATATCACTTACATAATAAAGGCTGCATATCCTTCAGTTTGTGCCCATCATCTTGATTTTGTTTAATACCAAATTGAAACAGGTATCAGCAGGGATTCTGCATCATACTAAGTGCTGTCTGAGAAAAGTGATGTGCTAAACCTATTGCAAAACCCTCAAGAGATACTATCCTCCTTGTAGCAGAAAAAATTAGGATCACACCTGGATTCCATATTCTTTTGTATTTATTTTCTTCTCCATCCTGTTCCCCAATAAAAAAAATTCCAAGCAACTACACCTTTACAGAATAAACACTATAAATACCTGAGGTTAGAAATAAAAATCTGAAATTTCCTGTTATGTTTCTCCTTCAGGACAGCATTAGGGTATATTATTTGCACTCATATAGGTATGATTTCCATTTCTCTCCAATATTTGTGTTAATTATCTGATCTTTAATGTGCGGAGCAATCCTTTTATATAACCATGAGCAAGAGCTCC
The DNA here is from genome assembly GCF_965152235.1 of Eretmochelys imbricata. Lineage (NCBI taxonomy): Eukaryota > Metazoa > Chordata > Testudines > Cheloniidae > Eretmochelys > Eretmochelys imbricata. Next base: position 212,420,253 of record NC_135572.1, on the reverse strand, counting down.
AGAGTTGGTGAGTGGCATGGAAGCAGGACAGTTTTTGAAAAGAATTTGGCAGAAAAATCCATGTCTGGGCCAATGCTCACTCTGTTAAAGAAATCGGCTTTTCTGTTCCAGGGTTTCTGTAGGTTACAGATGAGATGAGAAGCCTCTCTTTTGCCATCAAACTTACTGCTCTGCTAGTTTCTGCTTCACTGTGTAAGACATGCAACTCCTGAAACTCCACAATACCACTTGCCTAGGGTCTATAGCAGCCATGTTGGCAAAGGCTCAGGATTCCATTTCCCAGATTGCCTGGAGTCCAGGGTGGAGACAGAATGGGCTAGCAATACTACCAGAACCAATCATATGCCAGAACTCAGAGACAAAGAGCTTGGTTTTGCTTTTGGCTTTTGTATTTGTTTGGAGACCCATGTGTGATGAAAGAAAAAATGAGATCTCATTTCTGCGCGGTGTTGTGTAAATTGTGTCACTAGCAGAGCACAGTGGTGTTCTTACCATGGGAATTGTCAGCAATTAGGTCAGAGATGAGACAGCATATTGTGCATAAGGATGAAGTGATAGTAAAAGAGGTTGAAGTGGTTGTAAAAATTAGCAGCTCTGGTGTTCTAAGTGCTTGAGTGTAGGATAGGTATAGGTTCAGTACAGTGAAAGGGCAGAATGTGAGCAAGGGTATTATGGTTGTTGTTGTTAGAGAGCTTATTCCTTCACTCTCCTACTTCCCTGGTCCTTCTCACATGAACAGAAAGCAACAATACCCGAAGTCCGAAGGTGCAAACAATTCGATGTTTATTGGAGTGAACATCCCGCAAGCTTAAATCCAAGTTCCTTTTTCCTTATTTTCAAATCCCAATTTACTTCCTGTTTGCTCCTAATTTATATAGTAATATTCTTAGCTATACCTTAACCAATCATTCTACTGAAATTTACCTAACCAATCCTAACATACTGTAACATGATTAGCTAACCAATTATATCCCACCACCTTAATTAGTTTACACCCAGGAAAATTAATTATACAGCAGACAGAAACAATCACAGAACCAGACAGAGACCATGCAAATAAACAATAGCAAAGTGGGAACTATAATGACAAGACAATACAGAAGTGAGGATTTCACAACTACATCTATAAAGACATAAGGGTTTTCCAGCTGTGTCTATTGATAAGTGAGTTCTTACCAGACAGAAAACTATCAAACTAAATTTCCTTTTACATCTTCTAGGCTCTTCCCTTTCTCTGGAGATGATAGATTGGATCACCTTCCTAACAGCCCCATATTGACTAGTTTGGAATGTGAGGAAGTGACCGTTCGCTTCCCAGCGTATGGCTGCCTCTGCTGCTTAGCCAAAGGCATTGGCCTAAGAACAGGGCCTCAGACTGTCACAGTGAGAGAAGGCCCTTACACAGATTCTTTCTTGTTTCCCTCTATTACTAGCTAAATGATAAACCTATACCTAAATTCTTGAAGTATAGGCCTTTACAGGCAGGCCTGAATATCTATATCCTAACAGGTATATTGGAGTATTGCTCAAAAAGGGCAGAGTTAAGGTTGCATGGACACTAACTTTATATTTCCTGTTTTTCAGAAGTGTTAGTTTAGCTGAACTTGATGATCTGGAAGGGCATGAGCTACTACCTGGCAAACTTAACTCTGTATTAATGAAGTTTTTGTCAGTGAATGTTCTAGGTTTTTTAACAGAAAGAACAAAGTTATAGGTAGGAGTTAGAGGCACAGTTGTAGTTATACGTAAGTTTGCAGCTGAGATACTCCTGTGGCCAGGTAATGAGAACAATACCTAGCTCTTAAATACTGCTTTTCATCAGTAGATATCAAGGAGGAAAACAGCATTATTCCCCTTGAATAAATGGGGAATCTGAGGCAAAGTGACTTGGACAAAGTCACACAGCAGGTCAGTGGCAGCTTTTATTTCTAAGTGCTACATCCCACACCTGTAGACTTTATAATAGTGGAATGGGGATATTGGTCCTGCTTTGAAATGTGTGGAATGTGTAGTTGCTAATAGGGCCAGTGAGAGAAATCTCAGATATGGCCCATATCCTAAGAACTTGGCAGTCTTATTACATGGGGATTATAAGAACTGTACAATGTGGCAGAAAACTGTTGCATGGCTCACTCTTTCCACCTTCCCCCATAACTCTCTGCACCACATAGCCCCCTGCCATAATTTCCAGCTCAACTTCCTTTCCGGTCCCATTATTCCATTAGAATTTCAGAAGGTGTGCTCACAATAGTCTGAACTTCATGAAATGCAGGTTTTTTTAGGGGGCTGTGTTGCAGGCACCTATTGGTTAAATGACTCCCGATTTTTCTCACTAACCCTAAACAGTGAACCAAATTCCAAGGTAATCTAAATAACCATGCTTATTTTAGAGTACTTAGAGTCAAATTGGAAGCAAAAAGTTGGTCTAGAACTTAACTATTGTAGACCTAGCAGTCCACCACAGTTTACTATCTGTATATATAGAGTTTCCTTTTCTTGTTAGCTTTAAATAACTACTTATTTTTAGTTCTAATATCATAAAATATAAGGAACATAAAAGTCTTGGGGCCATACCCATAGTTAAGTTATCCTTGTCAACAGTCATTGGCAAACAAGCAATTTATACTTTGGCAGATCTACATGTTGTATTTCCTTCTGAGAATGGTAAATTAAACTGAGCCCTGGTCTACACTACAAGTTAGATTGCATTTAGCCGCATTAGGTCAATTTTATAAGCAATGCAGCTACACAACCAACTCCGTTTTGTCGACCTAAAGGGCTCTTAAAATTGACTGCTGTACTCCTCCCCGATGAGGGGAGTAGCACTAAAATTGACCTTCTTGGGTCGAATTTGGGGTAGTGCAGACGCAGCATTGTGCAATTCGACGATATTGGCCTCCAGGAGCTATCCCAGAGTGCTCAGATGTGACCACTCTGGACAGCACTTTCAACTCTGATGCACTAACCAGGTACACAGGAAAAGCCCCAGGAACTTTTGAATTTAATTTCCTTTTCGGTCAGCGTGGTGAGCTTAGCAACACAGGTGACCATGCACCTAGTCCCAGAATCGCAAACGAGCTCCAGCATGGAGCGAACGGGAGACCTGTTAGATCAAATTGCTATATGGGGAGAAGAATCTGTGCAGGCCGAACTCTGATCAAAAAGAAGAAATGTTAATATATATGCCAAAATCACACAGGGCATGGTGGAGAGAGGCTACACCAGGGACACACAGCAGTGCCGTGTGAAAGTTAAGGAGCTCAGGCAAGCCTACTACAAGACAAAGGAGACAAACGGTTGCTCTGGGAGCCTGATACATGCCACTTCTATGATCAGCTGCATGCCATTCTAGGGGGGGACCCTACCAGTACCCCACCACTGTCTGGACACCTGCAAGGGGGGAGTCTCACGCAACATGGAGGAGGATTTTGGAAGAGGAAGAGGAGGAGGAGAATGTGCAGCTGGCAAGCGGAGAATCCATTCTCCCTGGCAGCCAGGACCTTTTCATCACCCTGGAGCCAATACCCTCCTAAGGCGGGTTCCCGGCCCCAAAGGCGGAGAAGGCAGTTCTGGTGAGTGCACATTTGTAACTACACTACAGGGGTTAAAAGCAATTGTGTTTAATGTTTGATTTGCCCTGAAGAATTGGGATGCATTTGTGGCCAGTACAGCTACTGGAAAAGTCTGTTAACGTGACTGGGGATGGAGCTGGAATCCTCCAGGGACATCTCCATGAAACTCTCCTGGAGGTACTCTGAAAGCCTTTGCAGAAGGTTTCTGGGGAGGGCTGCCTTATTTCATCCTCCATGGTAGGACACTTTACCACACCAAGCCAGTAGCAAGTAGTGTGGAATCATTGCAGCACAAAGCATGGCAGCGAATGGTCCTGGGTTTTGGTTGCATTCAAGCAACATTCGGTCTATATCTTTCTGTGTTAGCCGCAGGAGAGTGATATCATTCATGGTCACCTGGTTGAAATGGGGGAATTTTTGTAAGGGAACAGTAAAAGGACCCCATTCATGCTGGGCTGTTTGCGCTTGGCTAAAAGAGAGAGAATAGCCACGCAGTGCAAGGAGGGGTGTGCTGTACATCCAACCCAAAACCGCAGTCCCTCCTTTTAAACAGCAAACCTAACCAGCATTGCTTGCTATGGGAAAGGAGGGCACTGCAGTTTGAAACCATTCCCACGTGTTATGAAGGCAGAAGAAGCCAACCCCGCGTACCCTTTGGCTTACCATGGCTGCCTGGAAACCAAATTCTGTTGCCCAGCCGTGTGTGAAGTGTCACTATACCGGCAGGTGCTCAATATAAAAGGCAAAATGCGACCTTGTACCTAAAGCACATGTGCTGTCTGCTGTGAATTGCTTGATTCACTGTGAAAGAGTTTTCCTTTTGTTCTCAGAAATATATATTCTTAAATTTTACTCTCCCTTTTTATCCCCCCTGCAGGTGCAAATGTTTCTATGCTTCCAGTATCAACTCCGTCCCTGAGGTTATCGCAGATTAGGAGGTGAAAAAAACGCACTTGCAATGACATGTTTTCCAAGCTCATGCAGGGCTCCTGCACTGATAGGGCACAGCTGAAAGCATGGAGGCATTCGGTGGCAGAGGCCAGGAAAGCATACAGTGAGCATGATCAGAACACACAGGAGACTATGCTGAGGCTAATGGGGGAGCAAACGGACATGATCAGATGTCTGGTGGAGCTGCAGGAAAGGCAACAAGAGCACAGACCGCCACTGCATCCATTGTATAACTGCCTGCCTTCCTCACCAAGTTACATATCCTCCTCACCCAAGAACTCAGGGGGAGGGAGAGGCTCCAGGCACCCAACCACTCCACTCCAGAGGAGGGCCCAAGCATTAGAAGGCTGTCATTCAAACAGCTTTGATTTGTAGTGTGGTTACAATAAGCAATGGCCTTGTCCTTACCTCCTCCCTCACCCCACCCAGGCTACCTTGTCAGTGATCTCCCTTTTCTTAAAATAAAGAATGCATGGATTCAAAACAATAGGGACTTTATTTCCTTTGCCAGCTGTGGTTGAAGCGGGGAGAGGGATTGGCTTACAGGGAAGTAAATTCAACAAAGGGGATGGTTTTGCATCAAGAAGAAACACACATAACTGTCACACCGTAGCCTGGCCAGTCATGAAACTGTTTTTCAAAGCTTCTCTGATGCGCAGTGTGCCTAGCTGTGCTCTTCTAATTGCCCTGGTGTCTGGCTGCTCAAAATCAGCTGCCAGGCGATTTGCCTCAACCTCCCACCCCACCATAAATGTCTCCCCCTTACTCTCACAGATATTATGGAACACACAGCAAGCAGCAATAACAATGGGAATATTGGTTGCGCTGAGATCTAACATACTCAGCAAACAGTGCCAGCGAGCTTTTAAACGTCCAAAGGCACATTCTACCACCATTCTGCACTTGCTCAGCCTATAGTTGAACTGCTCCTTACTACTGTCCAGGCTGCCTGTGTATGGCTTCATGAGCCATGGGAGCAAGGACTAGGCTGGGTCCCCAAGGATAACTATTGGCATTTCGAACAAGGAGTACCTGTGGCACCTTAGAGACTAACAAATTTATTTGAGCATGAGCTTTCATGGGCTAAAACTCACTTCATCGGATGCATGCAGTGGAAAATACAGTAGGAAGATATATACACACAGAGAACATGAAAAAATGGGTGTTGCCATACACACTATAACAAGAGTGATCAATTATTTGGGCTATTATCAGCAGGAGAAAAAAACCTTTTGTAGTGATAATCAGGATGGCCCATTTCCAACACTTAACAAGAAGGTGTGAGTAACAGTAGCGAGGGGGGGAGGGAGGGGGGAGAAATAAGCATGAGGAAATAGTTTTACTTTGTGTAATGACCCATCCACTCCCAGTCTTTATTCAAGCCCATTTAATGTTGTCCAGTTCGCAAATTAATTCCAATTCAGCAGTCTCTTATTGGAGTCTGTTTTTGAAGGTTTTTTTGTTGTAATATTGTGACTTTTAGGTCTGTAATCGAATGACCAGGGAGATTGAAGTGTTCTCTGACTGGTTTTTGAATGTTATAATTCTTGACATCTGATTTGTGTCCATTTATTCTTAGGGACTGTCTGGTTTCACCAATGTACATGGCAGAGGGGCATTGCTGGCACATGATGGCATATATCACATTGGTAGATGTGCAGGTGAATGAGCCTCTGATAGTGTGGCCGATGTGATTAGGTCCTATGATGGTGTCCCCTGGATAGATATGTAGACAGAGTTGGCAGTGGGTTTTGTTACAAGAATAGGTTACTGGTTTAGTGTTTTTGTTGTGTGATGTGTGCTTACTGATGAGTATTTGCTTCAGATTGGGGGGCTGTCTTAAGCAAGGACTGGCCTGTCTCCCAAGATCTGTGAGAGTGAGGGATCGTCCTTCAGGATAGGTTGTAGATCCTTGATAATGTGCTGGAGAGGTTTTTAGTTGAGGGCTGAAGGTGACGGCTAGTGGCATTCTGTTACTTTCTTTGTTGGGCCTGTCCTGTAGTAGGTGCCTTCTGGGTACTCTTCTGGTTCTGTCAATCTGTTTCTTCACTTCAGCAGGTGGGTAATGTAGTTGTAAGAATGCTTGATAGAGATCTTGTAGGTGTTTGTCTCTGTCTGAGGGGTTGGAGCAAATGGGTTGTATCTTAGAGCTTGGCTGTAGACAATGCATCGTGTGGTGTGGTCTGGATGAAAGCTGGAGGCATGTAGGTAAGTATAGCAATCTTTAGGTTTCTGGTATAGGGTGGTGTTTATGTGACCATCACTTATTAGTACTGTAGTGTCCAGGAAGTGGATCTCTTGTGTGGACTGGTCCAGGCTGAGGTTGATGGTGGGATGGAAATTGTTGAAATCATGGTGGAATTCCTCAAGGGCTTCTTTTCCATGGGTTCAGATGGCATTTCAACATCCCCAGCAGTAATTTTCTCATGTGGGAAGAAAGTCCCTTCTTGCAGCTGTTCGAACAGCTCGGAATTCCTAAAGATGCAAACATCATGCATCTTTCCTGACCATCCCAGGTTGATGTCTGTGAAACATCCCTTGTGATCCAACAGCGCTTGCAGCACCTTTGAGAAGTGTCCCTCGCAGTTTATGCACTGTTTGGCAAGATGGTCCGGTGCCAAGATAGGGATATGAGTTCTGTCTATTGGCCCACCACAGTTAGGGAACCCCATTGCAGCAAAGCCATCCACTATGACCTGCACATTTCCCAGAGTCACTACCCTTGTTAGCAGAAAGAAGGTGCTTGTCTGTCCAATGAAACACCACAAACAGCACACGCTCTCAGTAAGTTCAGAGACTACCTCAGAGCTCAGGTTCGCATACGATGAAGCCTATTATGTGTTTGATAGTGGGAGAAAGGGGCCCTTCACCTATATCTCATCAGCTGAGTCTCATGGATGCTGTATCCTGTATCCAACTCCTGTATCCGTAGTTGTCAGCTGAGTCAGCTTCCAGGAGGGTCATCAGCATAGTGCAAGTGTTGATGTTAGAAAGGGTTAACCTCTATACACAATAGATATGATGCCTAGATTCTGTGATGGTTGGTGCCATAGAAACATGATTGATAGATTAGGTATATGACACAGTTTGGAGTGGGTTTCTGCAGGAATTAAAAAAAAAACAGCCTAAGGACCAAGAAATACTGCTGACATTTAAAAAAAAAATTACCCACATCAAAAGATTTCTGTTTTGATGTTAGTAGACTGATGCAGAAGTTATTTCCCCTTTGGTATAGTTTTCCTGAATTAACCCTCTCAGACCAGGTCTACATGTACCGGGGATCGACGCTGCTGCAATCAATGTGGCCGGGTCGATTTAGCAGGTCTAGTGAAACCCTGCTAAATCGACTGCAAAGCACTCTCCGGTGGACTCTGGTACTCCACCAGAACAAGAAGAGTAAGGTAAGTCGACAGGAGAGTGTCTCCCTTCGACGCAGTGCAGTGTAGACACTGCAGTAAGTCGACCTAAGCTACGTTGACTCCAGCTACTTTATTCACGTAGCTGGAGTAGCATAATTTAAGTCGACTTACTCCGGTAGTGCAGAGATGGCCTAAGAGTGTTCCTGCCAGTAGGGTCAAAATCAGAGATTTTTGTCTTCTGCAAAAATAAAACACAATCAGGTACCTTGCTAATAGGTGACCATATAAAATATACAAAGACAGATATTTTATTTAAATTCCTACTACTGCAGTGTTAGGGAAGTGTCCTGATTTGCTGATGTTACTTAAAGAGATCCTGCAGTCAAGAAATAAAATCATCATTCTAGTTGGTGGGAAAAAACCTTAAAAAAAATCCTGGTTTACTAGAATAAAATAATTCAGAGAAATGGAAAGACCAACTGCCTGTATAAGATTAACAACAGAACTATTAAAGGAAAGATTAACCAAATAGGAGAAAATGGCAAAAAAAGTAACTTCTGTAACTTGTATTATAAAATTAGTGGGTAATCTGTACTGCTTTATCTCTACTTGCTTTCTCTTATCTTTAGGGTCTTTCACCTTTTCATATAATGCTTCTGGGGCAGTAATAGAGACTATCAATAACACAAAAACATCTGGAGTACTTGTGGCACCTTAGAGACTAACCAATTTATTGCCACAAGTACTCCTTTTCTTTTTGCGAATACAGACTAACACGGCTGTTACTCTGAAACAAAAACATCTGTACATTAGGAAATCCTAGCTCCACTGAAGTAAATGGGAGTTTTGCCATTGTCTTCAGTGGAGTCAGGATTTCACACCAGAATACACCTGTAATACACAAAATGTTTGGCATTATCTCTCCTCTGGATCTGAAGATTTACCTGTTAGGGAGCGATGGAGACAAAAATGTTACTAAAGTTAGCAGTACCCGTGTTATGTTTTAGTTACTCAGGGCTTAAAGCTAAGCCTATCCATTACATGTGATTTACCCCTATAAAACACAATCTTCTGTGGGAACAAAGTACATCCCAGATTTCACAGGCCACAGAAGCATTTGATGATGAATGAATGCAAGTTATGGAATTATTATTTATTCTTTGTACTTCAGTAGGACCCAAGGACCTTATTGGACTGGGTACTGTACAAACACAGAGGAAACCAACTTCATTGGTACAAGTAAGGGCCTATCCTGCCAAAACTGAAAATCAGTAGGAGCCTAAATATGGATTGAGCAGTCTAGCTTTCAACTCCTTTTTTTTTTATTAAAAAAGTGTCCATTGCAATTTAGGGCTTGTCTACACAGCACAGCAAGGCATACCAGAGGGGTGTGTTTTGTAGAGCACTCTAAGACGGTGCACACCAAGTGACCCGTGCAGACCCTGCTGGCATGCTCTGAAAGGTAGTGTTAGGATATAGATATTCAGGCCTGTCTGTAAAGGCCTATACTTTAAGAATTTAGGTATATGTTTATCATTTAGCTAGTTATAGAGGTATAAAAGAAAGAATCAAAATCACTGTCTTCTCTGTGACAGTATGAGGCCCTGTTCTTAAGCTAAGGCCTTTGGCTAAGCAGTGGGAGCAGCCATAAGCTGGAAAGCGTATGGTCACATCCTCACACATTTCAAACCAGTCATATTGAAATGTAACCCTTCTACCCATCAGAGTTGGCAGCAACAAGGGCCGGGTTCAGTATCTAGGGGTTCCATTCCAATAACACAATGCAAAACCGGCTCGAGCCCCCACCCAGTGACCTGGGACAAATATATACCACCCCCGCAGGCGCCTCCAAGAGGCAATACTTTCCCTCTTGGGGAGTCTGAGTGTAGCAAAAAAGCCTTTTAATAACAGAGAGAAACAATGTGGCATTATGTTGGGGAAACACCACCAACAGGATTCATAATACAACCTGTGAGCAACCCGTGAGCAAAAACCCACCCCAAACAAATTGCGGCGTGTCCTTTCCCTTGGGTTCTTGAGTCCCGCAACCCGAAATCACCCAAAGTCCCAAAAGTCCAATGGCCCAAAAGTCTCTGTCCCTGGTCAGGGCAGCCCCAGAGTTCGAAAGTTTATCTGCAGAGTTTTACCTCCCAACCTGGGTGGAGATGGGGGGGGTGTTAGCCGACGGCCAAGGATGTTTGGTGAGGTGCCAGCTATGCCCGTTTATACCATCCGTGACTTTAACCGCTAGGACGCACTATCCCTTCGCGGCGGGCAGCCCGGGCTAGGCTGACGGATGCCCCAAGGTCCTAACCACCCGTGACTTTAACTGCTAGAGCTCAGAGCTCCTTCGCAGCGGGCAGTCAATACTGACTGACAGGTGCCCCAATGGCAGCACTAAGAGCCTCTCCACACCCGTGACTTTAACTGCTAGAGCTCAGAGCTCCTTCGCAGCGGGCAGCCAGGATTGACTGACAGGTGCCCCAAGAGTTTGCCCCGTGGAGGCGGCACAACTCAACGCTAGGCTCTTAGTACTCTCACCTAATGGCCAGGCTTTAGAGCCAAAACGGCTGAGGTTCTTTAATTGTGTTGGCTGCTCTACAGTAAACCAGAGAAAACAAGTCAGGCTTATGCATAAATGGTTACCAAAATTTATTAAGCTAGATTCTAATCATGTGGTTACAAAATTGCTAGTGCCTACTTATTTAAATGTAGAGATGTTACACACACAAACAAGTTACAAAACTGAAGCCACAATCCCAAAGAAAGAAAACAAAGTATAGAGCTCTATTTCAAAATATGTGTACACTAAAGATAGGAGATCAGGTGTGGGTGCTTCTTACCCTCCTTGCATCTCTCGATTCCAGCGGTGCCAAGCCAGGATCGGTCACTCAATTCTGCGGAAAGATGAATAAGGGACAAGGCTTAGGGACCCTCTTAGCTGCAGAAGCCTTGGGAGGCTGTCACTTATCTAACCAGCAGATAGATAGTGAAAAGCACTCCAAAATCATGGTGCTGTAGGTCCCCTACTTATACCTCTGTACTCCTTTATTCTCTTTCTCCTTTCTTATGCCAAATTGAGGCTGGTCTGTCTGGGTGACGCCAGCTTTCGCAAGAGTAGTTTACACTTGCAAGGGAGAGAAACAATAAGTGTCGACTACTGGACATTTCTTTTATCAGGGTAAATATTTTCCCACCTAGGATGTTGGTGTGTGTGCATCACGCTATTTAGTAGGGGCTAAGAGCCATGTCTGTCACAGGGCCTCTGCCTGCTGTGAACTTAATCGTTGTATCTGTTCCCAGAGGCACATTGTAGCAGCACACCTGTGCTTCTCACAGCTTCAAAGGCTGTGCTGGAATATATGTTAAGTGCCCTGTTCCGGCTTCCTCCTGTGTTTCCAGCAATGCTGGTCTGAGAGGGGGGGCTGGCTGTCTGGCTACAGGGGGGGAAAGGGGAAGAGGTAAGGGGCACCTTACATGATGTGAAGCTGACTGCCCCACCACTCCAGCAGCCAGTCCACAAACTGCTCTGCGTCCCACAAGCAGCTCCCACCGTCCCATGAACTACTCCACCAGCCGGTCCACAAACTGCTCTGCTCGGCTTGGCTCCGCGTCCCACAAGCAGCTCCTGCCGTCCCATGAACTGCTCCACCAGCCGGTCCACAAGCCGTTCCAGCTGTCCCACAAACTGCTCCACAATATATCTTCAGGCTGCCCCACTACTTAACACAACACTCAGTGATTTCAGCTCTTAGTCAGTTTTTAGATTTCAGCTTGTAGTAGGGGAGCCTTAGCGCTGGTGCACCATTAGCCCAAAGTGAATTCAGCTCAGCAGCCTGTAACTAGACTCCTAATAGAATCAACATTAGCTCTGATATTCCACAGTGGAGAGAAGAGAAAGTGCAATTAGCATATAAGGCCCTCACCAGGAGGCCCATGCCACTAAGTATAAATACCTATCCCCAACCTCTCTCAATTCACAGAGTTTTGGAACCCATGTCCCTTGCCTAGCAAGTGCTACTTAGTTGATGGCGAGTCCCTCCATCCTAACAAAAGGCCCAGTACAGTTCCAAGCACAGTTCCCATAATCAGGGTAATAACAATTTATTCTTCCTGCCCCAATAACAGAGACACTGGGGATCCCACAGCAGCCAAAGTGACCATTTGGGCAGCTATGGCCTCATTCTAGGTGGGGTGGGTGTGCCTATGCAAATGAGATCAGCCCCTGAACTTCTTTTCCACAACTTGCCACACCTTACCACCAGATGTCAGGGTGGAGCTCATCCTGACTCTGCTTACAGAATAAGGCAATCTGGGGCTGTTAGAAAGCTGATCTGATCTATCGCCTCCAGATAAAGGGAATAGCCTAGAAGATGTAAAAGGAAATTTAGTTTGATAGTTTTCTGTTTGGTAAGAACTCACTTATCAATAGACATAGTTGGGAAACCCTTATGTCTTTATAGATGTAGTCATGAAATCCTCACTTCTGTATTGTTTTGTCATTATAGATCCCAGTTTGCTATTGTTTATTTGCATGGTCTCTGTCTGGTTCTGTGATTGTTTCTGTCTGCTGTATAATTAATTTTCCTGGGTGTAAACTAATTAAGGTGGTGGGATATAACTGGTTAGCTAATCATGTTACAATATGTTAGGATTGGTTAGTCAGATTTCAGTAAAATGATTGGTTAAGGTATAGCTGAAAATATTACTATATAAATTAGAGGCAAACAGGAAGTAAGTTGGGATTCGAAAATAAGGGAAAAGGAACTTGGATTTAAGCTTTCTGGAAGTTCACCCCAATAAACATTGAATTGTTTGCACCTTTGGACTTCGGGTATCGTTGCTCTCTGTTCAAGTGAGAAGGACCAGGGAAGTGGGAGGATGAAGGAATAAGCCCTCTAACAGGTACCTTATTTGCATTGATGAAATCCTCTATGTTAACACAATCTACGTACTTTTTAGAGCCACCAACAGGGTCAACGTAGGGCAATGAGAGTGCAACACATTAGAGCACTTTACAAATCACACCCCTCCAGTGTGCTTTTGCTGCAAGCCCTTTAGCAGTCACAGCACCTTCTGCATCACTGTCAGGGTCCTGACAAGGGCAGTCGGGGCCAAGGGTCAGAGCAGGATCAAACCTGAGGCTGGGAGTAGGAGAGGAGTCCATAGTTAGGTTCCAGGCCAGGGTCAAGACCAAGGGTCAGAGTCCAAGTCAGGTTTTAGGGTCTGAGTCAGGAGGAAAAGTCCAAACCAAGCCAAGGTCAGAGACAGGAGTTCAAGAGCAGGAGTGATCATGGCAGCTGCAGGAGATCCACACTATTCCCTAGACGCTTCCTGGAACACCCCTTAGATTTATATAGGGTGGGGAGCCAATCAGGAGCCATAAGGCTGCTGCCTATCAGACTACTTGAGATGGGTCTCCCATGGTCTGTGTCCACTGTGGGTTGTGGGTAGTTGAGCACAAACTGGTTACAGCAGCCACTGGTTGGCAGCATGGAGCTGTTTGCTGCCTGGTAGCTCTACAGGCCAAGGGCTCTAGACCTGCTAGGCCTTATAGTACCTGTCCCCTGCCAGCCTGAGTTTGTCTGGACTGGCTATATGGAAGGCTACCATGACATTAGGTTGCTCTTCTGGACAATAGCCTCCCCAGCCTACAAGGGTGCTGTGTCTGATTCTCAAGTCCAGTATCTTATGGACCTGTGCCCATAATGTCCTCGGATCTGCACCAGAGGATATGCTATGAGCTGGGGATGTATCAGTTGGAAGTGAAAGAGGAGGAGAAAGACCTGAGCGTATTGGTTGATCACAAGATGACTGTGAGCTGCCAATGTGATGCAGCCACGAAAAAGGCTAATGCAGTCCTACGATGCATATAGTGAGCTATTTCCTGCAGAGAGAAGGAAGTGTTAGTATCATCATACAAGGCACTGGTGAGACCTCATCTGGAATACTGTGTACAATTCTGCTCTCCCAGAATTCAAACTGGAATAGGTGCAGAGCAGAGCTATTAGGATGATCCAAGGAATAGAAAACTTACCTTATGAGAGGACACTCAAAGAGCTTGGCTTGTTTAGCCTAATCAAAAGAAGGCCAAGGGGAGAGATGATTGCTGTCTATAAATACATTAGAGGGATAAATACCAGGGAGGGAGAGGAGTTATTTAAGTTAAACGCCAATGTGGACATAAGAAAAAATGGATATAAACTAATCATCAACAAGTTTAGGCTTGATATTAGGCAAAGGTTTCTAACCATCAGAAGAGTGAAGTTCTGGAACAGCCTTTCGAGGGTAGAAGTGGAGGGGGGGGGGAAAACTGGATTCAGGACTGAGTTTGATAAGTTTATGGAGGGGATGGTATGCTGAGACTGCCTGCAATGGACTGCCAGCAGCAAATATCTCCGATGGCTGGTGATGGGACACTAGATGGGAGGGTGCTGAGCTACTACAGAGAATTCTTTCCCAGGTGTCTTCCCAGTGGGTCTTGCCCACATGTTCAGGGTCTAACTGATCACCATATTTGGGGTCAGGAAGGAATTTTACCCTGGGGTAAGATTGTCAGAGACCTTGGAGGGGTTTCGCCTTCCTCTGCAACATAGGGCTCGGGTCACTTGCAGGTTTAATCTAGTGTAAATGGTGGATTCTCTGTAACTAGAAGTCTTTAAACCATGATTTGAAGACTTCAGTAACTCCGCTAGGGTAGGGGTCTATTACAGGAGTGGGTGAGTGAGGTTCTGTGGCCTGCAATGTGCAGGAGGGTGGACTAGATGATCATGATGGTCCCTTCTGACTGTAAAGTCTATGATTCTATATGGTGGTTTAGCCTGATGAGCAAAGGGGTTGTCAATGTAGGATTTTAGCAAGGATACATGAAATATGGGTGCATTTTGAGGGATCTGAGTAATTGAAGCTTCATAAAGCTTATGCTCTAATAAATTTGTTAGTCTCTAAGGTGCCATAAGTACTCCGTTCTTTTTGCAGATACAGACTTACACAGCTGCTACTCTGAAACCTGAAGCTTCGTGGTCACTGTGTTGATTATCTGGTTTGTGAAATATGGCCCACAGAATCAGCAATCCAGTTTACAAGCTGACCAGTTGGTGCAAGATGTTTTGGGCTGAGAGCTACATTTTTTGCCCAACAGTGAATGCCGGGCCTTCCTGGTACTGGTGGTCAGCATACCAATCATTGTCTTCCTTGGCTTTGTCCAGATGTGCCTTGAGTTCTTCTTAGAACTCATGGATCTGCTGCACCCAGTCAGTAGTATCAAGGTTGGTGGAGTTGATGGGTATGGCTGGATGGAGATGCGGGTGAAAGCCACGGTCATAAATATAAAGGGAAGGCTAAACACCTTTAAAATCCCTCCTGGCCAGAGGAAAAACCCTTTCACCTGTAAAGGATTAAGAAGCTAGGATAACCTCGCTGGCACCTGACCAAAATGACCAATGAGGAGACAAGATACTTTCAAAGCTGGAGGGGGAGAGAAACAGAGGCTCTCTCTGTCTGTGTGCTGCTTTTGCCGGGGACAGAACAGGAATGGAGTCTTAGAACTTAGTAAGTAATCTAGCTAGATATGCGTTAGATTCTGTTTTGTTTAAATGGCTAAAAAATAAGCTGTGCTGAATGGAATGTAGATTCCTGTTTTTGTGTCTTTTTGTAACCTAAAGTTTTGCCTAGAGGGATTCTCTATGTTTTGAATCTAATTACCCTGTAAGGTATTTACCATCCTGATTTTACAGAGGTGATTCTTTTTATTTTTTCTTCTATTAAAATTCTTCTTTTAAGAACCTGATTGTTTTTTTCATTGTTCTTGAGATCCAAGGGTTTGGGTCTGTGTTCACCTATGCAAATTGGTGAGGATTTTTATCAAGCCTTCCCCAGGGTAGGGTTTGGGGGAGGATTTTGGGGGGAAAGACGTTTCCAAGCGGGCTCTTTCCCAGTTATATATCTGTTAAACACTTGGTGGTGGCAGCAATAAAGTACAAGGGCAAAAGGTAAAATAGTTTGTATCTTGGGGAAGTTTTAACCTACGCTGGTAAAAATAAGCATAGCAGGTTTTCATGCAGGTCCCCACATCTGTACCCTAGAGTTCAGAGTGGGGAAGGAACCTTGACAGCCCCGAAAATATAAAGCAAGAAAAGTTTTAGAAAACCAAACACTAATATACAAAAAAGCAGGGGAATGTAGCTAAGGCCTGAAATGAGTAATTAACACATGGAGAGCGGCCTCCTTTTTGGAAGATAGGATTAGAGAAGGAAATAAATTATTAAGTTGAAAGCAGTGTGGATGTTAAGTAAGATAAGTTAAATAGGTCAGTAGGCCAAGAAGGCAATGTCTGAGCCAACTAAGATAAGAGGGAAAACAGAACTATTTACAGTAAACTAGATAACAAGGGACAACGAATGTAGAAATGAGGTAAAGAGCAAGTCAAATCATGATCAGTGTGTGGATGTACAGAAAAGGCAATAAGATGTGTAATGTATATAAAGGGAGAAGGTTTCTGTATAACTTTGAAGCTGTACTTTCTTTGCCCTGCATCCATCCTCCCTACATTTTGTTAGTATCAGTCATAATTTGGGGTCAGTTAATGCTGCATTCTAGCTAATCAAAACAATTTTGGTTAGTGTCAAACTACCAATATTGAATTCTGACAGCAGTATTTAATAAATTGGTTATTATCCATTCTAAAAAACAGCATCTACAAAAAACAATTGGCTCTACATTAACTACTGGTGTATCACAAATGATTGCAAACTTAAAGAGCACAGCACTCATCTTGTTATACCAGGAATATTGTCAACATTGCAACTCCAGTGGCCACAATAATTCAGGCCAATCCAATGGAACAAAGAAGTTAGCCACTCCTGTCTCCCGCTCTGAGAAGCCTGCCAGATGGTAACAACCAGCAGTAAGAGCAACCTAGAACCTGGCTGGACAGTACTGTGCAGTAAATTTATATATGAAGATCTGATTTGTAATGTAATTATTCCAAATTTCTGTTTTACTCCTCATGCACATAAAAGTGTGAAATATATTTTAATAGTGCCAATTTCAGTTTTTTTAGCTGGTTTTAAAATGAAACCCCTCAATCAAAGTCCCAAACCTAACATTTCCAGGCCCACAATAGAGGACTAAAATCAGTTAATTGAAAAAAAAATTGTACATAGGTTGTATAAGGGAATGTACAGACCATTGGACATATGGAGCATGAATGTATGGATCGATAAAGCAAAATGGCCATAAAACAGTGTATAGCCCACTGAGTCATTTTCAGTTTGTACATTATGCTTTTCCAGGATTATGGATAAACATCCTCCCCATAAAAAGACAAAAAGTAGGGGGATGTAGTAGAGAAACAGACAGACAGCCTGGAGCACTGGACCTGGTCAAGGTCTGAGGCCTGAACCAGGGGCTGTGAACCAAATTCAGGCCATGTATTAAAGCAGATGCTTACAAATTCACTGTCCAGTACATGAACTTGGTAAAGTTGTTGCTAGTATAGTAAGCACTAGATATTTACATAAATATATTCCAGCCACTACAAATACATTCCAATCTAGTACAAGATAAGATGGTTTGAGAAAACAATGAATAGGGATGTTTTGTTCAAGATATTAGGAAAAAGGGAAGGTAGCAAATAGATGTCATAAAATACGCAAGGTAGTGTGTACGTTGTGTGTTCCAGTTGTTTGTCTCAGCCTTAACCCTTTGTCCAGTCTAGTCCCACTGCTGACTAACCTAAGTCCATTGTAACAAGCATACATGTGTTAGTGTAACTGTAGACATCAATCCAGGGAGCTAGTATCATGCTTCATTGACAATAAACTTGGCCAAGCACCTTTGCCATCAAACCGTGCCTTTGGTCTTCCTTTATAAGTAACATCAAAGTCTGCCAAACGAACATGCTGCACTATCTCCTAACAACATTGAAGATCCAAGAACAGAAGCACTGAGTAGCCTGAACAGTGTCACTGAGGCAATGGCCTTCAGCACTTAACACTAGGTAGTACTTGTGACAGGTTGGATCAAAAAAAACCCCTTGGGAACTGCCAACTGATGTGCTGAGACTACTTCTAACCCATTTTCCCTGCTAGATTGGGACTCTGGAACCTTGCCAGTTTGTGCCAGACACGCTAGCCTGTTACAAACCCAGACCCAGGTCTGAACCACATCCCCCAACAGCTGCAGGCTTAACTGAAAACAGCTTAAGAAGTGTTCCTGCCTCTAACACTCAGATGCCCAGCTCCCAATGGGGTCCAAACCCCAAATAAATCAATTTTACCCTGTATAAAGCATATACAGGGTAAACTCATAAATTGTTCGCCCTCTATAACACTGATAGAGAGATATGCACAGCTGTTCCCCCCCGCCCCCAGTATTAATACATACTCTGGGTTAATTAATAAGTAAAAAGTGATTTTATTAAATACAGAAAGTAGGATTTAAGTGGTTCCAAGTAGTAACAGACAGAACAAAGTAAATTACCAAACAAAATAAAATAAAACACGCAAGTCTATGCCTAATACAGTAAGAAAGTGATGACAGATGTTATCTCACCTTCAGAGTTGTTCCAGTAAGTTTCTTTTACAGACTAGCCTCCTTCTAGTCTGGGTCTAGCAATCACTCATACCCCCTGTAGTTACTGTCCTTTGTTCCAGTTTCTCTCAGGTAACCTTGGGGGTGGAGAGGCTATCTCTTGAGCCAGCTGAAGACAAAATGGAGGGGTCTCCCACGGGCTTAAATAGACTCTGCTTGTGGGTGGTCTCCCTCCCTCCCCCTGTTTAGAATCCCAGCTACAAGATAGAGTTTTGGAGTCGCATGGGCAAGTAACATGTCCATGTATGACTCAGAATTTTACAGGTGGCAGCCATTGTTCACATGCTACCTTGAATGTCCTCAGGTAGACTTCTCATGTGAATTGGAGTCTTCCAAGATCCATTGCCCATTAAGTGTTTCTTGATTGGGCACTTAGCTTGCCAATTCCTTTCTAAAGAAGCTGACCAAATACCTTATTAAGGCTACTTAAAATCAAACAAAAACACAGCCAATATTCATAACTTTGAATACAAAAATGATACATGCATACAAATAGGCTGAATATATTCAGTAGATCATAACCTTTGCAGAGATATGTTACATGGCTTAGGTAGCATAAAATATGTTCCAGTTATGTCATATTTACATTCATAAGCATATTTCTATAAAGCATTATGGGGTGCAATGTCACAGTACTCTCAAGGTCTGCTAAACCAGCTATCAGTACAGAGCTGGACAGCACATGGAAAGAACACAAACATACAAGTCAACTGACAACACCGTGAATAGTAGGCACAATGGTGGAGATGATATGCTAGGGACCATGTCTTTGAGAGAATATGGGCCCAATTGGCACATTGGAGGCATTGGTCTCGACAACAAAGGGTCATGCCAGTTTGGGATGGACCAGGATTGGGGCAATGGTAAAGGTCATCTTGAGCCAGACGAATGCTTGTTAAGCCTCTGGAGACCAGGTGAAGGTGGTTCTTGTGGAGAAGCACTATCAATAGGGCATTTTGGTATGAAAATCTGGAGATGAAGCAGCTATAAAAGTTAGTGAACCCTAGGAAGCGTTGAGCTTCTTGATGTTTTTTGTGGGGGCACACAGCTCCATACTACATCCACCTTCTTGGTGTCCATTCAGAGCCCACCGGTGGACAGGATGTAACTCAGGAACTCCATGAAGCCCTAGTCAAAGCTCACTTTCCCAGATTTGATACAAGCTATGTTGGTGGAGCCATTCCAGGGCCGACTGACCGGACATGCTGGGGGTGTTGCTCAGGATCCTCAGAAAAGATGAGGATGTCATCTAGATAGACTATAATGTACTGGTGTAGGATGTCAAGGAAGATCTTATTCATGAAGTTCTGGAATGTTGCATTTGTGAGACCAAATGGCATTCATAGTGGGTTCAGAAAACCTGAACCAGGTTGCAGGTCAATTTTTATGAATACCTGAGTTGATCATACAATAGTTCTGGAATGAGTGGAAGAGGGTATTGATTCCTGATGGTAACCTGGTTGGGGGCCTGGTAATCCATGCTGTCAGGGTTCCCTCCCCACTCTGAACTCTAGGGTACAGATGTGGGGACCTGCATGAAAGACCCCCTAAGCTTATTTCTACCAGCTTAGGTTAAAACTTCCCCAAGGCACAGATCCGTTCTTGTCCTTTGACTGACCACCTCCAAGTGATTTAGACAAAGAATCAGGGAAAGGACCACTTGGAGTTCCTATTCCCACAAAATATCCCCCCAAGCCTACACCCCCTTTCCTGGGGAGGCTTGAAAAATAAACAAGGTGAGCACAAACCAGACCCTTTGGTTTGTAGGACACTAAAAACCCAATCAGATTCTTAAAACAGAACTTTATTATAAAGAAAAAAAGTAAAAGAAGCACCTCTGTAGAATCAGGATGGAAGGTAATTTTACAGGACAATCAGATTCAAAACACAGAGGATTTCGCTCTAGGCAAAACTTAAAAGTTACAAAAACCAGGGATAAACCTCCCTCTAGCACAGGGAAAATTCACAAGCTAAAACAAAAGATAAAATAATGCATTTCCTTGCTTTACTTACAATTTTTGTAATCTAGATGCTTAGTTCAAGTAGGGCTTTGGGAGATGTATTTTTCCTGTCCTGATTCCTTGCTGACCCAGAGAGAACCAACAAAGAGAACAAAGCAAAAACCTTCCCCCACAGATTTGAAAGTATCTTCTCCCCTTATTGGTCCTTTCGGTTAGGTGCCAACCAGGTTACCTGAGCTTCTTAACCCTTTACAAGTAAGGAGGGATTTTATGATACCCTTAGCTGTATGTTTACGACACATGCATAGGTGCAGGTTTCCATCTTTCTTTTAACAAATAGAACTGGGGCCCTGGCAGCAGAGGTAGACAGATATATAAAACCCTTGGCCAAATTCTCCTGGAGATAGGAATGCAGGGCAGCCAGCTCAGTTCCAATATCACACAGATACAGCCAAACAGCATCCTAGCCCCAGGTTGCAGCTCAATCCCAGCATGGTGGTAGAGTGCCAGCATTCTTCTTCTTGAAGACATCACCATAGATGCTGTACTGGGGAGGGTGGTGCTGAAGTAAACTCTGATGGTTTTCCCACCTGACCCACGGCTAAGGACAGGGGGGTGCACCTTTTTCTCAGGTTCATCAGATGGTGTGCATAGGCAGACTTGCTCACAGAACTTGGAGTAGAAGCTAAGCAGGTGCTCATGCCTAAGGATTTGCAGACCATGAGCCACCAGCCATGAAATGCTAAGGATTATGGGGAAGAGTGGTGGGTGGATTGTCCTGAACTGAAGGCCTCCCTGATGGTCCTGAATGACAAGTTCCAGAAGCACTGTCTCCTGGATCACTGCCTTGATGACTGGAGTGAGCCATCTTTAGTTTTAACTAGATCAGGGGCAGTCTTTGGTTGAACCAGAATACCCAGGGCTTGGGCTGTATCAGCATCTATGAAGCTGTCCGCTGCCCTGGAATCCACCAGTGCCCACTGTGGCAGAATTTAGTAAGGCTTCCCTGGAACACAAAGGAAGACCTGGACTTTAAGGTGGATGAATGGTTCACCATGCCAGGGGCATGCCTCAGTAAGGAGTAGGGGGGCTGTCAAGGTTCCTTCATCACTCTGAACTCTAGGGTACAGATGTGGGGACCTGCATGAAAACCTCCTAAGCTTACTTTTACCAGCTTAGGTTAAAACTTCCCCAAGGTACAAACTATTTTACCTTTTGCCCTTGGACTTTTGCTGCCACCACCAAATGTCTAACCGGGTTTATTTTATTAGGAAAGAGCCCATTTGGAAATGTCTTTCCCCCCAAAATCCTCACCAAAACCTTCCATCCCCTTCCTGGGGAAGGTTTGATAAAAATCCTCTCAAATTTGCACAGGTGACCACAGACCCAAACCCTTGGATCTTAAGAACAATGAAAAAGCATTCAGTTTCTTAGAAGAAGAATTTTAATAGAAGAAAAAGTAAAAAAGAATCACCTCTGTAAAATCAGGATGGTAAATAGCGTACAGGATAATTAGATTCAAAACATAGAGAATCCCTCTAGGCAAAACCTTAAGTTACAAAAAGACACAAAACCAGGAATATCCATTCCATTCAGCACAGCTTATTCTCTCAGCCATTTAAGGAAATCAGAATCTAACGCATACCTAGCTAGATTAAAAGAAAAGGAGTACTTGTGGCACCTTAGAGACTAACCAATTTATTTGAGCATGAGCTTTCGTGAGCTACAGCTCACTTCATCGGATGCATACCATGGAAACTGCAGCAGACTTTATATACACACAGAGATCATAAAACAATACCTCCTCCCACCCCACTGTCCTGCTGGTAATAGCTTATCTAAAGTGATCATCAAGTTGGGCCATTTCCAGCACAAATCCAGGTTTTCTCACCCTCCACCCCCCCACACACAAACTCACTCTCCTGCTGGTAATAGCCCATCCAAAGTGACAACTCTCTACACAATGTGCATGATAATCAAGGTGGGCCATTTCCTGCGCAAATCCAGGTTCTCTCACCCCCTCACCCCTCTCCAAAAAACACACACACAAACTCACTATCCTGCTGGTAATAGCCCATCCATAACCTAGCCCGGTTTTGTTCAATATCTTCATAAATGACCTGGAGGATGGTGTGGATTGCACTCTCAGCAAATTCGCGGACGATACTAAACTGGGAGGAGTGGTAGATATGCTGGAGGGGAGGGATAGAATACAGAAGGACCTAGACAAATTGGAGGATTGGGCCAAAAGAAATCTGATGAGGTTCAATAAGGATAAGTGCAGGGTCCTGCACTTAGGACGGAAGAATCCAATGCACCGCTACAGACTAGGGACCGAATGGCTAGGCAGCAGTTCCAACCTGATTTTCTATGATTCTATGATTCTATGATCCAAAGTGACCACTCTCCCTACAATGTGCATGATAATCAAGGTGGGCCATTTCCTGCGCAAATCCAGGTTCTCTCACCCCCTCACCCCTCTCCAAAAAACACACACACAAACTCACTATCCTGCTGGTAATAGCCCATCCATAACCTAGCCCGGTTTTGTTCAATATCTTCATAAATGACCTGGAGGATGGTGTGGATTGCACTCTCAGCAAATTCGCGGACGATACTAAACTGGGAGGAGTGGTAGATATGCTGGAGGGGAGGGATAGAATACAGAAGGACCTAGACAAATTGGAGGATTGGGCCAAAAGAAATCTGATGAGGTTCAATAAGGATAAGTGCAGGGTCCTGCACTTAGGACGGAAGAATCCAATGCACCGCTACAGACTAGGGACCGAATGGCTAGGCAGCAGTTCCAACCTGATTTTCTATGATTCTATGATTCTATGATCCAAAGTGACCACTCTCCCTACAATGTGCATGATAATCAAGGTGGGCCATTTCCTGCACAAATCCAGGTTCTCTCACCCCCTCACCCCTCTCCAAAAAACACACACACAAACTCACTATCCTGCTGGTAATAGCCCATCCATAACCTAGCCCGGTTTTGTTCAATATCTTCATAAATGATCTGGAGGATGGTGTGGATTGCACTCTCAGCAAATTCGCGGACGATACTAAACTGGGAGGAGTGGTAGATACGCTGGAGGGGAGGGATAGGATACAGAAGGACCTAGACAAATTGGAGGATTGGGCCAAAAGAAATCTGATGAGGTTCAATAAGGATAAGTGCAGGGTCCTGCACTTAGGACGGAAGAATCCAATGCACCGCTACAGACTAGGGACCGAATGGCTAGGCAGCAGTTCCAACCTGATTTTCTATGATTCTATGATTCTATGATCCAAAGTGACCACTCTCCCTACAATGTGCATGATAATCAAGGTGGGCCATTTCCAGCACAAATCCAGGTTTTCTCACCCCCCCACCCCCATACACACACAAACTCACTTCTCCTGCTAGTAATAGCTCATCCAAAGTGGCCACTCTCCCTACAATGTGCTGATGTTGCCACACTATCAGAGGCTCATTCACCTGCACATCTACCAATGTGATCTATGCCATCATGTGCCAGCAATGCCCCTCTGCCATTTACATTGGTCAAACTGGACAGTCTCTACGTAAAAGAATAAATGGACACAAATCAGATGTCAAGAATTATAACATTCATAAACCAGTCGGAGAACACTTCAATCTCTCTGGTCACGCAATCACAGACATGAAGGTCATTATCTTACAACAAAAAAACTTCAGATCCAGACTCCAGCGAGAAACTGCTGAATTGGAATTCATTTGCAAATTGGATACTATTAATTGAGGCTTAAATAGAGACTGGGAGTGGCTAAGTCATTATGCAAGGTAGCCTATTTCCCCTTGTTTTTTCCTACCCCCCCCCCAGACGTTCTGGTTAAACTTGGATTTAAACTTGGAGAGTGGTCAGTTTGGATGAGCTATTGCCAGCAGGAGAGTGAGTTTGTGTGTGTGTGTGTGTGTGTGTGTCCAGGAAAAAAGGGGGAGGTGGGGTGAGAAAGCCTGGATTTGTGCTGGACATGGCCCACCTTGATTACCATGCACATTGTAGGGAGAGTGGTCACTTTGGATGAGCTATTACTAGCAGGAGAGTGAGTTTGTGTGTGTATGGGGGTGGGGGGGTGAGAAAACCTGGATTTGTGCTGGAAATGGCCCACCTTGATTATCATGCACATTGTAGGGAGAGTGGTCATTTTGGATGAGCTATTACCAGCAGGAGAGTGAGTTTGTGTGAGTGTTTTTTGGAGGGTGGTGAGGGGGTGAGAGAACCTGGATTTGTGCAGGAAATGGCCCACCTTGATTATCATGCACATTGTGTAGAGAGTTGTCACTTTGGATGGGCTATTACCAGCAGGAGAGTGAGTTTGTGTGTGGGGGGGTGGAGGGTGAGAAAACCTGGATTTGTGCTGGAAATGGCCCAACTTGATGATCACTTTAGATAAGCTATTACCAGCAGGACAGTGGGGTGGGAGGAGGTATTGTTTTATGATCTCTGTGTGTATATAAAGTCTGCTGCAGTTTCCACGGTATGCATCCGATGAAGTGAGCTGTAGCTCACGAAAGCTCATGCTCAAATAAATTGGTTAGTCTCTAAGGTGCCACAAGTACTCCTTTTCTTTTTGCGAATACAGACTAACACGGCTGTTACTATGAAACCTAGCTAGATTACTTACTAAGTTCTAAGACTCCATTCCTGTTCTGTTCCTGGCAAAAGCAGCACACAGACAGAGAGAGCCTTTGTTTCTCTCCCCGTCCAGCTTTGAAAGTATCTTGTCTCCTCATTGGTCATTTTGGTCAGGTGCCAGCGAGGTTATCCTAGCTTCTTAACCCTTTACAAGTGAAAGGGTTTTTCCTCTGGCCAGGAGGGATTTTAAAGGTGTTTACCCTTCCCTTTATATCTATGACACGCCCCCAAATCACAGATAGGATGAAACGCTGGCTGGGATTTCTTCCTGGAGCTCTAGGAAAAAACAGAGTTAAGACACATGCACCTCTAAATATACTACCAAGTACATAAAGACTAACAATATTTTCCACATCTCAAGGACGATTTTAACCAGTTGATTCTGGGAAACTTTCACAGGGAGAGTGCATCAGCCACTTTGTTAGAAGCTCCTGAGATGTGTTGGATGTCGAAACCAAAATCTTGGAGAGCTAAACTCCACCGAAGAAGTTTTTTGTTATTTCCCGTGGCCGTATGAAGCCACTGCAGCGCAGCATGGTCGGTTTGCAGGTGGAAACACCGTCCCCAAACATATGGGTGTAGCTTTTCCAGAGCGTAGACAATGGCGTAACATTCTTTTTCACTGACTGACCAGTTGCTTTCCCTCTCAGACAGGTTCTTGCTGAGAAACACTACAGGGTGGAATTCTTGATCCGGTCCTTCCTGCATTAAAACTGCTCCCACACCACGCTCGGACGCATCTGTAGTTACTAGGAACAGTCTGTCAAAGTCTGGGGCCCTTAGTACAGGGTCAGACATGAGTGTCGCTTTAAGCTGGTTAAAGACCTTCTGACACTCTTCGGTCCACTGAATGGCATTTGGCTGTTTCTTTTTGGTTAGGTCTGTCAGTGGGGCGGCGATTTGGCTGTATTGCGGTACAAATCGTCTGTAATAACCGGCCAAGCCTAAGAAGGATTGAACCTGTTTCTTTGACTTTGGGACAGGCCACTTTTGGATAGCATCCACTTTGGCCTGGAGGGGGTTGATAGTTCCTTGACCCACCTGGTGTCCAAGGTAAGTCACTCTGTTTAGGCCTATTTGACACTTCTTAGCCTTAACAGTTAGTCCTGCCTCCCTTATGCGCTCAAAGACTTTTTGTAGTTGTTCCTGGTGTTCTGCCCAGGAATCCGAAAATATGGCCACATCGTCAAGGTAGGCAACTGCATATTCTCCCAATCCCGCTAGGAGACCATCTACAAGTCTTTGGAAGGTGGCGGGTGCATTTCACAGCCCGAAAGGGAGTACATTAAATTCATACAGCCCGACATGTGTGGTGAAGGCTGACCTTTCCTTGGCAGATTCATCTAGCGGTACCTGCCAGTACCCCTTGGTTAAGTCCAAGGTAGAGATGAACTGGGCCCGTCCCAGTTTCTCTAATAGTTCTTCTGTGCGTGGCATTGGATAGTTGTCTGGGCGAGTTACAGCATTTAGCTTATGGTAGTCCACGCAAAAATGTATCTCCCCATCTGGTTTGGGAACTAGAAC
The DNA here is from genome assembly GCF_965152235.1 of Eretmochelys imbricata. Taxonomy (NCBI): domain Eukaryota; kingdom Metazoa; phylum Chordata; order Testudines; family Cheloniidae; genus Eretmochelys; species Eretmochelys imbricata. The sequence continues at coordinate 212,393,629 of NC_135572.1, read as the reverse complement.
CACTGGAGATGCCCATGCACGGCCAGAGGGGCGGATTACACCGATCTATAGCATATCCTGGATCTCCCGTTCTATAGCAGTTTTAGCTTGAGGAGACACCCGGTAAGGTTAGACTTTAATTGGGTGAGCATTACCTGTGTCAATGGAGTGGTATGCCGGTTCAGTCAGTCCTGGGGTGGCTGAGAACGTCGGCACATAGCTAGTGCACAGCTCCTGGATCTGCTGTCGCTGCATACGCCCAAGGGTCATGGAGAGGTTCACCTCTTCCACGCCACCATCACTTTTCCCTTCGTAATAGACACCTTCAGGCAACTCAGCGTCATCTTCTCCCTGGGCTGTAAACTGACAAACCTTTAATTATCTGGTATAAAAGGGCTTTAGAGAATTAATATGGTATACCTTAGGCTTTCGGTTGGAGGTGGGGAATGCTATGAGATAATTAACAGCTCCCAGGCGCTCCTGGACCATGAATGGCCCTTCCCACGATGCTTCCATTTTATGGGCCTGGAGCGCCTTTAAGACCATGACCTGGTCTCCTACTTTGAAGGAACGCTCTCTGGCATGTTTATCATACCAGGCTTTTTGCTCTTTTTGAGCATCCTGTAGGTTTTCTTTAGCAAGGGCTAGAGAGTTTCGGAGGGTGTTTTGTAGGTTGGTTACAAAGTCCAGAATGTTAGTTCCTGGAGAAGGTGTAAATCTCTCCCATTGCTGCTTCACCAACTGTAATGGCCCCTTAACCTCACGGCCATATACAAGTTCAAATGGGGAAAACCCTAAACTGGGATGTGGTACAGCTCTGTAGGCAAAGAGCAACTGCTGCAACACTAGGTCCCAATCATTGGAGTGCTCATTTACGAATTTACGTATCATGGCCCCCAAAGTTCCATTAAACTTCTCCACCACGCCATTTGTTTCATGGTGGTAAGGAGTGGCAACCAAGTGATTTACCCCATGAGCTTCCCAAAGGCTTTCCATAGTTCCTGCCAGAAAATTAGTTCCTGCATCTGTGAGGATGTCGGAGGGCCAACCTACCCTGGCAAAAATATCTGCTAGTGCCTGGCACACACTTTTAGCCCTGGTGTTGCTTAGAGCTACTGCTTCCGGCCTTCGGGTGGCAAAATCCATGAAAGTCAGTATGTACTGCTTTCCTCTGGGTGTCTTTTTCGGAAAAGGACCCAGAATATCCACAGCTACCCGCTGAAATGGAACTTCAATGATGGGGAGTGGCTGGAGAGAGGCTTTGACCTGGTCTTGGGGTTTTCCCACTTTTTGGCATACCTCACAAGACCGGACATAGGTAGAAACATCCTTGCCCATTCCCTCCTAGTGGAATGACCTCCCCAACCAGTCTTTGGTCCTGTTCACCCCAGCATGGCCACTAGGATGATTGTGGGCTAAGCTCAAGAGCTTGACCCGGTACTTAGTTGGAACTACCAACTGTCTCTGAGGATGTCAGTCTTTCTGGTGTCCACCAGAAAGAGTTTCCTTGTATAAAAGTCCTTTCTACAACAAACCTGGATCGATTAGAAGAGCTGAGAGGCGGTGGGTTGCTCCGTGCCACCGTCCAAGCTCTCTGGAGGCTTTCATCTACTTCCTGTTCGGTCTGGAACTGTTCCCTTGATGCTGGAGACATCAGTTCCTCATTGGATTGTGGACCTATGCTTGGTCCCTCTGGAAGCGATGTAGGGGATGGGGCTGTTTCCGTTGACTGTGAACCGCTCTCCGCTGGTGCACTATGTTGGGGTTCAGGCTCCGGCTGAGCCTCTTGTGTAGGGTTATCAGCTGCTGCCGGTTCAGGTTCGGTGGGGCCCTCTGATGTTGGATTTACAAGTACTGGGTTCAGTGCTGGCAATGGGTCTGTTGCTAGTTGTTCCGCCGGTTCCGGTTCTGGAACTGGCTCTATCTGTGTCTCTGGGACTGGATCCACTACTGCTGTTGCAGACATTGGCCTGGGGTCTGTCCATCACCCCTGACCGGGCCCTGGTAGAAGTTTCCAGAACAGAGCTAGGCGTGACAGCTGGTTTAGCCTGGCTGCGGGTGACCATTCCCACCCTCTTGGCTGACTTCACATGATTGGCCATGTCTTCCCCCAACAGCATGGGGATGGGATAATCATTATAGACTGCAAAAGTCCACGTTCCTGACCAGCCCTTGTACTGGAGAGGCAACTTGGCTGAAGGCAAATTGAAAGAGTTGGACTTGAAGGGTTGAATCGTCACTTGGATCTCTGGGTTGATTAAATTGGGGTCCACTAAGGAAGCATGGATAGCTGACACTTGTGCTCCGGTGTCCCTCCATAAGGTGACCTTCTTCCCGCCCACACTCACAGTTTCCCTCTGCTCCAAGGGTATCTGGGAGGTATCTGGGCCTGAGGACCTCTGGTGTGATTCCGGTGCAATGAACTGTAATCTGTTGGGGTTCTTGGGGCAGTTGGCCTTTACATGCCCTGGCTCATTACATTTAAAACATCATCCAGCTGATGGGTCACTGGAGCGAGGTGGGTTGCTGGAGAACGGGGTGGCGGGACGATAAGGTGTCTGGAGGGTTCCTTGGGTGGTAGTTGGGGCTTTGGGTGGCCCCCGGTAATAGGGGGTGGTCTGAGGTTGTCCCTTCTGGGTCCGCTCCAACTGTGACCAGTTTTTTTTCTTTTCTGCCACCTCCACCCATTTGGCTCCGATCTCCCCCGCCTCGATTACAGTTTTGGGCTTCCCATCTAGGATGTATCTTTCTACTTCCTCAGGAACACCCTCTAGGAACTGCTCCATTTGCATTAGGAAGGGCAAATCTTCTGGAAATTTAACACTTGCTCCTGATATCCAGGCATCCCAATGTTTCACAATGTGGTAGGCATGTCGCGTAAATGACACATCTGGTTTCCACCTTAGGGCTCTGAACCGCTGACAGGAATGCTTGGGTGACTCTTGCTTTGGTCATTCTGACTCTTGCTTTGGTTTTAAACAGTTCATACTGATTCATGTGTTCCTTAGGCATTTCAGCCGCCACCTCAGCTAAGGGTCCACTGAGCTGCGGCCTCAGCTCTACCATGTATTGGTCTGTAGAGATGCTGTACCCAAGGCAGGCCCTTTTGAAGTTTTCTAAAAAGGCTTCGGTATCATCGCCTGCCTTGTAGGTGGGGAACTTTTTGGGATGGGAAGTGGTACCTGGAGAAGGATTGCTAGGGTTTGTTGGTATATTCTGCTGAGCCTTTGCCTTCTCCATCTCCAATGCATGCTTCCTCTCTTTTTCCTTCTCCTCCATCTCCATCCATCTGAGTCCTACCTGATTTTCGTGTTCCTTTTGTTTTTCCTCAGCCTCAAATCTGGCTAATTCTAGCTTTTGTTGAACCGTGGAGTCTGTCATCCTAACCTCTCTGTTTTTAACTAACTTTACACCTGAGAGTTAGAAAGAAAACAAAAAAAACCCTTGGCTTGTAAAATTTTGGTGTGCTGTAATATGATACCTATATTCTCTGACAGTGATTGTCAGCCTACAGAGAAATCCTAAAAAAAAAACAACAACCCAAACCCCCTTACACCTTTGTCTCCAGGCAAATAGGCAGAAAACCCCTCTAGTTGCTCTTAGGTAAAAAAAAACCCAAACTTCTGGTCTGTGAAGACTTGTGAATTTCCCTGCAGGAGGTTAACTACCCTGCCTTTAGGTAGAGAAAATTCCAGCTCACAAAAGACAATTCCCTTTTAATCATAGAATCATAGAACATCAGGGTTGGAAGGGACCTCAGGAGGTCATCTAGTCCAACCCCCTGCTCAGCGCAGGATCAATCCCCAACTAAATCATCCCAGCCAGGGCTTTGTCAAGCCTGACCTTAAAAACTTCTAAGGAAGGAGATTCCACCACCTCCCTAGGTAACACATTCCAGTGTTTCACCACCCTCCTAGTGAAAAAAGTTCTTCCTAATATCCAACCTAAACCTCTCCCACTGCAACTTGAGACCATTACTCCTTGTTCTGTCAACAGCTACCACTGAGAACAGTCTAGATCCATCCTCTCTGGAACCCCCTTTCAGGTAGTTGAAAGCAGCTATCAAATCCCACCTCATTCTTCTCTTCCGCAGACTAAACAATCCCAGTTCCCTCAGCCTCTCCTCATAAGTCATGTGTTCCAGTCCCCTAAAATAATTTTTGTTGCCCTCCACTGGACTCTTTCCAATTATTCCACATCCTTCTTGTAGTGTGATGACATCCTTCTTGTAGTCTTTTTTTGTCTCTGCTCTGGCCCCAAAGCAGAGCAAAAAAACCTCTAACTGCTTTCAGTTTAACCTGCTTTCCAGCAGCCCAAGGAAAAAAAAATCCTTTTCAAATCTGTGCTTCTGGTTCAAAAAATCTCAAAATGATTTCAAGTTGATCTCACTGCTCTGCCACCATGTCATGGTTCCTTCTCCACTCTGAACTCTAGGGTACAGATGTGAGCACCTGCTTGAAAACCTCCTAAGCTTAGTTTTACCAGCTTAAGTTAAAACTTCCCCAAGGTACAAACTATTTTACCTTTTGCCCTTGGACTTTCGCTGCCACCACCAAATGTCTAACTGGTTTTATTTTATTAGGAAAGAGCCCGTTTGGAAATGTTTTTCCCCCCAAAATCCTCACCAAAACCTTGCACCCCCTTCCTGGGGAAGGTTTGATAAAAATCCTCACAAATTTGCATAGGTGACCACAGACCCAAACCCTTGGATATTAAGAACAATGAAAAAGCATTCAGTTTCCTAAAAGAAGAATTTTAATAGAAGAAAAAGTAAAAGAATCACCTCTGTAAAATCAGGATGGTAAATACCTTACAGGGTAATTAGATTCAAAACATAGAGAATCCCTCTAGGCAAAACCTTAAGTTACAAAAAGACACAAAGACAGGAATATCCATTCCATTCAGCACATCTTATTTTCTCAGCCATTTAAGGAAATCAGAATCTAACGCATCTCTAGCTAGATTACTAAATTCTAAGACTCCATTCCTGTTCTGTCCCTGCCAAAAGCATTACACAGAGAGACCCAGACCCTTTGCTTCTCCCCCCACCTCCAGCTTTGAAAGTATCTTGTCTCCTCATTGGTCATTTTGGTCAGGTGCCAGCGAGGTTATCCTAGCTTCTTAACCCTTTATAGGTGAAAGGGTTTTTCCTCTGTCCAGGAGGGATTTTAAAGGTGTTTACCCTTCCCTTTATATTTATGACAGGGGCATTATTTCAGGACTCACCCTGACCAACCACATCTACCAGGTCTGGGTGTGGTTGTTTCCCAAACTGCATAGTACGAGACCGCGGGGTGGCCAGTTGGCCAGAGCATGGCTAGATCCGCCACAGTAGAAACACAGCCTGCGGTGGTGATGGCGCTTTTTTCCCGTCAGAGTGGTTGCTATACAGTGCATGGGTTCAGGGTCCGGGTTGGAGATCCATGCCATTCTGTGGGCACTTCCTGGAATGCTCTGTGGGTTTATATAGGGTGGAGAGCCAATCAGGAGCCAAGAAGCTGCTGCCTGTCAGACTACTGGCAGGCTAGTGGCAAGTGCAGCAAGGTGAGGACTTGGATTCCATCTACAAAGACCCTATGCAAACTCACTTCCTCTGTGCACATCCCATCTGCTCAGGCTGTGGGCAGAGATTCGACCTAAGGGCAATAAAAATAACGTTTCATGTCTCAGAAGTAGCAACCCCAAACTCCCACTGATTTTAGCACCTTTCAGAATATGGCTTCATATGCAAGGAATAAATAACATCATTCTTACCACCAAACGTCCTCTTCCCTTCTTATTTCTAAATTTTTATGGTCCCTCTTTTGCCATCTCCTTTTCTGTCTCTTGTTTTTTTATTATTTTGCTCATATTCCTGCACTGGTATTTCACATTTGATAAAAAAATCACCACTATTATTATTTTATTTTATTAATAATTAATTCTCCGGTTTCATTACTTGACATGCTCCCTGCTTGGAGAGAGTGACTTGAGCCAGCCCTTCTTTCTGATGTGGACTTCACAACCTGCAGTTTATGGAAATAATCATTTTTTCATGTAATCTAGTACATGTCTCACTTCTTATTCCAAAAAAATAAATATATTTGGAGAGGCAAGGGACCGGGCACAGGCATTTCCTTACTGATGTAAGTATGCTATAAACTTGGTCCCCTGGACATTTCTTTTTCCTGTTCCTCTTCCTCACCAGCAAATATCTTCTCTTTGGAATGATTTTATGTCCTGGGCGGACATAATAATTTTATGTCTTTATGGAATGACATTATGTCCTGGGCGGACATAATGTCCCTTATGACTTATGACTTCACCTAACTTGGCTCCTGAGTTTCTAAACTCTTTTGCTGACTTCCTGAAATTACAGATCCACAGGAGGCCTTGTGGCTAACCCTGGACCCATCCTGGACCACAATATCAACTAAAACATCAGCTCAGATGTCTAACTGGAGCATCACCCATGTAGAAGGAACATACTATGGGCCAGCTCCAGAGCTGGCTCACCCCTTCCCATGGAATTACCTGGGGGAAGGGGCTCAGGGTGAGGAAAACTCTACAAAGGTCCCCAACAGAGTCTCTTCCAAAATCTTTCCATGAAGGGGATAGGATTTGACACCACAAACATATGTGAGGAATGAGCCTTCATAGATTCCAAGGCCAGAAGGGACCATTGTGATCATCTAGTCTGACCTCCTGTAGAACACAGGCCACAGAACTTCCCTGAAATAATTTCTAGACAATATATTTCTAATTGGTAGAGCATATCTGTGACATTGAGCCAGAAAGGGTTAAGCAATTAGCAGGCTAAATGACCCAAATTCAACCTTTAAAAACATATTAGAAAAGTGTATGAATGTTAATTGGGGCCATTCCATGTTAGATAGACTAGAGCTTTGAAATGCAAACCTGTACTGTTAGCGAATTAAAGGGAATACTAATTGTATGTGTTTACTTACATCTTGTAAGCTGTTAACCATATAAACAAATGGTTCCTGATTGTTACTATATTTATTGATTCAGAGATCAAAAGGGAATATTAACATTTAGATGAAACTTGGGTGTAATAATTTTGTTGTCTAGATCTCTCTTTGAAGTTTGTAGTAAACTGTCTATGAACTGCTTAATGGATAATTACCTTGCATTCATCAGTGTAAGGAGTTACCTGTATATGCTTAGGAAATAGGAGGTCTACTTCAAAGCTAGCATAATTGCCTGTTGTTCACCTCAGGACCGCACGCTGTCAAGAGGCTGCTAAACAACTATAAAAAGAACTCTAGGGCCCTGATCCTTTCATCTCAGATCTGCTTAAGTTGCATCAGGGGAAGTTTGAGACACAAGACTGAGGTCTCCAGTCTCATCTGGATCAACCTGCTATTGGACTGTAGCGATGCGATGACTCATCGGCGTGGTGCCTCCTGTTGGTCATTTTGGGAATTAGCTCCCCAGCATATGAAGCACCTCCTCCTGGCTGGTGTCTTGCCTGCCGCTGGCCCGTGTCCCTCCCAGACCCCGGGGCCCCTTTACTTTGGGATGCTGCCCCCTGGCAGTGCCCCCACACTCTGGGTCTCCCCTCTCATGGGAACCCCCAACCCTCTATCCCCACCTTGCCTCAGTGGCTACTGCCAGTCATAATCTAGTCCCCACTCACTGGGGCAGACTGCAGTGTAATGGCCATTCATCATGGGCAAGGGGTTAGGACAGAGGTCGGCAACCTTTCAGAAGTAGTGTGCCAAGTCTTCATTTATTCACTTTAATTTAAGGTTTTGCGTGCCAGTAATACATATTAACGTTTTCTAGAAGGTCTCTCTCTATAGGTCTATATATTATATAACTAAACTATTGTCATAAGTAAAGTAAACAAGGTTTTCAAAATGTTTAAGAAGCTTCAATTAAATTAAAATGCTGATCTTATGCCGCCGGCCCGCTCGGCCCGTTGCCGGCCTGGGGTTCCGTTCACCTAGGCCGGCAGCAGACTGAGTGGGGCCTGCAGCCAGGACCCTGGCTGGCATGGGGCAGGCAGCCAGAACCCCAGACCGGCAGCAGGCTGAGCGTGGCCGGCACCCGGGACCCCAGACCGGCAGTGGGCTGAGCAGCTCAGCCCGCTGCCACTCAGCCCACTGCCGGTCTGGGGTTGCATCCACCAGCTCCTGCCAGCCGGGGTCCCGGCCCTGCTCAGCCTGCTGCCAGTCTGGGATCCTGGTCCTGACCACATAGAGTGGGTACCTACCTTCTCCCTGGTTCTAGCCCATTCTCTTCCTCTCTCTCTGCACTGAGCTGAGGGTGGGAGTGCACTGAGCACAGGGCTGGGGGTGAAGGAGCAGACTGGGGCTTGGGGTGCAGGGTCTGGCCAGGAGCTAGAATGTGGGAGGGGGCTCAGGGTTGGGGCAGGAGGTTTGGGTGTGGAGCGCTTACCTGGCCATCTCCCATTTGGTGCGAGGCTGCAGGTGGGAATTTGGGGGGGGTACTCCTGTTTGGTGCTCAGGATGGGGGTGGGAATGTGTAAGAGTCAGGGCATGTGTAAGAGAATGGGTGCAAGAGTCAGGGCATGGGGGGCTGGGTATGTTTGGGGGTGCAGGAGTCAGGGCTGGGGTCGTGGGGGGATGCAGGGGTCAGGGCAGGAGGCTGGGGTGTGAGGGGGTACAGGGGTCAGGGCAGAGGGCTGGGGATGTGGGCTAGGGTCATGGGGGTGCTCCCAGCCCCCTGCCCAGAGCAGCTCATTACAGGGGGCTGGAGGGGATATGCCCTGATTCCACCCCACTTCCCCACCTCTTCTCCGCCTCCTCCCCGGAGCAGCAAGTGTGCTACGGCTCTGCTTCTCCCCCTCCCGCACAAGGGCCATCAGTTGATCAGCGGCAGGGAGGGAGAGGAGGAGGGGTAGGAACCCAGCACAGTGGGGGAAGAGGCGGTGGAGCGGGGAAGCTTGCCTGCCCTGCAGCAGCAGACAGCAGGACCAAGCTTCTTCACCCTGCCCCCACAGGTTGGGCGGGAGAGGGGGAAGAGAGAGAAGAGCGGACGGGGGCGGGCAGGATTTTTAATGGCACGCTGCTGCCTGCTGGGGTCCCGGCCACTGGCCCCGCTCAGCCCGCTGCTGGTCTGGGTTCGACAGGGGGCTGAGCAGGGCTGGGACCCAGCAGGCAGCAGCGTGCCATTAAAAATCAGCTCACGTGCAATCTTTAGCACGCTTGCCATAGGTTGCCAACCCCTGGGTTAGGACCTGCTGCCTTTGCCTATTCCTGGGCTGTATCTCTGCAGCCCCAGTACTTTTGATAGGCCTTTAACAAGGCCTGCAGCCTGGGGGTTTGCCAGCCTGGAGCTCTCCAGTTCCCTGGGCCCTTCCCCAACACTGCTCCACTTCAGGTGCCTTGCTCCCAGGCAGCTAGCCCTTCCCACTCCAGGGCTAGAGTGAGACTCCTTTAGCTCCTGGCCCCCAGCCCTCTTATAAGGGCCAGCTAGGCCCTGATTGAGCTGGCCACAGCAGTGGCTGCTTCCCCAATCAGCCTAGCCTTTCACAGCCGCAGCCCTCTCTAACCCTTGTTTTCCAAGAGTGGTGCAGCTGCCCCGCTACATGGACATTGAACTGTAAACTATGGACTAATTCTGAAAGGACTTTTTGCAACTGTAAAGCTCACCATCTCTACTATGAAACTGACCTAACAATTCTATTCACATCTGTATGTATAATGATTTTTTAACCAATGCTTTCTCTCTCTTTTCTTTTTTAATGAATTTTAGTTTAGTTAATAAGAATTGGCTGTAAGTGTGTATTTATGGTGGGTAATGTGTCTGATCCTTTGAGATTGGTAGAACTTTTTAATATGATGAATAGGATTTTCAGTAATCCCCTCATCAATATTTGATTTGAGAGCAATGGCTCTCAAACTTCCGATGAAGTGAGCTGTAGCTCACGAAAGCTTATGCTCAGATAAATTGGTTAGTCTCTAAGGTGCCACGAGTACTCCTCTTCTTTTTGCGAATACAGACTAACACGGCTGCTACACTGAATCCTTTCACATAGCACGTCTCTGAGTGTGACCCCCCTTATCAATTAAAAACACTTTTTTATATATTTAACACCATTATAAATTCTGGAGGCAAAGTGGAATTTGGGGTGGATGTTGACAGCTCGCGACCCGCCATGTAATAACCTCACGACCCCCTCAGGGGTCTTGACCCCCAGTTTGAGAACCCCTGCTTTAAGGGAACTGTAGTTCTGGCTTCTGGGTAACCAGTAAGGTATTGTGGAAACTGTTTTGTTACTAGTTTGGTGAATCTAACTATTAGAATAACCACCAGTTTGGGGATTGTCTGCCCCATTCTTTGCAGTTTGCCCTGATTGCCAATCTCAGAGTGAGCCCCCAGGACCCCAGTCACAACATCTATGTTTCTTTGTACTGACTCAAGGTCCTCTGGTTCCTCCCTCCTCAGTTCCTGGCATCACAACTCCATTGGAACTGCATTCCCATGACCTCCCATGTCTGAGGCTGCCTCTGCGGAGAGTTGTAGAAAGATGTAGGAGGAGGAGCCCCTGTAGTGCAATTCCAAAAGAGCTGTGATTACCCCAGTCCAGATTAATTTTTCTGACTAACCTCGCCTGAGCTGGAAGGGTCATGATGTGGCCCCATCTCCATATACATCTACTCAAACCAGTCCTGCAAACCCCAGCCCCACCCCATGCATGCAAGAGTATAACCTTCTACAAGGTGGAGTCAGCAGCAACGAGGGCCAGGTTCAATATCTAGGGGTTCCTCTTCATAATACAATACAGAACTAGCTCAAGCCCCCACCCAGTGGTCTGGGAAAATGTCACACCACCCGTGGGCACCTCTAAGAGGCAATACTTCCCCACTCCCAAGCACTGAGTCTGTGTCAACAAATGAGAACTTTTATTAGAAGGGAAAGGGAATCCAGCATTAGTTTGGGAAAATGCCACAACCACATTCAAAAGCATGTGACCATAAGCAAACCCGACTGCACAGTATGTTGGGCTGGGTCCTTTGCCTCAGTTTCCAATCTTGTGTGTGAAAGTCCAACAAATGATTTAACACATCACTCCCCTCTCCTTCTGCTGCACCCCACTCACAGTTGCTGTACTTGGTTGGCAAAGACCCAGAGTTCAGAGCTGTGTTCACAGGGGTTCACCTCCCACCCCTGCGGGGAGGGGGAATCAAACAATGCCTCTGCTGCTGCCTCTGCAACTGGCTCACAGCTGCCACTGTCTCTATACCACTGCTAGCCACTGCCACTCTGCTGCCACTGGTCACCACTGTTTGCTGCTTCTGCGATGTCACCGGCTGAGGTTCCACCCCTTAACATGGCTCTTAGTAAATTCAGCAGGGAATGAGGAACCTCACAGCTAGTGAAGTCTCTGTGTTTTCTTTCACTGTTCCCAGGCAAGAGCTAAGGATTAGCTTTTAGACCCATTCAGCAGTGATGTCAGCACTAGGAATCACCAACAAGAAACAATGGCTTTTAATTGAGTCTAATTAGCTCTGCCATTAACCACTAGAAAGGGGCAGGTCAAAGAGTGTCTAGGACTCTTTAGGTAGAGACCAATCCACCATGAGGAACACCTGTCCCACCCACTCTCAGCTTCCCTGGAATTTGGCATCCCTTCTCTTTGCTTAGCAAGTGAGGTTCAGTTCAGGATAAATCCCTCAATCAGGGCAGGCCAAGCACAGTTCTGCTGCCCTTTAACTCAGACAGTAAGCATGACAACATTTCCTTACCCCTGCATTCAAATACTAGAGTGATTTGTAATCCAAAACCAGCCAAAATTGATCATTTTGGCAAAGCATCATGCTGCACCAGGCACGTCTATGAAAACAGAGTCTGCAACTGACGTCTTTTCCCCCAGATTTCAGAGTAACAGCCGTGTTAGTCTGTATTCGCAAAAAGAAAAGGAGTCCTTGTGGCACCTTAGAGACTAACCAATTTATTTGAGCATGAGCTTTCGTGAGCTACAGCTGATGAAGTGAGCTGTAGCTCACGAAAGCTCATGCTCAAATAAATTGGTTAGTCTCTAAGGTGCCACAAGGACTCCTTTTCTTTTTCCCCCAGAGCGTCACGAGATGTCAGGGGAGAGCTCATTCAGACTCTGCTTACAGGAGGAAGAACAGTTCATGGAGGAATACTCTTTAGGTCTAGCATAGAATCATAGAATATCAGGGTTGGAAGGGACCTCAGGAGGTCATCTAGTCCAACACCCTGCTCAAAGCAGGACCAACCCCAAATAAATCATCCCAGCCAGGACTTAAAAACCCCTAAGGATGGAGATTCTACCACCTCCCTAGGTAACCCATTCCAGTGCTTCACCACTCTCCTGTGAAATAGTTTTTCCAAATATCCAACAAACCTAGATCTCCCCCACTGCAACTTCAGACCATTACTCCTTGTTCTGTCATCTGCCACCACTTTGAACAGCCTAGCTCCATCCTCTTTCGAACCCCCCTTCAGGTAGTTGAAGGCTGCTATGAAATGCTCCCACACTCTTCTCTTCTGCAGACTAAATAACCTCAGTTCCCTCAGCCTCTCCTCGTAAGTCATGTGACCTAGCCCCCTGATCGTTTTTGTTGCCCTCCGCTGGACTCTCTCCAATTTCTCCACATCCTTCTTGTAGTGTGGGGCACAAAACTGGACACAGTACTCCAGATGAGGCCTCACCAATGTTGAATAGAGGGGAACGATCACGTCCCTCGATCTGCTCGCTATGCCCCTACTTATACATCCCAAAATGCCATTGGTCTTCTTGGCAACAAGGGCACACAGTTGACTCATATCCAGCTTCTCGTCGACTGTCACCCCTAGGTCCTTTTCCGCAGAACTGCTGCCTAGCCATTCGGTCCCTAGTCTGTAGCGGTGCATTGGATTCTTCCATCCTAAGTGCAGGACTCTGCACTTACCCTTATTGAACCTCATCAGATTTCTTTTGGCCCAATCCTCCAATTTGTCTAGGTCCTTCTGTATCCTATCCCTCCCCTCCAGCGTATCTACCACTCCTCCCAGTTTAGTATCGTCCGCAAATTTGCTGAGAGTGCAATCCACACCATCCTCCAGATCATTTATGAAGATATTGAACAAAACCGGCCCCAGGACCGACCCTTGGGGCACTCCACTTGATACCGGCTGCCAACTAGACATGGAGCCATTGATCACTACCCGTTGAGCCCGACAATCTAGCCAGCTTTCTACCCACCTTATAGTGCATTCATCCAGCCCATACTTCCTTAACTTGCTGACAAGAATACTGTGGGAGACCGTGTCAAAAGCTTTGCTAAAGTCAAGAAACAATACATCCACTGCTTTCCCTTCATCCACAGAACCAGTAATCTCATCATAAAAGGCGATTAGATTAGTCAGGCATGACCTTCCCTTGGTGAATCCATGCTGGCTGTTCCTGATCACTTTCCTCTCATGCAAGTGCATCAGGATTGATTCTTTGAGGACCTGCTCCATGATTTTTCCAGGGACTGAGGTGAGGCTGACTGGCCTGTAGTTCCCAGGATCCTCCTTCTTCCCCTTTTTAAAGATTGGCACTACATTAGCCTTTTTCCAGTCATCCGGGACTTACCCCGTTCGCCATGAGTTTTCAAAGATAATGGCCAATGGATCTGCAATCACAGCCGCCAATTCCTTCAGCACTCTCGGATGCAACTCGTCCGGCCCCATGGACTTGTGCACGTCCAACTTTTCTAAATAGTCCCTAACCACCTCTATCTCCACAGAGGGCTGGCCATCTCTTCCCCATTTTGTGATGCCCAGCGCAGCAGTCTGGGAGCTGACCTTGTTAGTGAAAACAGAGGCAAAAAAAGCACTGAGTACATTAGCTTTTTCCACATCCTCTGTCACTAGGTTGCCTCCCTCGTTCAGTAAGGGGCCCACACTTTCCTTGGCTTTCTTCTTGTTGCCAACATACCTGAAAAAACCCTTCTTGTTACTCTTGACATCTCTCGCTAGCTGCAGCTCCAGGTGCGATTTGGCCCTCCTGATTTCATTCCTACATGCCCGAGCAATATTTTTATACTCTTCCCTGGTCATATGTCCAACCTTCCACTTCTTGTAAGCTTCTTTTTTATGTTTAAGATCCGCTAGGATTTCACCATTAAGCCAAGCTGGTCGTCTGCCATATTTACTATTCTTTCGACTCATTGGGATGGTTTGTCCCTGTAACGTCAACAGGGATTCCTTGAAATACAGCCAGCTCTCCTGGACTCCTTTCCCCTTCAAGTTAGTCCCCCAGGGGATCCTGGCCATCCCTTCCCTGAGGGAGTCGAAGTCTGCTTTCCTGAAGTCCAGGGTCCGTATCCTGCTGCTTACCTTTCTTCCCTGCGTCAGGATCCTGAACTCAACCAACTCATGGTCACTGCCTCCCAGATTCCCATCCACTTTTGCTTCCCCCACTAATTCTACCCGGTTTGTGAGCAGCAGGTCAAGAAAGGCGCCCCCCCTAGTTGGCTCCTCTAGCACTTGCGCCAGGAAATTGTCCCCTACGCTTTCCAAAAACTTCCTGGATTGTCTATGCACCGCAGTATTGCTCTCCCAGCAGATATCAGGAAAATTAAAGTCACCCATGAGAATCAGGGCATGCGATCTAGTAGCTTCCGTGAGCTGCCGGAAGAAAGCCTCATCTACCTCATCCCCCTGGTCTGGTGGTCTATAGCAGACTCCCACCACTACATCACTCTTGTTGCACACACTTCTAAACTTAATCCAGAGACACTCAGGTTTTTCTACAGTTTCGTACCGGAGCTCTGAGCATTCATATTGCTCCCTTACATACAGTGCTACTCCCCCACCTTTTCTGCCCTGCCTGTCCTTCCTGAACAGTTTATAACCATCCATGACAGTACTCCAGTCATGTGAGTTATCCCATCAAGTCTCTGTGATTCCAATCACATCATCGTTCCTTGACATCACCAGGACCTCCAGTTCTCCCTGCTTGTTTCCAAGGCTTTGTGCATTCGTATATAAGCACTTGAGATAACCTGTTGATCGCCCCTCATTCCCAGTATGAGGCAGGAGCCCTCCCCTCACAGGCATTTCTGCCTGTGCTTCCTCCCGGTATCCCGCTTTCCCACTTACCTCAGGGCTTTGGTCTCCTTCCCCCGGTGAACCTAGTTTAAAGCCCTCCTCACTAGGTTAGCCAGCCTGCTGGCAAAGATGCTCTTCCCTCTCTTCGTAAGATGGAGCCCGTCTCTGCCCAGCACTCCTCCTTCATGGAACACCATCCCATGGTCAAAGAATCCAAAGCCTTCTCTCCTTGTTTAAAACTATTTAATGTTGAACATTTCAGAGTCATGTTAACACCTTTAACAATGTGGACTTATATAATTTCATCTAAATTAATACATTTTTGGTGTCCCTGGGAGGGCTTAAAGATTTAATATATACTTGGCAGTTGGTTTCCTTAGCAAACAGAACAGATGGATGAGTTTAGAATTGGCTTGAAAAAACAAAGGTTGAAAATTATCAGGAATTCAAAGAGTGACACACTCTCTTTCCCGTCAGTGCTACAAGGATTTCTTTTCATTTTGTTTGGCACTTCTTAAGATTTCCTTATTTAAATTGTTTTATTTCCTCTTCACCTTTTTATTTATGACCTGTGGGTTTTTTCCCCTGGTGTTTTGATTTTGAATGTTGTTGCACCCTGTTTGCTTTCTTGAGGTCTGTAATATTTGTAATCCAGGGTCTTTTCCAGAAAGACCTCTCAAAAGAGCAAAGTAAGTGATGGAATTCCCCCTGCAGCTCCAGAGAGATATGATTTCTTTACCATCAGGTGTAACCCCTTTAAAAGATTATTCAAATTGTTCATGCAGTTTTAGTTCTGAGGCTGTTCCACCTGAATTAGCTACTATAAGGGGTGATAAGACAAATAGGGATTTGTTGGAGAAGGAGTTGGAAATTTTGTCCTCAGTGTATATGAGAGTGTTCCCAGAGATGCAGATTCTGTTGAGGTATGGTTTGCACATAAACAAAAGTTATATTTGTTTGAGAGTAATTATGCACATTTGCAAAAGTACTGGTTGTGTAAAAAGGAGAAACAGTTGATTGCTGTTTGTGCAAGGTTTGGCAGCTAATACTTGTTCATCAGACTGATGCATAGAGATCAGTTACCATCTTTTTCTCCGGCACTGGACAGTGTATTAAAGAATTGTAAGTTGAGAGGAAGAGTAGGTATGTTTCAAACAGAACTAGGAAGGATGTGGAGAGAAAAGGGTGAGGAACTGGCTTTTATGAAGGAGATTTTGAAGGTGGTACAGGAAGGACTGGCCAAAAGAAACTCTGAGTACATTAATTTGGACTCTCAAATGAATGTGTTGAAAAAGGAGAGAATGTGATTCATGGACCCCTTCATGCCAAGGGACAGAGAGCACAAGGTGCACAGGGTTTTGCAGGGATCCCCTGGGTCAGAAATATGCATAGGAGTTCATCAAAGGGTGGCATGTGAGGTTTGCACTGAGACACAGTAGCTCATTGATCCTCATAATCACTGCAAAATGTATGGATGGCTGGATGGGTAATATTTAAGCAGTTGTGTATCTATATGGAAAATTATGTTCTTACTAGATGACATAACTCAGAAATGTTCCTTTCAGGCAGGAGGTAACAGATGCCTATTCTCTCTGTCTGGCCATTTGGGTATTGTATGCCTCACATTGTAGGTTTATCTGCATACTAAGTCAGTTGCAAAATGAAAGATTGTGAAATCTAAAAAAAAGGAAATCCACGGGATGAAACAAACAGCAGGGGACATCCTGTTTATGAATAAGACAAAGGTTGGAACTAATATAGCTGGAGGGTGGGGGTGGCAAAGAAACACAACAAATTCTTCATCTGTGAATCAAGCTGACAATGTACTTGTCTCATGAACAGAGGATCACAGCCACCCTGGCTGTAAAGCACTGCTAGGATTTTTGGTGAGCAATATTCGACAATACATGAGAGTATCTTGTTAATTAAGTCTAGGCTCTAGAATATGTGTTAGGATTTTGTTTTATAGGTAACCATTTGTATCCAATACTTCTACTTCCTACTGCTTGAATCTCAGTGCTTTGTCCAACCAATTTAGGCTTAATCAGTTTTTGCCTTTATTTATACAACTTCAGATAGAATTACTGTCACTTATAATATCTGAACATACATTTATGGCACACAATAACCACAGACAAGATGGAATTGGTAAATGGCCCAAGTTACCACATTCCAGGGCACGAGCAAGTCCTCCTACAATTCTTGACGATCGTCATTTCCTCTGATCCTTCAGTCCCATCCTTCGGTTTCTGGTCTGGTGTTTCTTTAATTTGGGCCATCTTCATTTGGGTCTTTTATATATTTTTAAATTACAGATTAAGTAATGTTTATCCAATCAGATTTTAGCACAACACCCCTTTCTTTTTTATGTAAACTGTACATTACGCATGCACAAGCCTCATTACCCAACTTCTGCACTTTTCTTGCTGGTTTTGCAGATTCTGAATCACGTTGTTTTATGTTACCCCATTCCTGCGCATTCCCAGAAAGAAGGGATTTTATATTTATCATTACATACTGATGTACCTCTCACTCCGCCTCCAACATGACACATTACTCATCGTGCCAATAACAATATTATTTTAAACCAATCAGCAATTTATATCAAAGAAGAATTTCCAAGCATGCACTCAAGCCAGGCAAGGTCTTGGCCTAAGTGTTACCTCACCTAAACTCATTCGCTATCCATAATTACAAACCATTGAAATAGAACTAACAACACTTTCAGTCTTCCCATTAGCAACCCTTCACTTTTGTTTCAGTATATGAATGGGTAACAGGGTTCCACTCACCACTTGCATGCCTGCTTGTGTCTTGGTCTGGGAAGGTAGCTCTCACTGCATCAGGTGCCCCCCTGGTGCCTGTTGCTTGCTCTGTACTTCTGGTTCTCTGGCTGGATCACCATTTATCCCACCCTTTCTGGAGTTACAAAGTCAAACAGGACAACTGTCCAAATGCTGTCTCCAGCCAGTGTTCTGTCCCAGCTAGGTGGTCTGTGCCACTGTACCAGTGGGTGGCAGGGAAACCCAGGCCCATCCAACACACCAGGCTCCTGCGCAGGGATCCCAAAATCAGCAATCCAGGCCTGCTCAGTCCCAGTCCTGTTGCTGGCTCCTTCCTACTCAGCCTATCATCTTGCTTGTTTTGATTTATTACTGGAGCTTACTCTGCTCCCTATGGCTGCTTCAGCCCTCCTAGCTTCTTGCCAAACTCCTTATGAAAGGGTAGGATCCCAGGGCTTACTCGTCCCCTAGACTTCCTCCTTGTTCCCGGTGGCCTCCCTTCTCTCAGGGAGTGACTGTATCCTCCTTCCACTGCAGGTCATTCTGTCTCCTGGCTTTACAGTGCTGTCCCAGCCCATTTCCAGCTGGGCTTCACTTTCAATTGAGGTTGGCCCTCACTCTTTCAGGTGACAGCAAGTAATCTAATTGGCCTCTCAGGCCTTTGTTACCCCTATCGGGGCTGGTGTGGGGTCACATTATGTTATTCTGTTCTACACTTTAATCTGTTAAGGAGGGTTTTGGAGAGCATGCTATGATTGTTTAATGTCAACATTGTTTTTATCTTCTGCAAACATAGGTTTGTCAAAGGCCTTTTTCATTCAAAGTCCAGTTTTATTTGTGAATCATTACAAAAAAACCCAACTGACCTGAAGAAGAGCTCTGTGTAGCTCGAAAGCTCATCTCATTCACCAACAGAAGCTGGTCCAGTAAAAGATATTACCTTACCCACCTTGCCTCTCTTACGAAAAAAGTCATTACAAATTTTCCTGTGTTCCGTTTTGAAGCGTGCCTCAATTTTAGGGCTTTAATATTCAGTTGTTTTTAATGTACCCCAACAAGGTGGATTGGATTGGACCTGTGCCAACATCCAAATAGGAAAACAAATATTTATTAGTTGTGATTTGTCATTTTACAAAATGGGTGGAGTGCTTTGCAGCCCCCAGTGAAACTATTGTCATCACATTTCTTTTGGTGAATAATGTTTTTACCAGGTAGAGATTGCCCTTGACATAGGTGCCGACTCCATGGGTGCTAAAAAAAATGGTGTTGCTCAGCATTCACCAGCAGCCCCCCTGAGCAGCTCCTCCCCCAGTGCCTCCTGCCCACTGGCAGCCCCAGCGATCAGTGCCTCCCAATCCCTCCCAGCACCTCCTGTGCACTGGTGATCAACTGTTCAGCAGCATGCAGGAGGCGCTGGGGAGGAGGGGGAAAGGAGGAGGCTGGGGTGCGCTCAGGAAAGAAGCAGGGCAGGAAGAAGTGGGGCAGGGGTGGGGTCTTGGGCAAGGGGTGGAGTGGCGGCGGGGCCAGAGGCGCAGCCAGGGGGAAGCACCTCCAGCACATTAGAAAGTCGGCACCTCTGGCCCTGGAGAATAGAATCTGATAGAGGTTCCATATTGCATTAAGCAATACCGCTAATAAAATGACTCAACGGTTATTTACCCAAGAGGACCCAAATGGAGAAAATCAAAAGTATAACAGAGAATTTAACGAGACAAACCAGCACCAGCATTAAAAATGTAAAAAGCAACTGAATACCATCATATTGGGTATCGGCTGAGATGATAAAGTAAATAGTAAATAAAGATAATACCAAGAAAATAGGCCTTAAGCAATAGGTGTAACCTCCAGGGTAGAAGATGTGACACCCATTTATGTTAATAAAGGAAAATTAGAGAGTGCATGTATTGTCAGCATACCTTATGTCGAGCCTGGAAATATTTACTTGCTCCAAATAGTTCATAATGTGGGAAGGTCCTACATATTAAGATGGTTACCCCTGCCAAGTGTGCCCATTGTGAAGATATGAACAACACAGAGGATTATTTAGTTCTGATTTAGAAGCATGTAGGCAAATAAATCCAGTGGATTAGATATATGAGGGTAATTTAAATGATTCGTTATGTGGTCTTAGCTTCCAAGCCACAGTTGAAAAGGGTGGAATGAGTCTGGCTAAAGCTCGTGGAGAGAGAGTAGTGGGCTCTCTTACGGTTAAATGGTGGCTAATTAACACAACCTTAAAGTAGATGAATATGACAAACAAAGTAAAGGGCGTAAGAAATAACATTTCCTTCCTGTATGAAGTGTATCTGATTACTTCCAAAGGGACTGTTGCTTTACCTTGGGGAAAAGGATTTTGTATTCCTTGGAGCAGAAATCAATGAAAGGTAAGGTCCAACTTGCAGATATATTTAAGGGGCAAAAGGTAGCAGTAAGCTCTGAACTACACGCTTTGCTAGGTTCGAAGGATTCAAAGTACTTATGGAGTCTGATCAGATCAAATTTGTAGATTCCAATTCTGGGGCACAAGAGTTAGGGTATGTCTACACTACAAAATGAGGTCGACTTTATAGAAGTCAATTTTTAGAAATGGATTTTATAGTCGATTGCGTATGTCCCCACTAAGTGCATTAAGTCAGCGAAGTACGTCCTCACTACCATGACTAGCATCGACTTACGGAGCGTTGCACTGTGGGTGGCTATCCCCCAGTTCCTGCAGTCTCCGCTGCCCATTGGAATTCTGGGTTAAGCTCCTAATGCCTGATGGGGCAAAAACATTGTCGCGGGTGGTTTTGGGTACATGTCATCAGTCGCCCCTCCTTCCGTGAAAGCAACGGCAGACAATCGTTTCGCGCCTTTTTTCCTGGGTTACCCGTGCAGACGCCATACCATGGAGCCCACTCAGCTCACTGTCACCGCTTCTATTCTGGGCAAGTCTACTGTGGGGGCTGCTGTGATCCAAGAAGCCAATGTAATCATTGACGTTCTGTTATCAAGGGTAGTGACTCTGGGAAATGTGCGGGCCTTTTTACATTTTAGGTGCATCATATTCCTGTCCTTTGTCGCTGGTGAAGAAGTCTTGAAGCCATACATTCCAGTCTGGTTGGCGCTGTAACACCCCATAGCACTTCTGTGGTTGACACATGTAACAGCTCCAGGGCTCTTGCTCTTTTGCCTTGGCTGAGGTACCTTGCCCTACCAGGACCTCCAAGCATTCGACACAGAAGCACCTGCAGCAGCTGGCATTGCTACACAGCAGCAGCTCCTTGTCTTCGCAGCAGACGGTGCAGCGGGACTGGTACCCGTCCTCGTTGTACATGTAGAAGAGCTCCAGGAATCGATCCCTGCAAGTCTGGCAAAGGCCCCCCTCAAACAGCGGGTGGAATGTGGCTGGGTTTTTAATCCCGCATGATAAACAACTGTCTTCAAGGCTCCTGTTGTTGATGACTTCAGAAACCATTTGCTCCTTGCTGTTGTTGCAGAAGATAGTCTTTAGCCGCTTGGCTGGGGGTTCTGGGAACGTCTTCCCTGCCCGGCTCCTAGCAACCTCCAGGTCATGGTGTACAGCTCGTCAATAGGAGACCAGCTCATTAAATGTGGAGTGGTTGAAATGCTGCCTAAAAGCCATCAGACCCACCAGCTTGTCTGCTGAAACCTCTGAGAACTTCCCGTCCCCAAAACATTGCACCCAGCGCATTCCAGAGATTGCCTGATGTTTGGTCGTGACTCTGTAGGAGACGATGATTGCAGGCCACCAGGAGCTCCCCAATTCCAAAATCTTCCCCCACACGAGCTCCCCAATTCCAAAATCAACTATAGGCTGAGCAAGTGCAGAATGGTGGTAGAATGTGCCTTTGGACGATTAAAAGCTCGCTAGCACTGTTTGCTGACTAGGTCAGACCTCAGCGCAACCAACATTCCCATTGTTATTGCTGCTTGCTGTGTGCTCTACAATATCTGTGAGAGTAAGGGGGAGACGTTTATGGTGGGGTGGGAGGTTGAGGAAAATCTCCTAGTGTCCGCTTTTGAGCAGCCAGACACCAGGGCGATTAGAAGAGCACAGCAACGCATGCTGTGCATCAGAGAGGCTTTTAAAAGCAGTTTCATGACTGGCCAGGCTTTGGTGTGACAGTTGTGTGTGTTTCTCCTTGTTGCAAACCAGTTTCCTTTGTTGATTTTAATTCCCTTTAAGCCAACCACCCTCCCCCTTCGAAATAAAGTCACTATTGTTTTGAAACCATGCATTTTTTCTTTCTTAATTTAAAAAAAAAAAAAAAAAAGAGATAACGGACAAGGTAGCCCAGGTGGGGTTGGGGAGGAGGGAAGGACAAGGCCACATTACTTATTGTAGCCAGACTAAAAATCAAACTGTTTGAATGACAGCCTTCTGGAGTGGAGTGGCTGGGTGCTAGGAGCCTCCCCACCCCCTGGGTTCTTGGGCGTCTGGGTGAGGAGGCTATGGAACATGGGGAGGAGGGGAGGCGGTTATACAGTGGATGCAGTGGGGGGTCAGTGCTCTTGTTGGCTTTCCTGCAGCTCCAACAGACGCTTTATCATCTCTGTTTGCTCCTGAAACAAGCACTTCATTATGTCAGTTTGCTCCCCCATTAGCCTCAGCATCGTGTCCTGCCTCCGCTCTTCGCGCTCACTGAATTCTTTCCTGGCCTCTGCCACTGAATGCCTCCATGCATTAAGCTGTGCCCTAACAGTGCAGGAGGACTGCATGAGCTCAGAAAACACGTCATCGCGAGTGCGTTTTTTTCACTTTCTAATCTGCGATAACCTCAGGGATGGAGATGATAGGTTTAGCGTAGAAACATTTTATGCTATACGATTCTGGGGGGACTCAAAGTTACCTGTGCTGCTGAGTTCGCCGCACTGACCAAACAGGAAATGAAATTCAAAAGTTCCCGGGGCTTTTCCTGTGTACCTGGCTAGTGCATCGGAGTTCAAAGTGCTGTCCAGAGCAGTCCCAATGGAGCACTCTGGGATAGCTCCTGGAGGCCAATACCGTCGATTTGCGTCTGCACTACCCCAAATTCGACCCAGCAAGGTAGATTTTTAGCGCTACTCCCCTCGTCGGGGAGGAGTAAAGAAATACATTCGAAAGCCAAAAAGAGCAAAAACATGTGGCCTGAATCTTCAGGCCCCAATGGTTCATAGTTTCAATCTACCATTAAGGGAACAACACCTACAGAGCAATAATTCAATGATCTGACAAGAAATTGTGGGTGTGCTGCAACCTGACTTTAAGGGTTTTACTTTATTTCTGTTTTAGGCAACCCTGCAATAAAAGTGTCTAAAATAGTTTACCCTTAAGACATGATAAATGAATTTGATTTGCTGTTCTATGTACAATCAACATTGAATCGTACCAGCTTAATGTAAAACCAAGGTGCTGACCTTCAGCTGAAGGTATAAAGTTTATTTGATTGTTTTGCTGAAACACAAGTAGTCATACCAATATGTTTTCTTGTATCTGAGAAAAATAATGCAAAACCAATTTTAGTTTACAAACAATTAATGTTAATGTAGAAGATGTTGCCATTTTATATTTACATTGTTCTAGTCCTGGTTGGGTTCTAGAGTTTCAAACAAGGGCTGGGCCATAGGGCTGTCCTTATGCTCCTCCTCTGAACTGTTGCTGATTTAGTGTTGTTTTTGTAGGCACCTGAGCATCAGCACAGGTAAAGTAAACTCCATGTTTCTCATGGGGGTAGTGAAGGAATCCGTTTCCAGATGTGGTCTCCAAACAATATACCCTCTCTCCTACTGTGATGGCTTCCAGGACAGTGTTATTCAACAACCCATGGTTAAGAGCTGGAAAGTGGGTTTCTGGCCTAGATACTTGGTTTGGCTGATTGGAGGCCCCCTCAATACACCCCAACAAAACCCCTTATCTGGGCCTACAACTCTAAATCAAGACTGACTGAGGGGAGCACAGATCATCTACAGAATGCTATTTCATATCCATCTTGCTCTTTGGTTGGTCCATAACAAGGCTCAGGGTCACAATTACCTTAAGAAGTAAAATAATCATCCACAGCACATGTCCCATAGCCCAGTCTGGCTGAAGGTAGCAGGTGTCTTCCAGAGCTATATGAGGTGGAAGAACTAGAGGCTTGAACCATGCTGCCTCAATCTAGAAGCCCTGTGCCTATGGCCACAAATACAGCCAGAGTGTACCATCCTTCCAGGTCCCAGGCATTTGAGAGGGAAAAGACTGGCATGGGGTCCCCCCAGAAAACCCACTCCAGATGGCACTGATGGGCCCTTGTGCTGGTCCTGGAACAGATCAAATTGCAGAGAAGGTCTTAAAAAGATGCGAGCTGGAGGGCCTGTGCTCCAGCAAGGAGATCAGATGCTGGCTGAAGCTTGTGAAGTTTTGAGTCCCCCTCACCTTCTGTCCCTGCCAACCACCCACCACAACCATCGTCGCCTTTGCTGCTCCTTCCCTGCTTGGATCAAGCAGGGGCCTAGTTTCCTGCCAGGTTCCACAGCAGCTTTTAGTGGCTAGAGGAGGAAATGCAGCTCCTGCCTATAGCTCAACCAAGTGTGTGACAGGCTGAGCTGCAGGGATGAGGACAAAGTTACCAGATGTGTGACATTTGGCCGCCCTGCATTCTCCCTACTGTGAAATGGGGCTAATGCCCCGCTTAAAGCACTGATACTGTTAGAAGGTGAGCAATAGCGGCAAGGCCAAAAAGGGTTAGGCAGAGCTGAAATAAGATCATAGGCTGAGGAAGGTACTCGGATGAGGATCTCAAATGTGAGTACCTCCGTTTACAGATAGATAAAGAGAGGTGCAAACAGATAAAGTAACTTCCTCAAGGCGACACATACTAGATGATAGAAATGGGAACAGAACTTAAGAGTCCTGACTCTCAGTCTCCTCCTCCATGCACTAGACTATGTTGCCGCCCATTAAAAATGGATCCCTTTCTGCTCTGAATTCACATACCCAGTGGCATAAGTAACAGAAACACTAGCCAAGTTCCTTACATAGAAAGGCAAGCCACTCAGTTTAAATGGACTTTGTTTTAATTCACTTATTTAGAGGCAACTGTAATTATTTCCTTAGGGTGGTGGTGGGGGGGAGGGCGAAGATATACAACAATGCACCACATTGTTTTCATTAGCCTGGGGGAGAAAACACACTGTGTGTGTGTGTATGTATACACATACAGAATAATACATCTATATATACACAATATATATATACACACACACACACTTTGCCTAGATTTGTTTACAAAATATGTAGCATTTTCATACCATCCAAAAAAAGTACATGATTTTAAATAAATTCTATAGAGATGACGTTATTGGTAATTTACACTTAAAATCTAGCACAAAAAATCCAAATGACAAAACAAGATTTTGCTACTAATCAGTGCTTCTAGAAAGAGAAACAGTTCAAGTTACCCTTCAAGAAAGAGAAACAGTAATTTATCATATGATGTAAATGCAACACAGGGGTTTTTTGTTTTGTTTTTAAATTAATCACCTAATTTAATCTCTAAAATTACAAAGAATTGAAGTCAATTTACAGGTCAAGTGCAGTAAACTAAATGTTCCTTGAGTACAAAGCAGCACTAGAGAAAGTAACGGGGAAGGTGGAGACTGATTGGATTAGAAAGGGATGCAACAGGTGGCTTTCTTCAATGCCCACACAGGTCAGTTTCCATCCTAAAGCACAGGCTCAAATGAAGACTATGTTTAAAGAAGGGGTCACACAGAGCTGATGCTTAGGCCTTTCAGCAGCTTGATAAATGCTTTTTTTAAACCAGTATCCTGTGAGTGGTTGAAGCTCTTGCAGGGGCTTGTCATTGAATGAAGCCATAAGAAAGATCTTGTAGACAGTTCTGCCAGTAGGATTTACCACAGATGCATGACACTGTAGTAGGGGCAACTTTGGAAACATTTACCCTAGGGAAAATGTGTATTCCAAAGGTCCCAAATGGCTTGAGAGAATGTAGCCCAATGCAGAAAGGAGTAGGTAGCCCAAAGAATCCATTACATTCAGAAATTGAATTGCCACCTTTGCATTAGATGCTTATGATCCAAACAGGCTGCGGAGTCAAAAACACACTGCTAGCAGAAGGGCTGACTATAGGTGTAAATTACAGCGGTCGTGCACTCAGCAATGCCTTACAAATGTGGCCTACAGGAACCATTTATCCCATGTTAATTCATCTGGGGCCATGAGAGTAGTGAGGGGAAAATGGAAAGATGGGAAGTAGTATCACAGTATACTTGTTAAACACACCCTGATCAGGATGTTTCTATTTTATCAGTTGGCTGGTAGGGGCATTAAACAGGAAGCTCTACTTCATGAGACTGAAAGTAGTAAGGAGAGCTATCACTACAGAGTCCTCCTCATGCTGACAGTTTAGCACACTAAGATTTTACATCACATGGTAATTTACAGAACAGAAACCAGTTCAAGTTAAGCTGCATAGAATAATGTAAAGGGTGAATGAGTGGGTAGAGACATATCATCTGTCACTAAGCTAGTGAGGACCAGAGTCAGGAGCATGAAGTGAGGAAGGGTTCAACTTTAACAGAGGCCACATTGTATTAGGGACTGGGCAGTGTGGTAGTTTCTCCATTTTAGAAGCCAGGTACAAAACTTGCTTTTAGGGAGGTGAGAAGACTGACCTACTCACAAGTCCTTTTTGGGTTGAAAGGAAAGAATGATGGAGTCCAGATCTCCAAAGTGGCCTGTAGAGACCAATTTGGGAGCTGTTTTATAATGGGACAGGTTCAGTTGTGTTCAATGTACCTAGTAACTAGAAAGCATGTCCACTGGAGGCTGTAGTTGCAGGGGACAGAGAGTTTACTCCAATATCTGTGAAGTGTTCCATATGCCAATGGCCCAGGCTGGCACATTAAGCAAAGTAATCAATCTGATACATTTTGTGCCAGGACTGAACACACCTCACAAAGGCATTCAAGGAGGCACCCAGGGAAGAATATGGGAAGGGAACTCAGGTAGATGGGGACAGTAAGGGGTTATGGAAAACATTGAAATCACTCCAACGGTGACTCAAGGCTTTACATGAGGACTGTCTGGGTGGAGGAACAGATAGGATGGGGCACCTCAGAGCTGGAAACCCTCCATGGGAGCCTCACACTGCTGGAAGATGTACTGTTGCTGGCTGAGATCCACTTGTGGGGCAATACTGCTGTCCTCGTCCTCTGACCCAAAGTAGTGCTCAATCAGATCAAAGGCCTTTTGATAGATATCCTGGTTCTCATGGCTCTGCAAGAATTCAATCTTATCCAGGCCTATATGGGAAAGAAGCAAACAAAAAGCAAAGGTCAGTCCACGGCAGACAGATATGTTCTCCCCATCCCACCCGCTACAGATAACAAGCTTCCGCACCTCCAGAAAGAGGTCTATCACAGAAGTTCTTCTCTCTCCCACGACAACCAAAAAGACCAGGTTCCGTTACACAAGTTCTTTGTCTCCCATTGCACAACCAAATCAAGAACTGAAGCTCTGAGGGTCTGAATAGCAAAGCCTGGAAACATTTTCATGATTAGACTATGTCGGGGGTATGCTTGCTGTAGTAGTGTTCACACAGTGCTTCTGTGTGCTGGACCCATTACTCTGCATGTATAATGCAGCTGAACTACTGCAAACAGTGTTTAAAGTGGTCTGAAAAAAAGTGTGTGTGTGGGTCTGTCACCTTCTCATCTGCCTGTCCTCCAGCTCAGCAATTAATTATGTTAACCCACCCCCAAATCAATGCTATCCCCACATCAATTCTGCTCCCTCCATTCCCGCACTCATCAGTTCTGCCCCAAACAGCCCCACCTCTGCTCCTCCTGCAGCTCCTGGGTACTTCACTTCTCTCTCCCAGGCATGGAAGGACTGCAGTGGTGATCCCTTTCTCCCACTTCCAAGGCCAGTAGAGGAACAGAGGAGCTGTCCCATCATTCACAGGAGGAGAGTGGGGAGAAGGGAGCAGAACTGCTGGGCTCTTTCTGCTCCCTCCTCCTCTCCTGTGAGAATGGTATTGGTTCCAGAGGAAAACTCTGGCTGTTTTGTGCAGTAGGTCTGATTAGCTGCTCTTCCCCAGGAACTGGGCAAGTTGGGAAAGCAGCTAAGCAGAGGAACAGTTCCCCAGGGCAAAAAGAAAAGGAGTACTTTTGGCACCTTAGAGACTAACCAATTTATTTGAGCATAAGCTTTCGTGAGCTACAGCTCACTTCATCAGATGCATTCAGTGGAAAATACAGTGAGGAGATTTATATACACACAGAACATGAAAAAAATGGGTGTTTATCATGCACACTGAAAGGAGAGTGATCACTTAAGATGAGCTATTACCAGCAGGAGAGTGGGGGGGTGGGAGGGGAACCCTCTGTAGTGATAATCAAGGTGGGCCATTTCCAGCAGTTAACAAGAACGTCTGAGGAACAGTGTGTGTGTGGGGGGGGAAACAAGGGGAAATAGTTTTACTTTGTGTAATGACTCAACCACTCCCAGTCTCTATTCAAGCCTAAGTTAATTGTATCCAATTTGCAAATTAATTCCAATTCAGCAGTCTCTCGTTGGAGTCTGTTTTTGAATCATAGAATATCAGGGTTGGAAGGGACCTCAGGAGGTCATCTAGTCCAACCCCCTGCTCAAAGCAGGACCAATCCCCAATTATATCATCCCAGCCAGGGCTTTGTCAAGCCTGACCTTAAAAACTTCTAAGGAAGGAGATTCTACCCCCTCCTAGGTAACACATTCCAGTGTTTCACCACCCTCCTAGTGAAAAAGTTTTTCCTAATATCCAACCTAAACCTCCCCCACTGCAACTTGAGACCATAACTCCTTGTCCTGTCCTCTTCTACCACTGAGAATAGTCTAGAACCATCCTCTTTGGAACCACCTCTCAGGTAGTTGAAAGCAGCTATCAAATCCCCCCTCTTTTGGGCCAAAAGAAATCTGATGAGGTTCAATAAGGACAAGTGCAGGGTCCTGCACTTAGGACGGAAGAACCCAATGCACAGCTACAGACTAGGGACCGAATGGCTAGGCAGCAATTCTGCAGAAAAGGACCTAGGGGTGACAGTGGACGAGAAGCTGGATATGAGCCAGCAGTGTGCCCTTGTTGCCAAGAAGGCCAATGGCATTTTGGGATGTATACGTAGGGGCATGTATAAGTAGGGGCATAGCGAGCAGATGGAGGGACGTGATCGTCCCCCTCTATTCGACATTGGTGAGGCCTCATCTGGAGTACTGTGTCCAGTTTTGGGCCCCACACTACAAGAAGGAAGTGGATAAATTGGAGAGAGTCCAGCGAAGGGCAACAAAAATGATTAGGGGTCTGGAACACATGACTTATGAGGAGAGGCTGAGGGAACTGGGATTGTTTAGTCTGCAGAAGAGAAGAATGAGGGGGGATTTGATAGCTGCTCCCTCCTCCTCTCCTGTGAGAATGGTATTGGCACGAAAGCTTATGCTCAAATAAATTGGTTAGTCTCTAAGGTGCCACAAGTACTCCTTTTCTTCCCCAGGGCAGTATTAAAAATGTGCATTGCACACAGAGGCATGACAAAATCAGGCCTGTTAGTCTGGAAGCCACTACAGCATTTTCAGAAGCGCTGTCTGAATCTTATCTGTAACATCAAGCGGGCAGAACAGGATACCAAACATGAAAGTCCTGGACCACTACTGCATGATTAGTGTTGAGTAACTAATCATAGAGGAGTAGCTTCACTAGGCTGGTCACCTTGTACGTATGGATGATATGTGATCCCCAAAGCCATGTTTTATGGACAGCTGAAAAAGGGAGCACTGACAGAATCATAGAATATCAGGGTTAGAAAAGATCTCAGGAGGTCATCTAGTCCAACCCCCTGCGCAAAGCAGGACCAATCCCCAACTAAATCATCCCAGACAGGGCTTTGTCAAGCTGGGCCTTAAAAACCTCTAAGGATGGAGATTCCATCGCCTCCCTAGGTAACCCATTCCAGTGCTTCACCACCCTCCTAGTGAAAAAGTTTTTCCTAATATCCAACCTAAACCTCCCCCACTGCAACTTGAGACCATTACTCCTTGTTCTCTCATCTGCCACCACTGAGAACAGTCTACATCCATCCTCTTTGGAACCCCCTTTCAGGTGGATGAATGCAGTTATCAAATCCCCCCTCATTCTTCTGTTCTTCAAACTAAATAATCCCAGTTCCCTCAGCCTCGCCTCATAGATCACGTGCTCCAGCCCCCAATAATTTTTGGTGCCCTCCGCTGGATTCTTCGCAATTTTGCCACATCCTCTTTGTAGTGTGGGCCCCAAAACTGGACACAGTACTACAAATGAGGCCTCACCAATGCCCAATAGAGGGAAATGATCACGTCCCTTGATCTGCTGGCAATGCTCCTACTTATACAGCCCAAAATGCTGTTAGCTTTTTGGCAACAAGGGCACACTGTTGACTCATATCCAGCTTCTCGTATACTGGAAGGCCAATGTAAAAACAATATAAGGACACTCTCAAAGTTCATCTAAAAGGTGCCCAAGTTAATCCAAACACATGAGAAGCTGCTGCCAGATCAGGATGGTGGGTACAGCTGTTGGTCTGCAGTCAAAGCCATCAAGAATAGCAGAACAGAAAAAGCCAAAGAGAAGCGTGAGCAAAGAAAGCAGAATGTGGCACACCTGTGTGGCCATCTCTGCCTGATGAGCGGATACATCTGCGGAGCCCTCATTGGTTTACATTCATACAAAAGATACACTGAAACAAAATGACTCTCATACATTGAGCAGGAGAGGAGACTCCAACTGTGTCCAGTTTTGGGTACAACTGTTTCTCTTGGGCTTCATCCAGACTGTCCTGATGGGCATAAACTCCTTCAGCTTCAAATTGCTCACCTATGGGATTCAGCATTTAATGCTAAGAGGCAGGGAAACAGCATGAACTAAAATGCCAGCAATACACAGATGGTAGTCAGCTTCTCAGAGACTTGCCAGGAACTAAAAGACAGGCACTGCACTGGAAACCAATTAGAACAGTACTAATGTGGAGACAAAACAAACCTGCAGATGCCCTTAACGTTGGATTAACACAATTAATGTGAATATACTGAACCATCTGTGATCAATCTGGTTCAATTAGAATGGTCCAAATTCTCTGAACCCAATTTTGACAGTCCAGAAACCCAATGGAGGCAACTCCAAACTTGTCGGATGGAAATAGTACTAAGCCCTGGCTGGTAAGGAAATGGATTGCCCAGTAGAGTAAAAGGTCAGGGAACATTTCTCCCAACATACTGTCTGGAACTTGAGGCACCAAAACTACTCATTTATGTCACCTGGAAGGCTTCCAGGAATACTAAATATTGGCTAAATACTGGAAAATATGGATCCTTTTTCCCTCACTGACAGCTATTGTGAGTGTGCCCATATTATTTTCAAAGAGCCTCAGAAAAGAGAATAAGCTAAAAAAAAAATAATAAAAAAAAAATCACATACAGGAAGTGACTGTGTTCCAGACAGAAAGAGAGGGCCCTTTTCCAGGAAGCACAGTAGCGTTTCATGCATCCTCCAAGCTATCTACGGTGCTTTGCACCCTGTCCATCAGCCCCCTCAGGTCATTAGGATCAAAGCCTACTCCTCACCAGTATCAGACTCAGAGGAGTGGGGTGAGTTCTCCATCCTGAGGACAACGCCTTTGCCTCTTTGGAGTGCTGGCATTTCAGTGTTGTGGAGGATGTTTTAGACGTCCTGTTAGGGAGTACAAAGGAATCTAAAGGGGAAGGAGATTCAAGGCAGACACTGTAGAATGCACCAAGTCAGAGCAGAAGGCTGGATGGAAGAGGGACCTTGACTTCATGCAACTGATGAAAAAGGCTTGGAATTAAGGACCTCATTGAAGTACGTAAACCCCTTAAATCTGACAGTGAGGTTAGCAGGCACATGGTAGTACCCCACTGTCCCTGTGAGTCTGAGGGAATAGGAAGAAAACTAGAATATCTGGCACTGCCTGAATGAGGGCACATGGAAAATGAGGGTGTACGGACCGGACTCCTCATTGTTTTTGTGGAAAAGGAGGGTGTATGGAAGGACCCAGAAGCAAAGAGCTGGTATTAAAGGCCAGATAATTTACAAGCCCTCCCCCATCCCTGCCCTCCCACAACTGTAGGAGATAGTCAGAACCCAGAATATCTCTCACCTTGGCCCAGGGGGTGAGGAATCAGCTGTAGACAAGAGATGGCTGGACCTGAGCTAGAAGGTACCAGGATGCCCCAATAAGGAAGACAGCTGAAGGGTGGCAGAGACTAAGCCACACTGAATCTACGGAGCTGTTATTACAGCCCCAGGATCGAGTGGTATCAGCACCCGCCAGGAACCCCCAACAAGAGCAGCAGATCATAAGCTATGCTACAAGCAAGACAGGGAGTTGTTCCCTGCCTGGATTCCACAGACCAGAAGTGGGAGAAGGAGGAGGTTGGAACAAATGAAAGAGGCCCTGTAACTGTAGGATTAAATAAAGGGAGCAGAGATCCTGAACTGCATCTGCTTATGAAGGAAAAATATTGCTGTTGAGTGCCACCAAGAAAACTCATAGGGTATGTCTACAAAGGGCATGAAGCCCAGATCTGTGGGACCCAGACTTGTGGGCTCGTGTTTCCAAGCCCGTGCTTGAGCGTTCACATTGGGGCCTCACAACTGTGCTGGAGCATCCATACTGCACTACATGACCTGACTCAAAACTTCAGGTTCTGTAGGCATATACTACCATATCCCCAAGTTCCTGTGCCCTCATCAGCCTACGCTGTTCTGTGGTTTTCTCTATAAGGGGTTGTGAAAGAACTTGTCTGCCCATCCTGCGGGAGATGGCTGGGAATGTTTTGGGTAGTTTTAGCTGAGGAACGCATCCAGACAAGCCATTTTGTGTCTGCACTCTTCTTGCAGCCAGGAGCCATCATGGATCCCACCCAGGTGGAAGAACTTCTCTATCTCATGCTCTCAGTCCTATTTTGGGACACAGGCAAAGCGTCTGCAAGATGCTGATGGACATTTCAGTGGCAGTTTTTGAACTGTGGGAGGCACCTCTCGGAGGAGGATACTGACATGCCAGTTTCAAACCAGCTGATGCTGCTCATGTCTGCTGTTGCCTTACGTGCAGATTCCCTCTGCGTAGACTGGCACTTCTGGAGCAGAGCCACCAGCACAGACTGGTGGGGTCACATTGTCATATGGACGGGGATGACCAGCAGTGGGTCCAGAACTTTCGCATGAAGAAATGGACATTCCTAGAGGTTTGTGATCAGCTTGTCCCTGCCCTCCAGCACGAGGACACCCACATACGGACAGCCATGCTACACCAGAAGCAGGTCACTATAGCCATCTGGAAGCTGGCTACCCCAGACTGCTCCAGGTCCATGGCTAACCAGTTTGCAGTTGGCAAATCAACTCTGGGGATTGTTGAGAGTCCATCAGGAGTGTGACTTACCCAAGGGTGGTGGGCATAAGAAACATTCCTGAAATAATTGCTGGTTTTCAGAGAATGGGGTTTTCAAACTGCTGGGGCCCTGATGAGGTCGGGGAGGGATAGCTCAGTGGTTTGACCACTGGCCTGCTAAACCCAGGGTTGTGAGCTCAATCCTTGAGGGGGCCATTTAGGAATCTGGGGCAAAAATTGGGGATTGGTCCTGCTTTGAGCAGAGGGTTGGACTAGATGACCTCCTGAGGTCCCTTCCAACCATGATATTCTATGTGCCTATAGTTTGCCCACTGCAAGGAACACTACTCCACCATTATGCAGGTTGACCACAGGGGCAGATTCATGGACATTAACATGGGATGCACTAGCAGGGTGCATGATGCCAGGGTGTTCCAGAGATCGGGACTTTACCTTAATTGAGAAAATAGGGCATTACTCCCACCAAATTCATTGTTATAAATGACAGGTTTCAGAGTAGCAGCCGTGTTAGTCTGTATTCGCAAAAAGAAGAGGAGGACTTGTGGCACCTTAGAGACTAACCAATTTATCTGAGCATTTCCACTGCATGCATCCGATGAAGTGAGCTGTAGCTCACGAAAGCTTATGCTCAAATAAATTGGTTAGTCTCTAAGGTGCCACAAGTACTCCTTTTCTTATTGTTATAAATAAAATTACTGTCCCCATGATTATTCTAGGGAACCTTGCTTACCCTTTGTTGCCGTACCGTGTAAAACCCGCCCTAATTTCAGAGGATCTGGCAAAAAAAGGTTCAAATGCACAGTCAGTTGCCGTAGGATGGTGGTAGAATGTGCATTTGGCAGATTTACATCCTATTGGTGCTGCCTTCAAAATAATCTGGGCGCCAATGTCACTAGTACAGTCTGTGTTATTGTGGCTTGCTGTGCTCTACACAATCCAACATTTTATTTCACACAGTTTATTTAAATGTTGCAACAATCAGTAATGCAGACCAGCTGCCATTATGGTGTTCAGCACAATAGTATAACCTAACTTTGACCCCAAAAAACCCACTCAAAAGGTCCATGTTGGCCTTTCTGGCACATTTTGGATGTACAAGCTGCACCTGGACAGGAGAGGATGAGTGCACAGGGTGCATATGTCTGTTCCATGTGCCAGTGGCTTGCCTGTGACATGCTCCAGGCACCCCCTGAATTGTCTAAAGAATGGGTGCTCTGGAGGGATCGATAGTGGTAAGGGGACTCAGGCTGTGGGTCTGGAGCAGAAGACACTGGTTGGTACTGGAGTCTGCAGTCTGGTAGCCATCAGCTGCAGTAAGTACTTGAACAGCTAATTCTGCTGCGCGCTATCTTCCTTCCTCAACAGACCATCATGCTTCATGAATCTGTCTGCTATGCTTTCCTTGCACTGTGCAGCCTCTCTCTCTGTCTTTCCACCCTGCAAGCATCTTTATCTTTTTGGTAGTCGAGCTGGGTCTCCTGGACCTGAATCTGCTAATTCATTTTTATTGAGCAGGTCTCCGATCCGCTCATCTTGGGCTCTTTTTCTCTTCCCCTGCTATGGATGGTCTGCAGAACCAGGCTCCTGGTGCCATGTGTTATCTCTGTGGCACTGAAAGGAGAAAGACAGAACATTATTTTCTGAGCATGGTAAAAAAAAAAAATACAGTTCACAGTTTATTAAAGGAACAACTACTACTTTCATTCATGGTCAAAAGATGCATACTTTTAAATCAATGGGCTGTATTCTACTCTATTTACACAAAATGCTGTCCACTTCAGAAATCCTTTGGAACAGCAATGAAAACCAGAAGACATCATGTTAAGACACACATACAAAACTCAATTCTAATTACTTCTCTATCCCCCTTTTTTGCGGGAGGACGGTGGAGTCTATGAGGGAAAGTTGGGGTGTGGGGCGAGAGACAACTTATGAGTGCTCTAGTTATAAGCAATGATTGTTCAATCCTGTCAGGCAGGGCAAGCTCTGGAGGTCACGATAGCCATCTGTACTAAGGAACTATTTCAGCATCTAGTGACTTGGGGGGGAGGGATAGCTCAGTGGTTTGAGCACTGGCCTGCTAAATCCAGGGTTGTGAGTTCAATCCTTGAGGGGGCCATTTAGGAATCTGGGGCAAACATTGGGGACTGGTCCTGCTTTGAGCAGGCGGTTGGACTAGATGACCTCCTGAGGTCCCTTCCAACTCTGAGATTCTATGATTCTATGAATACCACATTGCAGAATGGAGGGGCAGGAGAGGGGGCTCATAACTTATAAAGTGGGACCTAATAAGTATGCCCTGTCCTGGAATGCAACAGACTGTCTGGAGTTCCTATTCCGTGAGAAGTCTACTTTCATCACCAGCCAGAAATGGTGAAAATTAGTGATAAAAATCAACAAGACACTGAATTTGCATGAAGATGCGGTACAGCCTCCTTGTTAGCACCCTGTATCCATGCAAACACCCAACTCACTGCCATTCATTGGGAATCCTAAATCTGACACGGCTCTGCTGTAGTTTAGACTCATGCGTTAAAGCCCGCAATGGACCAAACACACACCACAGTTTTGGCTGGACTCATAACAGCCCAGTTTTCTGGGAATCAATTCACAGGCATTTGGGAATAGTTTGTGCACGGCCGATTTATAAGACGTGCTGTATTACATGGGAGGGGTTTGTGAGGCTGTGAATTGTGGAGCACCAACCCATATACATACACCAATCAGCGAGTAACTAGTAAAAATTTCATAACTGGTTGTGTAATTTTTCCTCCTTTTGCTGTGTCCATTTTGACTCCAATGTGGCAGTGGAGAAGGTGGGGGGGTGGACCCTAAGTGGAACGGCATGGGTCCCATTCTGATTGAAATGCACAGAAATCCTGGGTTGTATTAATAATTTAATAGACTCATAAGCTGGAAATCCTTCCCTATCATATACTAATAAAAACAAACATGGCAGCAGAAACTTACCAGGCTCTGGCACTTGTTCTGATACCAGTTCTGCAGGGTACTGCTCCATAGGGCTGTCCCCGAAAAGGTCCTCTGAGTACGGACACACAATATGCTGTAGCTGCTCCAGCACCATGGCTTCTTCGGTTACCGGTCTCAGCTCCAGTGTGACTTCTTGCTCTTTATCTGGCAGCTTGTTCTCCTCAGGTGGTGCCTGTAACATGGGGGTTATAAGGTCGCCATTGTCACTCAGCAGTGTCATGCACCACTGGGGCTCAGAGCAGTTCCCAGTACATGGCCAAATTCCTTGTAAAAGAGACAGGAAGACAAGAAGTCCCAGAATTGTCATTAGCATTCTTGACTTTCTGGTAGTCTGTCTCAGCCTCTTGATCCACCCTCTGCATTGATCTGCCGTCCAGTCGATCTCCAGTGCTGCCAATCGCTCGTATATTATTTTTTATACATGGTTATTTTTCATGCTCCTACGGAAGTCAAATGTCTTGCTTGCCTCACGTCAGAGTTTAACTAGAATCCGTCTGCGTTCCTCTGGCCAGCTAGCCACTCACTTGATGCAGGACTTCATCTTGCTGCTGGCCACAGTAAATACACGAGTTCTGACTGTATTTGTTGTTTCCAGGTGAGCAGTCCACATGGAAATGAAGGGTTAAACATCGAGCAGCTGTTTTTAAACCAGGAAGTTGCTTCTGAATTGAAGGGCTCAGAAGCACAGCCCCAGGTGATTCAGGGATAGTGTTGGCAAACTCTGCAGATACAAGTCTGGTGACCCAGACCTGAGCTGCGTCCACACTGCAAAATGCTTCGGCTCTGAACCACATCACAGTGGGATTCAGGCTCTGACCTCCCCCTCTCCTCCCCAGCAGTGTCCACTGGACTGAGTCAAGAGGGGTTATTGACTCAAGCCAAACTAATTTCTGGGTGGACGGAAGGGGGCTTGGCTTCAAATCTATGTCTGAGATCTAACTTAGTGCGCTGTATAGATGTACCCATAATTGGCACAAACAGAGTAAAAAGTTAATGTGCATATACCACTGTGACAGAATGTATCTGTGTCCACACCCTACATACTCTTGTAATAATCTTTGTATAATATAGGTCTCGTAAGGTATCATCTGAAAACTCATAATTTGCTGGTCAATATTGTCCTGATAAAACGTGTGGCAACAGTGTATATGAAGTTATAAGATTTCCCTGTACAATGTTATTAACACATATTCCAAACTAAGGTTGGCAAACAAAAGAAGGTGTGTTCTGCTTAATTTGCATTTAAGCAGTAAATCATCAAGAGTCATCAAGCAGGAAGGGAGTTGAAACAGAGGGGAAAACTTGCAGGGAATATCCTTACACAGACACACAGTCTTCTGAATCTCAGCTGAAAATGTTTTCCAAGAGGGGGACTGACACTATAACCAGAAGGAATCAATGATCCAAGGGACCCCCTTCTCTCTTTCAAGAAGGGGTCCTGATCTATGAAGTTTGGCCTGTAAGACTGCTGAGAGAGCTCGTGGTGAGAAAAACCTTGCTTTGAATTTAACCGTTTGTTAAGTTAGGTAATAGTTTTGTTTTACCCTTATTTTTCTTGTAAGCATTTCTGACATATGCCTCATTACTTGTATTCACTTCAAATCTCTCTCTTTGTAGTTAAACTTATTTTACTGTTTTATCTAATCCAGCGTGTTTAAATTGAAGTGTCTGATGAACTATTTGGAATAATAAACTGGCATATTATTATCTTCAAGAAGTAACGGATTTAATGTATTTGTATTGTCTAGGAGTGGGCTGGACAGTACAGGACATATATTTCTGGGGGGAAATCTAAGATTGGGAGTGAGTTGGGATCACCCTGTACTATACCCAAGACTGGTAAGAGCCAAGGTGGGGCTGGCTGGCTGCAGCTCACACACAGACACAGCTGGGAGTGACTTACATGCTGGATGCTGTTTATGATCAGTCCAGACTGGAAGCTACAGCAGCAAAGAGGTGTAATGGGCACCCAAGGTAAGAAGGCAGGAGTGACAAGCTACTCATTAGTATAGGCTGTACCATGGCTATGTCACAACTTCCTCCAAGCTGTTTGTGGGCAGAGCTAAACCAGGAGTTGGAGCACAATGATGGATGGACACTTACCTAGGAAAAGTTCTTTTTCAGGGGGTTACGACAAGTGATGATAATGAAGTACTCAAAAGCACAGCTCCCAGGCTGCTGAATAACCAAAGGGCTCCTGATTACTGCCATCTAACACCTATCCTCTACAGAGATTATGCTCTTACCGTATGCTTCTTCAATAAGAGCGCAGTAGGGATTAATGCCAGTGCCACTGCGCTTGGCTTCCTGCTCTCCGAGTCTCAGGATGTTCTCCAGCCCATTCAGTGCCACCTGCACAATCTTTGAGTCCATTACTGTAAGGAGGTCACAAAGCGGTTTGATACATCCCAGTTCTACTAAGTATCTGAAAAACACCATACACAAATATGGTCAATCATTTGGATTAAGGTAACCTGTGTAATTTATGAGGCCGTACTGTCCAGTGTTTAGTGTAGAGGACTGAGAACAAAACAACTAGTGTGATAGACCCAGGCCAGTTGGGTACAGCAGAGTAGCTTTATTGGGATCCAGGAAGTGGGCGGGCGAAGCTCGCCCACTGCTAAAGGATCCTCCCCCAGCCTAAGGGGGGGATCCACAGGACCTGGAAAACCAAATAATTACCGGGGACAACTAATGAACAACAGGGACGGGAGTGCGGTCAAAGGGTCAAACGAAGGGAACCGGACGGGGACACCGAGCAGAGAACCCCGGACAGCGCCCACCGCTCCTCAAAGGCGTCAAGGGAGTCAGTGGACGCCTCCCAGAGGAACTCTGCCCGGAGGTGTGAATGGACAGAGGATCGGAAATAGGTCCCGCAGTCGCGGGAGACTCCATCGGCCAACCTCCTCACCCTGGTTTTATAGATGGCCACTTTAGCCAGGGCCAGGAGGAGGTTGACCAGGAGGTCCCGCGACTCAGTGGGGCCACGGACAGGGAGTGCATAGATAAGGAGGTGAGGAGAAAAGTGCAACCAAAACCTTAACAAAATATTTGTGAGGAGCCGGAATAGGGGCTGCAACCTGGCGCACTCCAGATAGACGTGCGCCAGGGTACAGCAGAGTAGCAGAAAGCAGATATACTGGCCACTGGATTAACAGTTTTCTGTCCCCTGACTGACCAGAGAAGGGGCTGCTCCAGGCTAACGAGAACACTTGACCTCAATTAATCTGCAAAGAGTCAGGTGAGGCCATTAAGCTAATGTGACCACCTGACTCTAATGAAGGCCCCTCTGATACTATAAAAGGGCTCACTCCAGTCAGGAAGAGGAGATACAGGGGAGAGGAAGTTTGGCTGAAGGGCTGGTTAATGAAGACACCCTCAAGTCATTGGTAAGGGAGCCCTAAGGTAAGGGTGAAGAAGGGAGAATCAGGAGAGCTGTGGGGAAGTGGCGCAGGGAAATGTAGCAACTCTGGCAGTGAAAGGTTGGCTGCCAACAGTTGCTACCATTAGGGTCCTGGGGCCGGAGCCCGGAGTAGAGGGTGGGCCCGGGTTCCCCCCAACCCACCACTACAGAAACACCTCCTAGGAGGGGAAAACAAGCCCCTGTCAGGACAGGAGGCTAAACTGTTTTAGCATGAGGCCGTAGGAGCAACAGAGACTGTAGGAGTTCTCTCACCAACCTCCTTGCTGGCTTATGATGAAAAGGGCTCAGCAGACTGTATCCCTGGCCCCAGAGAGAGAAGGGCTACGTGGAGAGTTGCAGTGAGCCTCTGAAGCTAGCATAAACTGCCTGGAAGCACGGGACCCACAGGGACAAGGTCGGCGCTCTGCCACACTAGGTAAGATACTGACTCACTTGGGTAAAGTATCATCTATGTGGGCCTCCACCAAGTCAGCTTTAAAAATGTAGAAACTGAGATTGCATTTGAGCAGGGTTTGTTCATGTACATAAACCAGGAAGAACAATGTACCAGGGATTGGCAGGCTCAGGGGGTTGGAAATGGGCCTTTGAACCATTCTTCTCCAGTTCACCAGTTATGAGTCTGGTGCAGGTTTATTGGAAGTTGTTACATTCAGATTGTGATGGACTCTGTGAAATGAGCTAGGTGAAAGGAGAGATATTTCTGTTACAAGCACCAGCCTCACAACTGGTTCTCTCATGGGTGAGACTCAGCCAAGGCCAAGGATTGAGTGGACCATTCATAACTGAATTCAACTCCAGAAGTGGCCTCTGACCACTCCAGAGGAGTGAGATACATTGGAAACAGACAGCACAGGGAAATTGGGCACTTCAACTGTCTGTTCTCAAGAAAGGCTTTCCAGCTCCAGGGCTCTTAGTATGGTACCTTTCACATAAACATTACATCCATTTAAATGTTCAGAGCAATTTTCACTGCTACTTACTTGATCTGTTCAGCAGAGCCTCCAGATGTTGCATTTGTTATTGCCCAAGCAGCTTCTTTCCTTGTCCGAAATTCAGCAGTTTGTAAAATATTTATCAGGGCTGGGAAAATGTGGGCATCTATGACAGTCTGCAAAAGGAAATGACACACAAGTTAAGTGTGTCAACTACAAATAGAAATACAACTTTCTTGCCCTGAGACATCTACGTCCAAAGCTCAGTACAATGCAGTAAACAATGCAAGATGCCTTCTTAAGGGTCAATCAGCAATCTTCAACCTTACATTCATAACCCCAGTTATCGTTCAAATCTATGCTCATTCTACCAGCTTTTCAAAACCAATGCAACTGAAATAACTATGGTACCTGATGTATATTACTGAATCAGGCCTTATTAGCAATGGAGTGTTGTATTTTACATTATTGTTCCAGGTGG
This sequence comes from Eretmochelys imbricata, assembly GCF_965152235.1. Taxonomy (NCBI): domain Eukaryota; kingdom Metazoa; phylum Chordata; order Testudines; family Cheloniidae; genus Eretmochelys; species Eretmochelys imbricata. The sequence continues at coordinate 212,352,598 of NC_135572.1, read as the reverse complement.
CAAGCCATTCAACTGTAAAGTCATTATACCAAAAAAATACAGGAGAAAGAATAATATATCTTTGTATCACACAATTGCCATAGGGTGAGACAACAGAGCATAGAGAAAATGTATCGCTAGACGAAAAACCCACACAAAAGGAATGTATATATATCAATAGATTCTCTCATGATTGAAAGGCAAAGCAATACTTATCCATTATGATGGTCAACTGTTTAACACATCAAACTGACATTGGTTACCCATATATTTTGTAAATAATTCAAAGTTCAGGTAATTTTCCCTGGGAAAAAAGCCTTTTGCATTAATTGACAAATGAAACCAGCTGGAAACTGGTTTAACCTCAAGCATTAGGACATGTCTCTGAAATACTTATGTATAGATTTTTAAACGAGAGCAGCAACTTAGGATTCATTTGCAAAACTACTATCTAAAAATGTAAGTACGCATGGAATTGTGAAAGGCAAATAATCTCAGACAAACCTAATTCCTTTTCAGAGATCTACGTACAGGGGATCCCAACACATTTAATACTGCATTAAAAAAAGAAGAAAAAAGCTATATTCAGTGCACTGGATGCATGATACTCAGTGAATGTTCAATATTTATTTTTTACCTGTGTTGGTCCTTGTGTTGGAGAGACAAGGTTTGTGAGGCAATATGTTTTATTGGACCAACTTCTGTTCGTGAAAGACAAGCTTTCGAGCTCTTCTTCAGACCTCTCTATTTATTTTTACCATTTGTTTAATATGAGGCATCATATCTCACTCACTTTTCACCAGCCATTCCCTGTAGCAAATGAGTCACGGGTCGGGTGGAACACTGCTTCATTTACCATCCAACCTGTGCACTGAATGAGGCAATCCGTGGTCCTGGAGTAACAATGGTAAGAAACCATGTAAAGGCTATCATAATACATATTCAAAAAGGGAGCAGAATTGTTACACCATAACTCCAGCATTTTCCACTTCAAGATGCTTCACAGTGGAAGCACAGCACTTTTTTTTATTATTTTTTGCTTGGAATTTTCTAGGAATCCAACACAGCATGACCAATCATTGAGGCAGGAGCCCTTGCTTCATTCCATACGCATATTCAGAGACTATTTCCACCTAACCCTACAAACTAAACCTGGAATTCTACTCAACTTTTTTTTTTTTTTTTTTAAACTAAGCACACCCAAATCCAGTGGATTGCTGAGGGATGGAAAAGCTCAGCCTTAGCTCTGACTTTTCTGTCTGGAATCCTTCATGTCAGAGAGTCTTCCCAGTGGGGATGTTCCCCATCTCTACAACAGCTGGAGGCAGACCAGATCTTTGACTCTGAGCATGGGCTTAGGAGTGTCCCTCAGGAAGAACACTCTAAAAGGATAATTTTCACAGAAGAAAAATACTAACCGCATACATGTTATAAAGTTATAAAGTTTATCTTTGAAAACTCGTGGCGAACGGGGGAAGTCCCGGATGACTGGAAAAAGGCTAATGTAGTGCCAATCTTTAAAAAAAGGAAGAAGGAGGATCCTGGGAACTACAGGCCAGTCAGCCTCACCTCAGTCCCCGGAAAAATCATGGAGCAGGTCCTCAAAGAATCAATCCTGAAGCACTTACATGAGAGGAAAGTGATCAGGAACAGTCAGCATGGATTCACCAAGGGAAGGTCATGCCTGTCTAATCTAATCGCCTTCTATGATGAGATTACTGGTTCTGTGGATGAAGGGAAAGGAGTGGATGTATTGTATCTTGACTTTAGCGAAGCTTTTGACACTGTCTCCCACAGTATTCTTGTCAGCAAGTTAAAGAAGTACGGGCTGGATGAATGCACTATAAGGTGGGTAGAAAGTTGGCTAGATTGTCGGGCTCAACGGGTAGTGATCAATGGCTCCATGTCTAGTTGGCAGCCGGTGTCAAGTGGAGTGCCCCAGGGGTCGGTCCTGGGGCCAGTTTTGTTCAATATCTTCTTAAATGATCTGGAGGATGGTGTGGATTGTACTCTCAGCAAATTTGCGGATGATACTAAACTGGGAGGAGTGCTAGATACGCTGGAGGGCAGGGATAGGATACAGAGGGACCTAGACAAATTGGAGGATTGGGCCAAAAGAAATCTGATGAGGTTCAATAAGGATAAGTGCAGGGTCCTGCACTTAGGACGGAAGAACCCAATGCACAGCTACAGACTAGGGACCGAATGGCTAGGCAGCAGTTCTGCGGAAAAGGACCTAGGGGTGACAGTGGACGAGAAGCTGGATATGAGTCAGCAGTGTGCCCTTGCCAGTCGGTCAACTGTCTGTAGCAGTGCATGGGATTTCCTTCCTTCCTTCCTTCCTTCCTTCCTTCCCTCCTAAGTGCAGAACTCTGCACTTGTCCTTGTTGAACCTTATCAGATTTCTCTTGGCCCAATCCTCCAATTTGTCTAGGTCACTCTGGACCCTTCCCTATCCTCCAGTGTATCTACTTCTCCCCCCAGTTTAGTGTCATCTGCAAACTTGCTGAGGGTGCAATTAATCCAATCATCCAGATCATTAATAAAGGTATTGAACAAAACCGGCCCCAGGACTGACCCCTGGGGCACTCTTCTTGATACCAGCTGCCAACTAGACTTGGAGCCATTGATCACTACCCGTTGAGCCCAACAATCTAGCCAGCTTTCTATCCACCTTATCGTCCATTCATCCAATCCATACTGCTTTAACTTGCTGGCAAGAATACTGTGGGAGACCGTATCAAATGCTTTGCTAAAGTCAAGATATATCACATGCACTGCTTTCCCCATATCCACAGAGCCAGTTCTCTCATCCTGGAAGGCAATCAGGTTGGTCAGGCATGACTTGCCCTTGGCGAATCCAAAGCTTGCAGCCTTTCTAAACAGTGTCAGGGAGATCTGAGGGACAGGCCATTGAGAAAGATTGACACAGGTACTTAGGACAAATGGCTACTTGTGATGAAGTGGAAAGTGTCTTAGTGTTTGTATGAATACTGTGCACACCTCAGTTTTCCCATTGTGTTGCACAAGTATCTAGGTGGTGGGATAAGGGTGTGTGACCTTTGCAGATACCCCGAGAGGGAAGGTGCAAGTGCCTTCTAGCTCCCTGGGCCCAGACAATAGATGTATCTTGGCAACTGATTGCCGGGCCCCATCCTCTGCAAGAGCCAGCTGGAGGAATTGGAGAACAAAGGGAGGTGGAGGCCAGGTGACCGGTTTGCCTGGGGAACAGCATACAGGATGGAGGAGGGGCAACTGGGTGTGACTGAAGGTGGGCTGCTGGAGGCTGGTCAGACTCCTGGTTTGGGACTCAGGAGGACAGCCCATGGCTCTGGGTCTCCTCAAGATGAACTTTGCTATAACTTCCTGCTTTCTGTGCTAACAAGATTCTGCTCTATGCTGTGTTCCAGACGACTAATAAACCCTTCTGTTTTACACCGCTGGCTGAGAGTCACTCCTGACTGCTGAAGTTAGGGGTGCATGGCCCCTTTGGAGGGCGTGTAAGGTTTCCCCAGGTGTCCTATTCAGGTGGCTCACTGCAGGGAGCTTATGGCGTGGGACAGGGATGCTGAATGCTCCGAGGTCAGACCAAGGAGAAGCTGAAGCCCAGGAGGCTTGTCCTAGTGAGAGTGTGCCCCGAGGGGTAGTCACACTGCAAGAGGGTCCTGGTCCGGGGGCTAGTCGTCACCAGACTCACTGCAGCTGCGCTAATGTAGGGCAGTAGTGTAAACGCACTATGAAGACCAGAGAGCGCTTTCCTGTCAGCATAATTACTCCACCTCAGCAAAATGTGGAAGCTATGACAGAATGAGAGTGTGTCCCACTGACTTAGCGCCGGCGCGGACAGCTCGGGGGGTGGCTTTTTCATATCCGTGACCGACATAAGTTACATCAACTTAAGCGGAAGCGTAGACAAGCCCTGAACTTCATTCAATGGTTCCAGAGCACCAAGCCCGTGCATCCATGAACTACTATGGGGGGAAAAAGTCCCCAATGCCTCAAACCAACACCGTATACCTGGCTATGCCTCTGGAGAGGGCAGCACCCTTACCTGACCATGGTACTAATTAGGGCTGTCGATTAATCACAGTTAACTCACGCGATTAACTCAAAAAAAATTATTAAAAAAATGAATCGCACAGTTACATTTCAATTGGTATTCTATTGCGTATTACACATTTGTGGATGTTTTCTACATTTTCAAATATATTGATTTCAGTTACAACACAGAATACAAAAGGTACAGTGCTCACTCTATTCTATTTATTGCAAATATTTGCACTGTAAAAATGATAAACAAAAGAAATCCCATTTTTCAATTCACCTCATACAAGTACTGAAGTGCAATCTCTTTATCGTGAAAGTGCAACTTACAAATGTAGATTTTTTTGTTACATAACTGCACTCAAAAACAAACCAATGTAAAACTTTAGACCTTACAAGTCTACTCACTCCTACTTCTTGTTCAGTCAATCACGGAGAGAAACAAGTCTGTTGACATTTATGGGAGATATGCTGCCCACTTCTTATTCACAATGTCACCTGAAAGTGAGAACAGGCGTTTGTATGGCACTTTTGTAGCCGGCATTGCAAGGTATTTACATGCCAGAGATGCTGAACATTCGTATGCCCCTTCATGCCTCGGCCACTGTTCCAGAGGACGTGCTTCCATGCGGATGGCGCTTGTTAAAAAAATAATGGGTTAAATAACGTGTGACTGAACTCCTTGGGGGAGAGCGGTGCGCCCCCTGCGCTGTTTCACCCGCACGCTGCCACAGATTTCCTGTTGTAGCAGTCGCGGATGATGACCCAGCACAGGTTGTTCATCTGAAGAACACTTTCACTGCAGATCTGACCAAACACAAAGAAGGTACCAATCTGAGATTTCTGAAGATAGCTCCAGTACTCGACCCAAGGTTTAAGAATCTGAAGTGCCTTCCAAAATCTGAGAGGGTCGAGGTGTGGAGCATGCTTTCAGAAGTCTTAAAAGAGCAATACTCCAGTGTGGAAATTACAGATCCAAACCAGCAAAAGAGAAAATCAACCTTCTGCTGGTGGTATCCAACTCAGATGATGAAAGTGAACATGTGTGGGCCACACTGCTTTGGATCGTTATTGAGCAGAACTCATCAGCAGCATGGATACATTATCTCCTGCAAATGTAAACAAACTTGTTTGTCTTAGCAATTGGCTGAACAAGAAGTAAGACTGAGTGTACTTGTAGGCTCTAAAGTTTTACATTGTTTTGTCTGAGAATGCAATTTTTTTGTACATAATTCTTCATTTGTGAGTTCTACTTTCGTGATAAAGAGATTGCACTATATTGCTTGTATTAGGTCAAGTGAAAAACACTATTTCTTTTGTTTTTTTGTACAGTATAAATATTTGTAATAAAAAATAAATATAAGTGAGCACTGTACACTTTGTATTCTGTGTTGTAATTGAAATAAATATGTTTGAAAATGTAGAAAACATCCACAAATATTTAAATGGTATTCTATTATTTTTAAGTGCGTGATTACATTTTTTAATTGCTTGACAGCCCTAGTACTAACAGGATATTAACCATGTTGCGTTTGTAGCAAAACGCATTTTGGAGCCAGCCACTGGTAATAAAGTCAATTATGAATTATGGCAAGGACAGGGCCTTAATCAGAACAGTCACTTCACTGGGATGATCCCCAGGAAACTGATTTAGGCCCTGGCTGCACAAGACATGACTGTAGCTTTATAACCAGTTTGTACCCCACACAGCAAATTTGATCTACTAGTTGGATCCTCCATTTCTCCAGACCACAGACATGCTGCAGCTGGGGGACATAGTCCACTAGGTCAATGTGGGAACCCACAAACCATGATGCACACTGTGGAGGACTGCAAAATGGCAACTTCCTGGAGGTCTTCATGCCTTGAACATGACTGATAAGAAGGCTACGGCTTGGCCGGATTGCAAACACTAAATAAATAAAACGAACCACACGCAGCTGAGTTACGCCCCCACTCCAGCCCTCCTGGCTCACAAAGGTTGGGGCATGATGTAGAGTATCTGCACCCAATACACTGCCTAGAAGCATTTGTCTCAGTACACCCAGTTCCCAACCCAACATATTACCCAGCCAGTCTCACATCCACCTTGCAAAACCTAGGTATTGTTTCTTGCTGTGATATTGACCCACATCATCCTTTATTGCCTCTAACGTTTGTGTGGTTTTGAATTGCAAGACCACCACTGCACCTGGTTTTGGGTCCCAGAATGAAAGAAGTTGTGAACTGCTGCTCTAATACACAGAAGCATATATTCACCAAACTTAATGCCTATAGCGGAAAGTTACTCCACTCCCTCCTTTAACCAAATTTAAGATATTTTCATACTTGCAAAGATCTAAGCGGTCTCTCACTGTATCTTTGCAGGAACCATGAATAGAAACAGAGAATTGTGGGACTGGAAGGGACCTCGAGAGGTCATCTAGTCCAGTTCCCTGCATGAATATTAGAAGCCAGCAAAGAAATACTTACCAGAGTTGCCTTCTAAATCCATTTTACTGATGCTGAAAGAACTGAAGCTTTGTTGGAGGACCCTTTGAGCCAGTCTCTGAGTGTCACTCTCCTCCTAAAAATATCAACCCTACAGACGAAAAATGAGGAGATTCACAGATTTCTCAGGCCAGAAGAGACAGTTATGATAATCTAGGAGTGGTTTTTAACCTGTCACCTGCAGACCCCTGGGGGTCCACAGACTATGTGTAGGATTTCCAAAGGGGTCCTGCACCTCCATTCAAAATTTTTAGGAGTCCTCAAATGAAGAAAAATGGAAAACTACTGATCTAGGCTGACCTTCTGTAGAACACAAGGCATAGGACTGCCATGAATTAATTCCCATTTGATCTAGAGCAGATCTTTTTGAAATCAAAATTGGATGTCTTTCTAAAATTTGATGGAGAATCTACAACAGTTAGTAATTTTTCCAGTGGTTAGTTATCCTCACTGTTAAAAATAAACCTTATTTCCATTCTGCATTTTTCTAGCTTCAACTTCAAGGCACTGGAAATAACTTTAAAGTTATTTCAATTTATCCATCACAGCTATTAAGTGTCAAAGATCAACTGCACTACAGCAAGTGGTAGACTTTACATCTACGCTGTGCAAACATAGGATACAAGGTTATTCTTGGGGGCCCACGTATAATGTAGGGTACCGGGAACCACGTATTCTTGTGCTCCACAGAGAAAAGGTTTCCTCCAAGATGCTAAAATCCACAGATTTTTGTCTGAAACATCCTCTTTTCCCAATACATTTAAGAGGATTCAAAGAACCAGTTCCCAGGAAAAATTAAGCCATGTATTTGGGGAGCTCAGTTATCTTTTCTTATACACACTCAAAGTAATACTCCATCCTGAGCCCCTCCACCTGCCTGAGAGGTCAACACGTTTACACCTACCTTGTGGCTCATGATCTGTATGAAGAACTTGGTTCCTGATGTTTTAGTTAAAACAAACAAACAAAAAACGTAAAGAGTTAGATTCTCTCCTGTCTTCACTGCAATTCACACAATTTGAATGCATCAGTCATCTAAAAAAATCCTTCCCCCCAAGATTATAAGTTTAAATAAGACAGAATTGAAAGAACTGCGCAGTCTAGAGTCAACCTGAATCTCAGATTTGGTTGCCCATCAGAAAATACGTTTGCTACCCCGCCGGCAAGTTGTCCCTTCAGTCCCATGATGTGCTTTTGCTCTGAAACGTGACTGGCTAAAAATGGCATCTCCTTAGCTGGCCTGCTCTGTGTGTGTGTATTGGAATCAGAGCTGTGAGGGTCGTGACAAAAATGAGAAGGGGGAGGATTTGTAGCATTTTGCTCATCTTAACCCTGCAGAGCCAGCCCAGCTACAGGAGGGAGAGCTCAGGTGTCTTCTGCATCATCATTGTTATTATTTATTTGTATTAGCATAGTGCCCAGGAGCCCTAGTCATGGACAAAGATCTGTTGTGCTAGGCACTGTACAGTGATTAAACAAATGCAACATTAACAGAAAGAAAAGGAGTACTTGTGGCACCTTAGAGACTAACCAATTTATTTGAGCATAAGCAGAATTAATATCATATTGCCTCTATATAAATCCACACTACATTCCTATCTTGAATACTGTGTGCAGATGTGGTCGCCCCATCTCAAAAAGATATCTTGGAAATGGAAAAGATACAGAAAGGGGCAACAAATATTATTAGGGGTATGGAACAGCTTCCTTATAAGAAGAGAGAAGACTGGAACTTTTCAGCTTGGAAAAGAGATGACTAAGGGGGTGAAAGTAACTAAGGAAGTGTTATTTCTGCTTCTCATCACACAAGAACTAGAGGTCATCAAATGAAATTAATAGGCAACAGGTTTAAAACAAACCAAAGGAAGTATTTCTTCACACAATGCACAGTCAACCTGTGGAACTCCTTGCCAGAGGAAGTTGTGAAAACCAAGACTATAACAGGGTTTAAAAAAGAACTAGATAAGTTCATGAATTAGTCAGGATGAGCAGAGATGCAAAACCAAGCTCTGAAGTGTACCTAGGCTTTGTTTGCCAGAAGCAGGGAATGGGCCAACACTAGGTAAGGAGGAATTCTAGGCTACCCTGAGCTGTATGGTTATGACACTATCTGACCCCCCTGCTGGATCCCAAGGCCATAGAGCCATTCAGCCAAATGGATGGTATTGAGATGGGGGACTATGACCTGTTCAAACAGGCTTTGCTGCTGAAGTTTGAACTGACCCCCGAGGCGTACAGGAAACGATTCCGGGGTGTACGCAAGACCCCAGGTGTCACTTACAAGAGGTCACCAATCTGCTAGGGGAATATCTCCATAGGTGGGGGAAGGGCACAGGGGCCACTACCGCAGAGGAGGTGTGTAACCCGGTGGGGTTGGGGCAGCTGTATGACATCTGCCCTCCAGACCTTAAGATGTGGTTAGTGGACCGGAAGCCTAAAGATCTGCGCAGTGCAGGGGCACTAGTGGATGAGTTTGTGAACAGCAGATAGGGGTCAGGAGGGAGACCCACATCAGGGACTCAGAAGGGGAGTCACACAGAAACCTCTCCAGGGTGGGACTCCAGGAAGCCCAACTCACAGGTGCCCCTGAAGGCTGGGGCAGGCCGACCCCCCGTGGGACTTGAGGGACTGAAATGTAATTACTGTGGCCAAAAAGGACACAAGGTGGCTCAATGCCTGAAGATGGAGGAAATGGCAGCCAAGCAGAACCCGCGGGGTGTCAACTGGGTGGAAGCCCACCGAGAGGGGGCACCATGGGTCCAGGGGGCCGCAGTCGATAGGGCTATGCTGGGGTCGGGGGACACACCGAAGCACCGAGGGTAGGGCTTGACAGTGATGGGCCAGAGCCTCTGTCCCAAGGTGGGGAAACTGAGGCACCACCAACCAGGGCTGTACCCTCAAACCCAGCAGCCGAATTCCAGATGGAGCTGCAGGAGGATCCCTCCTTAGAGAAGCTGAGGGCCCTTGCTGGCCACAATGGTGCAGGATCCCAGGGGGAGGAACGCTGGGAGAGATTCCTGTGGGAGAAGGGATTCCTGTACCAGGAATGGGCTGGTTCAGGGCCAACTGAACCTTGGAAAGCCAGGAGGGAATTGGTGGTCCTCCCCCAGAGGTATCACACAGACTGTTGTACTTGGCCCACAACATTCCCCTTTCAGGGCATCTGGCGCACCAGGCAGAGGCTGCTGCAGAACTTTTAGTGGCCCGGGGCCTTTGAGGCTGTCCAACAGTATTGCAGGGCCTGGGACTCCTGCCAGAGAGTGGGGAAGGGCCAGGATAAGTGTAAAGCAGCTCTGAGACTTCTGCCCATCATAGAGGAGCCTTTCCAGAGGGTGGCCATGGACATAGTGGGGCCCCTCAGCAGGGCAACCCGGTCGGGGAAGAAATGCATTCTGGTGGTGGTAGATTTCGCTATGCGCTACCCCGAGGCAGTGGCCATGTCGTCTATGGAGGCAGACACCGTGGCAGACGCGCTGCTCACCATTTTCAGCAGAGTGGGGTTCCCCAAGGAGGTCCTTACAGACCAGAGGTCCAACTTCATGTCAACCCTGCTCCAGTGCTTGTGGGAGAAGTGTGGGGTCCGACACACCTGGGCCTCGGCGTGTCACCCTCAGTCCAACGGGCTGGGGGAGAGGTTCAACGGGACCCTAAAGATGATGCTGAAAACCTTTATGGACCAGCACCCAAAGGACTGGGAGAAGTATTTACCCCACCTGCTGTTCACATACAGGGAAGTGCCCCAGGAATCCACAGGGTTTTCCCCTTTCAAGTTGTTGTTGGATTCACCAAGGGAAGGTCATGCCTGACTAATCTAATCGCCTTTTATCATGAGATTACTGGTTCTGTGGATGAAGGGAAAGCAGTGGATGTATTGTTTCTTGACTTTAGCAAAGCTTTTGACACGGTCTCCCACAGTATTCTTGTCAGCAAGTTAAGGAAGTATGGGCTGGATGAATGCACTATAGGGTGGGTAGAAAGCTGGCTAGATTGTCGGGCTCAACGGGTAGTGATCAATGGCTCCATGTCTAATTGGCAGCCGGTGTCAAGTGGAGTGCCCCAGGGGTCGGTCCTGGGGCCGGTTTTGTTCAATATCTTCATAAATGATCTGGAGGATGGTGTGGATTGCACTCTCAGCAAATTTGCGGATGATACTAAACTGGGAGGAGTGGTAGATACGCTGGAGGGGAGGGATAGGATACAGAAGGACCTAGACAAATTGGAGGATTGGGCCAAAAGAAATCTGATGAGGTTCAATAAGGATAAGTGCAGGGTCCTGCACTTAGGACGGAAGAATCCAATGCACCGCTACAGACTAGGGACCGAATGGCTAGGCAGCAGTTCTGCGGAAAAGGACCTAGGGGTGACAGTGGATGAGAAGCTGGATATGAGTCAGCAGTGTGCCCTTGTTGCCAAGAAGGCCAATGGCATTTTGGGATGTATAAGTAGGGGCATAGCGAGCAGATCGAGGGACGTGATCGTCCCCCTCTATTCAACATTGGTGAGGCCTCATCTGGAGTACTGTGTCCAGTTTTGGGCCCCACACTACAAGAAGGATGTGGATAAATTGGAGAGAGTCCAGCGAAGGGCAACAAAAATGATTAGGGGTCTAGAACACATGACTTATGAGGAGAGGCTGAGGGAGCTGGGATTGTTTAGCCTGCAGAAGAGAAGAATGAGGGGGGATTTGATAGCTGCTTTCAACTACCTGAAAGGGGGTTCCAAAGAGGATGGCTCTAGACTGTTCTCAATGGTAGCAGATGACAGAACGAGGAGTAATGGTCTCAAGTTGCAGTGGGGGAGGTTTAGATTGGATATTAGGAAAAACTTTTTCACTAAGAGGGTGGTGAAACACTGGAATGCGTTGCCTAGGGAGGTGGTGGAATCTCCTTCCTTGGAAGTTTTTAAGGTCAGGCTTGACAAAGCCCTGGCTGGGATGATTTAACTGGGAATTGGTCCTGCTTCGAGCAGGGGGTTGGACTAGATGACCTTCAGGGGTCCCTTCCAACCCTGATATTCTATGATTCTATGATTCTATGATTCTATCCCCCACGCCAACGGCCCTGCCCTGAAGGGACCCATCTAGGGGCAGAGCGGAGCTCAGGCTCTGTAGCCCCAGCATGCCAGTCCCACAGCCAGCAGGCAATGCGGGTGCTGCCCCAATAGGAACTGGACTGAGCCCCTCTCCACAGCCACCACCCACTGTCAGACACTGCTCCCCTGGGACAGATTCGAACCCGTGCCCCAGAGAGGAGAGACGCCCCCTACCCCGCCAGCCCAGAATATTATTATTCATCTTACGTAGCACTATCCAGCAAAGCACGTCCCAAAGGAGGTCAGTGTCATCATCCCCACTGTACACATGGGGAAACTGAGGCAGAGGGCAGGGAAGGGATTTGCTCAAGGTCACTCAGTGGCAGAACCAGACATAGACCTCCAGCCTTCTGCATCCCAGTTCAGTGCTTTACCCACTAGGCCACACTGCCTCCCTTGAATCATAGAATCATAGAATATCAGGGTTGGAAGGGACCTCAGGAGGTCATTTAGTCCAACCCCCTGCTCGAAGCAGGACCAATCCCCAACTAAATCATCCCAGCCAGGGCTTTGTCAAGCCTGACCTTAAAAACTTCTAAGGAAGGAGATTCTACCACCTCCCAAGGTAACGCATTCCAGTGTTTCACCACCCTCCTAGTGAAAAAGTTTTTCCTAATATCCAATCTAAACCTCCCCCACTGCAACTTGAGACCATTACTCCTTGTCCTGTCATCTTCTAAAAGAAGACTCTCTGGCCATAGCTCGGGAGCGGCTTTCCCTCCACGCACCGCCAGGGGGAGCCATGAGATGTTTAGTATTGTCTGTCCCAAGTGTGGGGAGGCACGAGCCACCCCGGGTCCCACACAGGTGCCTCTGTCCAGATGGCACGAAGCCGAGCGGGCCCATCAGCTTTGGTGCCCCTCTTGCCCCCCAACATTCAGAAGTCACTAGTCAGGCCTCAAAATCATGAGATTTGCTTAAAAAATCACAAGATTTTAATATTTGTTTGCATTCTGGCGTGGCTGTGTTTGGGAGGTGCGAGGTCTGGGGCTTCTCCTCCACGCCGAGGGTGGGCACTTTATCTAACGAAAGCGAAGATTCTTCATTACTGATCCCATTCCAACTCACCCACCCACCCACTGCTGGGGTCACCGTGCAATGATGCGCGTTGGCAACGCTGGTCATTTAAGGGTTAAAGTGTGACAGGGTGTTGGTCTACCCTGGCACTAGAAGGGCAGCAGGAAGAGCAGCAGCCCCACAATTGAGCTGCCTTGGAAATTTGGGGGTGTGTGTGGAACCCTTATGGTTTCACCCCTTGCAAAAAATTTTCAAAAGCCAAAAATGTATATGTGTGTGCGTGTGTGTGTGTGGTTTTTTTCATCCCCTCCCATCCACTTTCCAGTGGCAAATGAGAAAAGGACAAAGGGCAGAGAAATGGGGGAGGGAGGGGTAATTTTTCGAAGGCTTTTTTTAAATTGCTCATCAAAAACCTGAAAAGTTTAGAAAGAAGCAATTTTTTTTCTACAACACTGTCAAGAAAAAGGCCAGTTTACCAACAAAAAAGCTCAGGCTTTAGTTAAAAGAGGAGCGAAAGAAGCAGGGCTGAAATAGGTACAGAATATAATGAAAGGAGGGGGGTGCTCCTATTTGCCCCCCCCTTCACCTGCCTCAGTGTTGCAAGGGCAATGGGACGCTCTGTGAAAGCAAATGTCAAGGGAAGTTACATAATTAGCCAGGGGAACTCATTGCCACTAGATGTCACTGACATTGCGAGCCTGGCAGGATTCAGACAAGGATGGTGGGGGTGGGGGAGCAAGGGTGTCAGGACAGAATTTAGAAAATAGGGCACAAGGCCACTGCTGACTGTCAGGATGAGGGGGATATGCCCCCCCTTCCCTCCCCCCCCCCGACTGGTTATGTCATCATTAGCCACTAGAGGGGGTTCTTGCACCTTCCTCGAAAGTAGCTGGTGCTGGGGTGGCTGGCCCCATTGATCTGATTGGGGGAAGGAGGCAGCAGGGAGAGGGCAGGGTACTGGGCTAGATGGGTCCTGTGATGCTAGCAGACCAGGTGCCAGCTCATGCCCAGGCCTCACTGAACACTGACAAATGCAGAGCTTGACCCAGTCTGTGTGTTAGCCGTGTTAAAACAGCTGCTGATCAGCCAGCGTGTGTGGAGTGTTTCGACTTGTGGAATTGCTTGCAGGATTGATCTCTCCCATAACCTCTGTAGCTCGTGGTATAAAGTTAGAATGAATGTTTGCATCATAAACCTCTGTAACTGCTCTACACCACTGAGTTTGCAAGGCAGCTTGCATCCACCTAACACTGCGTCTACACTAAAATTTGGCTCCCGCTGATGTAACTCACCTGCTTTGCTGACTTAATCATGCCACTTCCCCCAGTCAGTGTAGTTAGGTCAATGCAGTGTCAGTGTACATACTGCGTTGCTTACATCGACTGTCCCGCAATGCCCCACACTGACAGTACAATCGATACCACACACCACAGACACAAGGAGCCAGGTGTACACAAACACAAGTGCTGTAACTACTGTGGTGGCTGCATGCAGGGCAATTTGATTTTGTAGTGTAGCCGTGGCCTGTGTAACTCCCCCAACAGGGGAGAAGCATGAATTAGTGTAAAGTGCTGGGCCTGCCCATTGAAACCAAACGAGCCATTGCTAAACATCCTTACTGATTGCCTCTGTTGTTAGATATTTCACTGCGTGTGTGTGTGTTCTCCCTGTGTGCTGCCCCAGCTCTGTGCAGACAGCCAGCACAGCAGACCTTGAGTGAACCGCCCAATGACCACAAGATCCGTTAAGGGACGAAGGCACCCGGCCAGGTTTATTGTTGACAAGGCATGCTAATAGCACCTGGCAGACTCTACGAGGATACTAAGACACGTATGCCTGTGACAATGGACACAGCTCAGTGAATGGCGGGACTTTCCATTGCCCCCTTGGCTGGACCAACACATTCTCTCAGAGATACCCTGATACAAACAAGCTGCCCCTCTGACTTAGATACTGCCCTCTGACCTGGCTAGTTATTGTCCACTTTTTTGTACATGTTGGTTTGATTAAAACATTTGTATTTATTACGTTGCTATTTGACCTTATCTTTTAGGAGGGCTCAGTGTGTTTCTGTTATCCTTGGGGAATGTTTTTGTGCCATTCTTGATATTGTGGTTTTTGTACCACGCTTCTGGAATGTGTTTGTGTGAGTCCTTTGTGGCGAGCACTGTCCAGGACTGTGCGTTTCTGCACGATCAGCGCTGGGCTGGCCAGATTCTGGGAACGTGCAAGTGGGCAGGGCCTGACGTTTGCTCACAGCAGGGAGAGGGGATACTGGGCTGGATGGGCCCTGTAGGAACCAGCCAGGCTGAGTTTCCTGCAGGGCAGAGGGAGGTGAGTGGGCCTCGTTAGATGCAGCCTGGGGGGCTGACTGTGGTGAGGGGGTCTTGGGCTTTGGGGGGGTTCTCTGCAACAGGCTGTCTCTGTGACTGATGCTGATCACACTACGCTGCCCCCTTCTTAAAGCCCAGCCCAGCCCAGCCCAGCCAAGCAGCTGGAGCCCACCCAGTAATTAGGAAATGAGATTTAATTTCAGGCAACAAAATGCCACGAAAGTGGCGGGTGAGCCGGCTTTGGGCTGTGAGGTAAGATGATAAGCAGCATCACACGGGCTGGTTGGTTGCATAATTGTGAACTTGGCTCAGGCTGGTCGCCTTCCCCACCCCCCGCCCAGCCCTGGAGGTTGGAGGCCGACTCTGGGGAGGGGTGGGGGACGAGATGCTGGGTCCCTGCCCGGGAGAAGGGGTGTGCGCTGGGCATCATTCTGGAATTGCTCAGCCCCCAGCATGGCCTGGCCCAGGGCAGGGGGCACCGGGCTGCAGTCCATACCCACAAGGGATGGGCAGGTTGGGGACAGAGGTAGCTCAGCCTGGGTTTGGTGAACTCGGATCTTTAGACAATATTTCCTCTAGGGCCCATTGGATGCACCCGTACTGCCTACAGGGGGCACTGCTGCTGCATGGGGGTATCACCCACCCGCACCTCCTGCCTCCCACTGCCCCACCCCAAATCACCCCCTGGCCCCTCCACCCATGCACTGTATACAGCTTGCAGTTACTGTAAACCTCTCCCCGTCCCTGCTACCCCCACTGCCTTCCCCCAGCCCTGCTGTAAGCCCCGCAAGTCACCCCGCTCTGCCCCAAACAATCTCCCTCCAGCAGGGTCTGCATGCAGGTCTCTGCAGGATGAGCTCTTCTGCAAGCCTGGTGCAGCTTCACCTGCCCCTGGGTCCCAGCTCCGCCCTAGTCATGATCCCCCCAATCCAGGCCCAAAGGTCTTGGGGGCCCTGGCACAGCTGGCACTGGGAGACAGGGGCATCTTGGCACCCCATTCCCACCAGCCCCCAGGGCTGGGACCAGCAGAGTGATCAGCTCCCCCAGGCCCACTGCATGGGCTGATGCGTGCAGCCCTCTCCAGCTGCCCTCACCAGGGCCTGGGGCAGAGCATGGCAGAGCCAGGGCAGAAGGGCTGGGCCTGTCTGCTGGACCCACCCTCCCTCCTGGCATCGACCAGGTGCATGGCCAGCTGTCTGCAATTATTAGCAGGAGTATGAGGGGAGAGAAGGATGGGCAGAGCAAGGGGGGCTGGGAGGCAGGACTCCTGGGTTCTCTGCTGAGCTCTGGGAGGGGAGTAGGGTCTAGGGGTTAGATCAGGGGCTGGGAGGCAGGACTCCTGGGTTCCATGCCCAGCTCTGCCCCCCAAATCCATGTGAGTCACTCCCACTCTGGGAGTCTGTTATTGAGGTTTTGTGTCACATGGGTGCTGCTGGGCATTTTCCAAGCCCCCTGGGGGGCTGGGATTGTCTTTTGCCAAGCCTGGAGCACTCTGAGGCTGGCAGGTGCTGGGGAGCCATGGCAGGGTGAGAAGGGTAGGGGCACAGGAGGGGTGCAATGCAGAGTCTGGGCTGCAGGGGGGCACATAGCCTGAGAGTGTCTGACCTGCCTGATCCCCTCCTGCTGTGGAGAGGAACTGCATTTTCTCCCTCTGCTTGTCTCCCACCCAGGGCAGCCCCCCGCTGGGCTGGGAAGCAGCCGCCTGCCCTCCCCTGAACCAGCCAGGGGCACTGGGCTTGAAGGGGTGCTAGCCTAACATGGCCTAGGCCAGGCCCAGATGATCACAAACAGGGCGCGCCCAGCCAGGCCATCCCTGCGCCAAACCTGGCTCAGCCCAGGCCCCAACCCACGGCTGCATGGCCAAGTCAGTGCTCTCCAGCCCCCTGCCCTCCCCAGCTGCCTGCGATAGCCGTGCTGCTCTCCCCCCCCACAACTGGCCTGGCTGGGACACCGCAGGTCAGGACGGGAGGGGTCACAGGCAACCAGATCAGTGACTCTGTGCATCTCGAAAATCTCCCAGGACCTGGGTAAGGCGGGTTTGGTCCTTGGCACAGCACAGCTCACAGGCCTGAAGCCTCCTTCCCACCTCATGGGGTGCGCGACCATGTGTGTCTGACTGAGTGCCCCCTGGGCACCAAGGGAGCAGGGGATGGGCTGGGAGAGGGCAGGAGGAGTCACAGCCTGCGAGCAGGTTGAGAGGAGAAGTTAGACAACCCCCAACCCTCATGAGTGATGGGTCTGATCCCCCACCACGGTCACCCCTGCTCTGGGCCCTGATCCCCCATACTCCTCCGGGACCTGGGGCAGGTCCTTCACCTGGCACTGGTCTCTCACTGTCTCCAGCTGGTGGGGGTGGGGTTGCTGAGGGCGCTAACCCCCATGCCCAGTGACTACAGAGGCAGGACGAGTCTCCGAGCTGAGCCGGGGGAGCAGGGTGCGGGAAGGGTAGGAGAATGGGGCTCTCTCACAGCCCCTCCTTGTCTCCTTTCACCTTCCAACGAGGGGGGGGTTGGGGACACTGCCACTGCACCCCCAGCTGTTGGCACAGGCTAGAGGGTGCCAGAGGGGAGCCCTGGCCTGGCTGGCGGGACAAGCCCACACAGCTGCTCACACAATGCAGGTGCCAGCGCAGGAATAGGGCCCCAAGAGCTGGGGGCCAGCAGCAGCCAGGGTGGTGGGACCCTGGGGCAGCTCTAGGCACAGGAGGATGGAGGAGGTGGGGGTTGGGGCAAAGGCCAAGCCCTAGAGGGGGACCAAGGAGGCAGGTGTTGTGTCCAACATCTGAGAGGGAAGCAGGGGCTAGTGGTTAGATCAGGGGCTGGGATGCAGAGGGCTGGGTTCCAGCGCTGATTCTGGGAGGGGCAGGGGCTGGGTGGGTATGGTTCCCTGTGCGGGCCAGCCTGGGGGCTGGGCCCTTGTGCTCGCTCAGTGCCTGTCCCAACCCCACACTTGATGGGGACCCCATAGCTAGCTTGAGGGGACTCCTGATGCTCCCTCCTGGTCCCTCTGGCACACGGACCAGAGGCAGAACAAGGCAGTAGGGGCAGGGGGCCACAGGGAACTATGTAGGTTCTGGGGCACGGCTGAGTGAGCCAGCACTGCACCAGCAGGGGGCGACCACAGGCCAGAGCAGAGCTGCCCCCAGGCCCTGGTCCAACAGTGAAAGGAGCAGCCACTGCCCCACCCTGCTCCCAGGTGCGGGGAGGCAGCGCTGGCCTGGTGACTCGGAGCCAGGACACCTGGGACCTGCAGCAGGGCTGGAGGGGGAGTTGGGGAGATCCCGCTCCCTGGGCCCTCAGCCACCCGCCCCGCCCTGTGCCCTCCCTTCCCCTGCCTGTGAACAGCAGCAGAGACCTCGGCCAGCCTTTGGCAATGCACTTCATTGGCCCAGGCACATGCCCAGCAGGGCAGTAGCCGGGGGCAGGGCCAGCACTGACTTTGTGATAATGCGGGGGGGGGGGGGGGGCTCAGAGCTGCGAACAAACAAACTCTCCCCCTGCGCCCCCCACCCCCTGGAGGTCACTCCCAGTAAAGGAGGTCACTGCCTTTACCTGGGATCACTCCTGCCAGCGCTTGCCCCAGCACAGCCCGCCTGGCAGGCAAGAGGGAGAGGATCTCTAGGGCCCGTGGGATTCAGGGGGTGAGGCTTGGCTCAGGGCTTGATCAGACCCAAGGGGGCTGGAGCTGGCTGCCTCAGATGAAGCTGGGGCTCCAGGTGCCCAGGGCGTGGCTCTGATACCCAGGGAAAGGCAGTGGGGAGGTGTCTGCCACTGGGCAGGGGCATTTGATCCAGGCCCATCAGGTGGCGAGCCCGCTCTGCCCTGCTGCTAGGGTGACCAGACAGCAAGTGTGAAAAATAGGGACAAGGGGTGGGGGGTAATAAGAGCCGAGATAAGAAAAAGCTCCAAATATCAGGACTGTCCCTATAAAATCGGGACATCTGGTCACCCTACCTGCTGCTGACCAACCCTGGACGCGCCTCCTACGCAGTCCTGGCTCCACCCCCACTTACTTGGGCACTCTGACTGCAACTCCTGCTAGGACTCCTCCCCCCTTCAGGAGCCGAGGTCCCCACTGGGGGACAGGGCCAAGAGGCCAGGGTGCCAGGCTGTGATGGGAGGGGTGCAGGGAGCCAGGGCTGGGCCAGCACCTCAAGGCGGTGAATGGGGATGATATGGGGGCAGAAGGGGGGGGGGGTCTCCTTAACTCTTTGCAGACTGGACAGACACAGCCTGGGGCTCAGTGGCTGGGTCACCCCCCCCCCAAAGCCAGATGCTGGTAGCAGCCTCTGTGCGCCCCCCATCGCTGGCAGAGGGGTGACAGGACGGGGAGGGAGAGGGGCTGTGCTTTGGGTCCCAGGGAGGGGAGGTAGGAATGGCTGAAGCTGGTAGATAATGGAGCCTGACTCTTCTCCTACCCCATCGGGGGCAGGGTGGCCACAGGGCACAAAGGGTAACGGCCCTAGAGGCTGTGCCAGAGGGAGGAAGCCTGGCCTGCCCCCTGCCCAAACAGCCCAGCAGCCTGCGGGTCCTCCCCCCGCCCAAGAACTGACATCGCAGCCAAGAGTAGGGGGGAAGGTGCCTTGTTGAGAAGAGCAGGTGGAGCTGGGGGCAGCAAACTGTGGGGGGCAGAGTCTCTGGGGGGAGGGGGCTGCTTCTAGGCCTCCTCAGGGTCCAGCTGGTTGAGGGTTTGGATGTCATCCAGGAAGCGCTTGGGGGTCAGGGTGTGACTGGAACCTGGGGGAGAGAGAGGTGGTTGGCAGTGGTGGGCACAGTGAGGCAGGTATGTGGCTGGCATCACCATCACCCCCATCCTTGCAGCTGGACCCTGCTCTAGTGCAGGGGGGGAGGGACTGTCTCCTATCCCCCTTGGCCTGGCACTGCACCCCTCGTGCCGCTGTACCCTGCACAGCCAGGCAAGAATCCGCGCGCTGACAGTGTTCCTCACCCTTGGGTCTTCGAGGGGTGTGTGCAGGGGGTGAGCCATATCCCTATGGGAGTTACTGGGGGTGTCTGACTGGGGCCCCACACATGGTCCCTGGGCAATGAGAGGCCTGGGGAGACAGAGGCCAGGAGATCAGGCGGCTAGATACAGGCCATGTGGGGCAAGCACATCTGTTCCCAGGCCCCTGGGAGTGGGAGGACAGAGGGTAGCATGGGAGCCCTGTGGGTGCTGGGCAGGCAGTTCTAGGGTCTCCCCCTCCCAGGGGGTCCCAACTCTCCCTGACCTGGGCATTCCAGCCGCCCTTTCCCCCAGGACTCGCCCCACTCACCGATCACCACCTCCCACTTGCCCTTGATGGCCGGGGTCACTTCGTAGGCACAGCGCATCTCAGACATGGACACCCCACCCAGCACGTAAATGATGAGGCGCGGGCCCGTCTGGTACTCGGCTGCTGGCTTGTTCTTGTGCCAATGCCTAAAGCAGGCGCTGGGGGGAGAGAGGGGCAGTGTGGATACCAGGGGCTCGCTGAGGGAATGCCAGATGGAAGGGCAGGGCCTGGAGGAGGCTGCGGGGCAGGCCCTGCCCAAGGGAGTGGGACAGGAGTCACAAAGCAGGCAAGAGGGAGTAGGGGAGGGTGGCACCTGCGCTGGGCTGGGGGTCTGTCTAAAGCTTGGCCAGTCCCTTTCCTCCATCCTGGGCCCTGCTGTGTTGAGGGACTGCTGGGGTGCGGGGTACATGGTAAGAGGGTTCCAGGGCTCCCGGCTCTTGGACATCCCCTCCCCCGTAGAGGGCAGGGTCCTGACCACACACTCCCAGGTACAGAGGCTCCTACACTCTGGGGTGTGTGTGTCAGGGCTCTGCCACCCACAGCCCAGCCAGGCTCAGCCTTACCTGACAGCAGCCTGGGAGCTGGTGGTAGGGACCGGGTCCGACAAAAAGGGCCACAGATTCTTGTCCAATTTGTCCTCAATGATGTCCTGGCAGGGGGTGGGGGGGTGGAGGGAGGACAGATCAGCAGGGGCCAAGCAGCAGGAACCTCGGATCTGGTGGCCAAACCAGGCCCCATTGGGGTGGAGGGGCTGGGACGGCTCCTCACTGAATGATTGACAGTCCCTGGGGGGAGCAGCCTGGGGCCCCCTTTCCGGGGGGGGCATGGGGAGCCAGCAAAGAACACGCTGACTCCTCCAGTGATGCCCCCCCATCTCCCCACATCCCCCTCAGCTGCTCAGTGCCCTGCTGTGAACTCCCCACCCATCCACCGTTATGAGGAGGGCGGAGACCTCCTGCAGCCAGATCCAGGGCCCCTCATTTGGGGGGTGGGGGGAGAGAGGCAGGGGGCTCCCCTCAGTGCCCCTTTCCTGCTGAGGGCAGATCCAGGCCCTGCCTCTTGCTCCATGAGGTGTGTCCCAGGCACGCAGGGGGCCCAGGATATGATACATCCTAATGCCACATAATAGGGGCTTTTTACATTAGTCTGCTGCATTGACTTGTACAGGGAAGCTTAAGGCCTGCCAAGTTGTGGCTGGCGCAGAGAGGGGGCACCCCCATTGGGTTAGGCATGGGATTGAGGCTACCGCAACTGCCTGCCCCAAAATCCCACAGGAGGAACCATCAAACGCTGGAACAAGGGCCTGGGAGCCTCCCACCTGTGATCTGCCAGGGACAGGAGCTCCGGTCGGGGGGTTAATTCTTGGCCTGGAGGAGCCCCAAGCCAGTAGGTTGAAGGCAACTAAGTGTGCCCCCCCACCCCCTTGAGGAGTGCCCCACAGGACAGGGCGATGAGGGGCTCAGCCCCCTGCAAGGGTTAGGGGATGGAGTGACCATGTCACCTCTCACAAGCTAAGCAGGTTTGGGCCCAGGCAGTGCTTGGATAGGAGACCTCTAAGGAAAAGCTACTGGGTGCTGGGGGGTGCGAGTGAGTCAGCAGAGGGTGCTCTATGACCCCAGTGCAGCGCTAGGGGGCGCTGTACTGCAGGGAGCAGGCGGAGGGCTCAGCAGGGGGCACTCTCCCCTGGCAGTCAGTGCTGCCCCAGTGCGGCACCAGGAGGCGCTGTACTGCAGAGAGCAGGCGGGGCGGGGGTCTGCAGGGGGCGTGACCAGTACTGTGCTGCAGGAGTTCATCCTTTAGATGAGCGTCGAACAGCTGCTCCTCACTGGAGGTTAGGCCAAGGACCCTGCCAGCCATTCAGATTCCAGTGCCAGTCATGACAGTGTGCTGCCTGGATCCCCTGCACTTCCAGCCCCACACACTGATCACCTCCTGCCCTAGACTCTCGGGCAGCGCTGCTGGGCGGCTGTTAAGAGCTGCCTGCCCCTCCTTAGGAAGAATTCAGCCCCGGTGAGGGACCGCTGTATAAACCGCCCATGGCCCACCCCAGAGGTGGCAGCATCTCAGCACCGAGTAAGACAACTCCCCTGCACTCGTGTCTATGATTTAAGACCCCTAAGGACGGCAGCAGGAGAGGACTCTCTGATGAGCCCCTCACATGGCTACAGCCCTGCACAGATACAAAAGTGTGGATGTGCATCAGCCCGTGATCCACAAGCCGCCTTTTACCTGTATCCGCATTCTCACCGGCAGCAGCTAGCGAGTGTGGGGAAGGGATTTCGCAGGGAAAGGGAGCGTGGAGGGGTTGGGGGCTGGGGGAAGGGGCAGCGTGGAGGGGGCTGGCTCTCGAGGAGAAGGGGCAGTGTGGGGGTGGGGTCTTGAGGAGAAGGGGCAGTGTGGAGGGGGTGGGGGCTTGGGGGAAGGGGTGTCTCATCACGTGCCCTCTTGGGGGGTCACGAGCAACAGTACACAGCAGCAGCAGAGCATGTTGCATCACAGTGGGGTGGAGGGGTGGGGCACCGGGGCCCCACCCACTCCAATCCCAAATCCTGCTGCCCAGGAGCTGGTGGGGACACTGGTGCTGCTCGAGCTGCTGGACAGGAAGCAGCACGGCGGAGCGAGTGGGTGCCGGACAGCCCCGACTCCGACCTGTCGCCCAGCCACTGGCTGCGGGCCAGCGGCCCTGAGCGCGCTGCATCCCCCAGGCTGCCTGAGCTGGACGCCACGGGCCAGGTGCTGCTGGGGAGTAGAGCCCTGCACGGTTGTATCTGCAGCTGATCCACTATCCGCAGAAATGGTGCGCAGATATGCAGGGCTCTACACATGGTTGACCCCAAACCAACCCCTCCCCCTTGGGCCCAGCCTGCCAGTTGCAACCCCACCCCCAAGGCCAGGAAGCAGATGGCCCGGTACCTCCATGATGTCCTTGAGCATGGGGGTCCAGCGGGAGAACTGGTAGCTGGACTCCAGCCGCACCTTCCTCTCCGGTCGCAGCTGCCCGCTCTGGGGGAGGAAGGGAGAGGGGGTGAGAGGCAGCAGGGAGGAGGTGCGGGGTGGGAACGGGGGCAGACAGGGAGAGCGCGGCCTACCTGAGTCGCGCCAGCCAGGCTGGAAGGGGAGAGGCAGAGAAAAGAACAGAATGGATCACTGAGCGAGAGAGAGAGAGAGAGAGAGAGCCTGATGGGAGAACAGAGCTGCTTCCCCCCATTCGCCGCATGGCCACCCCAAGCAGTGGTCACCAGCTCCAGCTCGCTGGCGATCTGAGGTCCTGACTTCCAGTATCCTCTACCAGGGCAGAAGAAGTCACCCCAGATGGTGAGTAACTCGGGGGTCACCCTCCTATGGGGAGGGCGTCACCCCACTGTACAGGGACAGAGGCCACCTCTGTGCTGGGAGTAGGTCACTGCCATAGAGGGGCACCTCCAGGATGGCCTGGGCTCCCCTGTGCAGCACAGATCTGCCCCCTGGCATGGGTACAGCTGCTGGCCCCTGGCCCCAGTCCCTTACCCCAGGTGTGAGAGAGATGCCCAGGAACTGCAAGTTGGTGATGATGTCTCTCTGCTGCTGGATGTTGGCATGCTGGATCAGCTTGGTGAGGTTCTCCTTGTCCACACCTTCACGGGGAGAGACAGGTCAGCGCTAACACCCCGGGACGCACCCACAGCCCAGGCACATGAGTCCGTGGCCCCAGGAGTCCTAGTTCCCCGATCAAATCCTGAGATCCTGCTCTTCCCACCCCTCTCAGAGCTGGGGGTAAACCCAGGAGTCCTGGCTCCCAGCCCCCCTCTAACCCACTAGACCCCACTGCCCTCCCACAGCTGAGGATAGAACCCAGGAGTCCTGGCTCCCAGCACCATCCGCTCTAACCCACTGGACCCCACACAGTTAATGATCGAATTTAGGTTCTTGCTGCTCCTCCCTCAACAGGTTCTCTCGGGCGCTGGGATCAGGGTTCTCTCTAGTTCCCCCTGGCAGTGCAATGGGAGCCCCCATCCCCCTGATCTGGGCTCCCCCTTCTGCGGCCAGTCAGGTGCAGAGTCAGAGCCGAGGCCTGGCTCTTAAAGGCTGTGAGGCCTTGAGCTGGAGGGAGGGCAATGTGCCCCACCCCTGCCCCCCCAAACCATTTACTGCTGCTTAGTGCAGACGGAGAGGCCTGGCAACTCCACAGCGCCCCCTGGCCAGGAAACTGGGCAGCCAGGCAGCCAGAGGAGCCACATGAGGGCACCCTGGCCTGAGCAATGGGCACAGGGGCAGTGCCTGAGCAGCGTTACAGGAGGGGCCCCGGAGCAGGGCCCTGCCCCACCGAGCCAGCATGGGATAAGAACCGATGGGGGAAGAGGGACTGTGCCAAGTGTCAGGGTCAGGGAGGTT